>NC_042618.1:259027474-259337038 GCF_901001135.1 Rhinatrema bivittatum
CCAGATATCGCAGGTGAAATGCACTTTTCCGTCTGCCTTACCTAGCAGTGCTTGCACGCGACTGACACAGTGCTTGTACAGGCTGGGGATGACCTTTCTACTAAATGTGGTTCTGGAGGGGACTTTGTAATTTGGAAGTACGACCTTCAAGAAACGTTTGAAACCCACATTCTCAACTAACTGCAGGGGCTGGTCATCAAGGGCAATCATTTCCCCAATGCTCCTGGTTACTACTTTTGCGGCTGCCTGCCTCCTACCCCGGGATAGCGTTACCGCACTCCACCCCATTTCCTCCATGGTGCATTGTCGCTTCTGCCACATGTCAGTGGGTTTCTGGCCTGCCGCCTGACTGCTAGAAGGGTATGAGGGCGTGGGCTGACTCTGCTGCTTTCCTACCACTGCACCCTGGTTGGAAGGGGAAGGGGTCCCCTGACGGAAAATGCTACCATCCCCAGATGGCAGTAATCTTGTTGGGTGTTGCCTCTTAATATGATACTCCATGCCAAAATTTGACAGATGTCCCAGTTGCTTGCCTCTGCTAATATCCCTGGCACAGTAATTACACCGAGCATAACGCGGGTCTTCTGTCACTTTAAAATGTGCCCAGATCGCAGATTTCTTTTGTGATCCTCCTCTCTTTCCCGCCCTGGGGGTGGATGGTGGCACTGGAGTTGAGGTACTACTGGGTGTGGGTGGTGCACCCACTGCACCCGGCGAAGCAATGCCAGCGGGGGCAACAGTCACCCTCTGTCTCCCTTCTGACAGCTCTTCCTCCTCCTCGATATCAGTGGAATGTCTCCCCTGCCGCAGATTTCTGGAGGTGGAGGCTAAAACAGGACTAACTGACAATTCTACCGAAGATTGCTCAGGTATTACATCTTCCGTTTCTGATGAGAATCCCATCCAAGAAGATTCTTCTTCTGAATCAGAAGCTAACAGTGCCAGCGCTACCTTGTCACCGCGAAGTTTTGCAGGACACTTCTGTCCCCTGGCTGCTCTTGGGTGTGTAACTTTTGTCTGGCTAGACTCTGCCTCCTCTTCACTCTCCTCCAAAACTACAGTGCCAGAAACAGGTGCTGGCGATTGCAAAGTTTCATGGTCTGATTTCTTTTTTTTTGCCATGGAACTGCCATCCCCTACAAAGACGTTTGATTGCGACAGTTGCCTTTTTACCTGTACTGGTGGTGTTGCGCTGGTGTCTTTTGCGGTGCCTCCGCTGCCATTCCCACTAAGTCGCTTGCATCTCTCCTTTCCCTGACATTATGGATTTAATGTCAATGAGTACTAGTGGTAACACTGCCCACTGTCCCACAATAATAATGTTCGGTCAGTTTAAAATAACTAAATTAACAGACCCACTCAAGAAGAATGCTCAGTCTGTTTAAAATAACAAAATGAACGGACCAAGTCAAGGACAATGCGGTTAAGTCTGTTTAAAAATAGCAGATTGAACAGACTCGCTGAAGGCCAATCTTCACTCTGTTTACAATGCCCACTGCCTCACTGCCTGCCTGGCAATGCACGGAATGTGTCTGTCTGTGTGTGTGCAGTGAGTGCACAGAGAACAAGCTTCCTTTTCAGTAGATATGAGGCAGGGTACTCCCAGCCCTGGAACTGCTGCCCACCCAGCACTGAACCACTCAAGGACAATGCGGTTAAGTCTGTTTAAAAATAGCAAATGTAACAGACTCGCTGAAGGGCAATGTTCACTCTGTTTACAATGCCCACTGCCTCACTGCCTGCCTGGCAATGCACGGAATGTGTCTGTCTGTGTGCACTGCAGTGCACATAGAGCTAAAGTAGATATGAGGCAGGGTACTCCCAGCACTGGAACTGCTGCCCACTCAGCACTGAACCACTGAAGGAGAATGTGTTCACTCTGTTTACAATGCCCACTGCCTCACTGCCTGCCTGGCAATGCACGGAATGTGTCTGTCTGTGTGTGTGCAGTGAGTGCACAGAGAACAAGCTTCCTTTTCAGTAGATATGAGGCAGGGTACTCCCAGCCCTGGAACTGCTGCCCACCCAGCACTGAACCACTCAAGGACAATGCGGTTAAGTCTGTTTAAAAATAACAATTGAGCAGACTCGCTTAAGGCCAATCTTCACTCTGTTTATGCCCACTGCCTGCCTGGCAATGCACGGAATGTGTCTGTCTGTGTGTGTGCAGTGAGTGCACAGAGAACAAGCTTCCTTTTCAGTAGATATGAGGCAGGGTACTCCCAGCCCTGGAACTGCTGCCCACCCAGCACTGAACCACTCAAGGAGAATGCTTTTAAGTCTGTTTAAAAATAGCAAATGTAACAGACTCGCTGAAGGGCAATGTTCACTCTGTTTACAATGCCCACTGCCTCACTGCCTGCCTGGCAATGCACGGAATGTGTCTGTCTGTGTGTGTGCAGTGAGTGCACAGAGAACAAGCTTCCTTTTCAGTAGATATGAGGCAGGGTACTCCCAGCCCTGGAACTGCTGCCCACCCAGCACTGAACCACTCAAGGAGAATGCTTTTAAGTCTGTTTAAAAATAGCAAATGTAACAGACTCGCTGAAGGGCAATGTTCACTCTGTTTACAATGCCCACTGCCTCACTGCCTGCCTGGCAATGCACGGAATGTGTCTGTCTGTGTGCACTGCAGTGCACATAGAACTAAAGTAGATATGAGGCAGGGTACTCCCAGCACTGGAACTGCTGCCCACCCAGCACTGAACCACTGAAGGAGAATGTGTTCACTCTGTTTACAATGCCCACTGCCTCACTGCCTGCCTGGCAATGCACGGAATGTGTCTGTCTGTGTGTGTGCAGTGAGTGCACAGAGAACAAGCTTCCTTTTCAGTAGATATGAGGCAGGGTACTCCCAGCCCTGGAACTGCTGCCCACCCAGCACTGAACCACTCAAGGACAATGCGGTTAAGTCTGTTTAAAAATAACAAATTGAACAGACTCGCTTAAGGCCAATCTTCACTCTGTTTATGCCCACTGCCTGTCTGGCAATGCACGGAATGTGTCTGTCTGTGTGTGTGCAGTGAGTGCACAGAGAACAAGCTTCCTTTTCAGTAGATATGAGGCAGGGTACTCCCAGCCCTGGAACTGCTGCCCACCCAGCACTGAACCACTCAAGGAGAATGCTTTTAAGTCTGTTTAAAAATAGCAAATGTAACAGACTCGCTGAAGGGCAATGTTCACTCTGTTTACAATGCCCACTGCCTCACTGTCTGCCTGGCAATGCACGGAATGTGTCTGTCTGTGTGCACTGCAGTGCACATAGAACTAAAGTATATATGAGGCAGGGTATTCCCAGCCTTGGAACTGCTGCCCAGTGCCCACCCAGCACTGAACCACTCAAGGAGAATGCTTTTAAGTCTGTTTAAAAATAGCAAATGTAACAGACTCGCTGAAGGGCAATGTTCACTCTGTTTACAATGCCCACTGCCTCACTGCCTGCCTGGCAATGCACGGAATGTGTCTGTCTGTGTGCACTGCAGTGCACATAGAACTAAAGTAGATATGAGGCAGGGTACTCCCAGCACTGGAACTGCTGCCCACCCAGCACTGAACCACTGAAGGAGAATGTGTTCACTCTGTTTACAATGCCCACTGCCTCACTGCCTGCCTGGCAATGCACGGAATGTGTCTGTCTGTGTGTGTGCAGTGAGTGCACAGAGAACAAGCTTCCTTTTCAGTAGATATGAGGCAGGGTACTCCCAGCCCTGGAACTGCTGCCCACCCAGCACTGAACCACTCAAGGACAATGCGGTTAAGTCTGTTTAAAAATAACAAATTGAACAGACTCGCTTAAGGCCAATCTTCACTCTGTTTATGCCCACTGCCTGCCTGGCAATGCACGGAATGTGTCTGTCTGTGTGTGTGCAGTGAGTGCACAGAGAACAAGCTTCCTTTTCAGTAGATATGAGGCAGGGTACTCCCAGCCCTGGAACTGCTGCCCACCCAGCACTGAACCACTCAAGGAGAATGCTTTTAAGTCTGTTTAAAAATAGCAAATGTAACAGACTCGCTGAAGGGCAATGTTCACTCTGTTTACAATGCCCACTGCCTCACTGCCTGCCTGGCAATGCACGGAATGTGTCTGTCTGTGTGCACTGCAGTGCACATAGAACTAAAGTAGATATGAGGCAGAGTACTCCCAGCCCTGGAACTGCTGCCCAGCCAGCACTGAACCACTCAAGGAGAATGCTTTTAAGTCTGTTTAAAAATAGCAAATATGAGGCAGAGTACTGCCAGCCCTGCCTGGCACTGCCCAGGATAAAATGTACAGACTCACTCAATAAGAATGTTCTTTTTTTTTTTTCCCTAACAAAGAATCTGTTCTGTGTTGTCTATCAAATCTGGTTCTGTTCTGTGTTGTCTATCAAATCGGGTTCTGCTATCTTCTCTGCCTCAGCCTGCCTAAGCCCACCCTGCACGATCCCGATCCCACCTCCCCACTGAATCGCTGACAATGTCCGTCAGTCCTCGTGCTGCTGCTGCTTTTATAGTGCTGCTGGCTCGTCAGGAAATCCTCAGAGAAGCACGGAATGACAGCGCGATTCGCTGCATTCAGTGCTTCTCTGAAAAGGTGAACGCAGATTCGCTGCGTTCCGGTATCCATGCCGACCTGTCCCACCCTTTCCTGTGAGTCACTGAGACTCACAGGACAGGGTCAGACAGGTTGGCATGGTTACCGCAGGGGCGCCGCCATTTTCAGGTAATCCGGGGCTCCGAGCTCGAGTCGCAGGTAATGGCGGCGAGAAAGCGCGCGCATGGCGATTCGCCGTATCCGACATATCTATGTTCATTTATGTCGGAAATCTGCTCGTATACGCCCCATCTTTTTTTTAAGTAAAAAAAAAAAATTGAGTTGCGTTTTCCATATGCGGTCAATCCGAATGCACATCCCTAAAAACTAAGCTTCAACCGAGGATAGAGCGCCCATATGTTTAGCCGTAGCAAAATGGCGAACAGAAAACTAAGCTTCAACCGAGGATAGAGCGCCCATATGTTTAGCCGTAGCAAAATGGCGAACCGAAAACTAAGCTTCAACCGAGGATAGAGCGCCCATATGTTTAGCCGTAGCAAAATGGCGAACCGAAAACTAAGCTTAAACCTAGGATAGAGTGCCCATATGTTTAGCCGTAGCAAAATGGCGAACCGAAAACTAAGCTTCAACCGAGGATAGAGCGCCCATATGTTTAGCCGTAGCAAAATGGCGAACCGAAAACTAAGCTTCAACCGAGGATAGAGCGCCCATATGTTTAGCCGTAGCAAAATGGCGAACCGAAAACTAAGCTTCAACCGAGGATAGAGCGCCCATATGTTTAGCCATAGCAAAGCTTCAACCGAGGATAGAGCACCCATATGTTTAGCCGTAGCAAAATGGCGAACCGAAAACTAAGCTTCAACCGAGGATAGAGCGCCCATATGTTTAGCCGTAGCAAAGCTTCAACCGAGGATAGAGCGCCCATATGTTTAGCCGTAGCAAATGGCGAACCGAAAACTAAGCTTCAACCGAGGATAGAGCGCCCATATGTTTAGCCGTAGCAAAATGGCGAACCGAAAACTAAGCTTCAACCGAGGATAGAGCGCCCATATGTTTAGCCGTAGCAAAATGGCGAACCGAAAACTAAGCTTCAACCGAGGATAGAGCGCCCATATGTTTAGCCGTAGCAAAATGGCGAACCGAAGGCACGCTGAAATCTAGGCTACATCGCCAGTTGTGTTTGACTGTAGGAATATGGCGGAGGGAAAGGCGCCTAAAGCCGGATGCACGGCGCTCGCACGTGCAATGAAACATCCGGGCGGCCATTTTGCAATCGCAGCAAATATGCCTCGCGGAAGAGGCCGAAATTTTTTCCGCCGGCGATGTCCGGCTGCTGGCGAAGCTAGTGGCGGCAAACATGGCTCGCCTGTACTTTCGCCCTGGGCGCCCGCGGGACCAGGAGAGGGCGGACGAGGCCTGGCGGGCGCTCAGGGCGCAATTCAACGCCCAAGCGGATTTTCCGCGGGAGGTAAGTTCATAGGCCTGTAGTAAATTTTGTAACTGCATGCAAAAGTTTAAAGTTTCATAGAGCCTATGATATTGTCTCTAGTCTACTTTTTGATATATGGTATCGGTAAATAGTCTAAATACTATTTTCCCTCTCTAGAGTGCTGTGTGCGTATCGAATTGAGAGGTGTTTGCTTCTTTTTTTTGAGTAAAGTTTTAAGTTTAACATCTTCGCTTTGTTTGTTTAGTAGTGTTAAATCTGATGGTGGTAAAGTGATGCTTCACTTGCAAGAGCAATTTTTTTTGGGGGTGTTCGCTTAGTAGAGCTGTACATCACAGCATGAAACATGGCACTTGACTAAACTTTACTTTTACATGTGCTTGGGCACTAGGTATCCATTTGGGATGCGGATGACAAATGTAAAAATAACACTACCTATTAGACTGGTAGGGCTAAAATTACATTCCACCTCTCTACTTGTAGTTCAACTTCCCTTTCCTTTGGCTATTATATAACCCACAGATAGAGGCACTGAAGAAGCGGGCGCGCAGGATCCGGAAGGAGGAGCCGGAGTACCTGAGGGCCCTGCGGGGCCACCAACAGGACGGTAGGTGCATTTAACAGATTTAAAGGCTGAGCAGAAAGTGAAAAAAGGTATTTACCATTGTCCAAAATGTAGCTCTGTTCTGTTTCTTGTTGTGCATGAATTAATGTTGGATGGGATTAAGGCCTTGATTTTTCTCTTTTCAGATACTTCAGATGAAGGAGAAACGACGGGGGAAGAGCTGGCACCCCCCCCAAGGTGAGCCTTCAGTATTATTGGCTTACTTTCTGCATTGTTCGCGACAAGGGAATTGGCATGTGTACATGTGTTAAATTGAATCCACTATTGTTCCTGTTAAAAAAGGTTGCTCTGTTCTGTTTCTTGTTGTGCATGAATTAATGTTGGATGGGATTAAGGCCTTGATTTTTCTCTTTTCAGATACTTCAGATGAAGGAGAAACGACGGGGGAAGAGCTGGCACCCCCCCAAGGTGAGCCTTCAGTATTATTGGCTTACTTTCTGCATTGTTCGCGACAAGGGAATTGGCATGTGTACATGTGTTAAATTGAATCCACTATTGTTCCTGTTAAAAAAGGTTGCTCTGTTCTGTTTCTTGTTGTGCATGAATTAATGTTGGATGGGATTAAGGCCTTGATTTTTCTCTTTTCAGATACTTCAGATGAAGGAGAAACGACGGGGGAAGAGCTGTTACCCCCCCAAGGTGAGCCTTCAGTATTATTGGCTTACTTTCTGCATTGTTCGCGACAAGGGAATTGGCATGTGTACATGTGTTAAATTGAATCCACTATTGTTCCTGTTAAAAAAGGTTGCTCTGTTCTGTTTCTTGTTGTGCATGAATTAATGTTGGATGGGATTAAGGCCTTGATTTTTCTCTTTTCAGATACTTCAGATGAAGGAGAAACGACGGGGGAAGAGCTGGCACCCCCCCAAGGTGAGCCTTCAGTATTATTGGCTTACTTTCTGCATTGTTCGCGACAAGGGAATTGGCATGTGTACATGTGTTAAATTGAATCCACTATTGTTCCTGTTAAAAAAGGTTGCTCTGTTCTGTTTCTTGTTGTGCATGAATTAATGTTGGATGGGATTAAGGCCTTGATTTTTCTCTTTTCAGATACTTCTGATGAAGGAGAAACGACGGGGGAAGAGCTGGCACCCCCCCAAGGTGAGCCTTCAGTATTATTGGCTTACTTTCTGCATTGTTCACGACAAGGGAATTGGCATGTGTACATGTGTTAAATTGAATCCACTATTGTTCCTGTTAAAAAATGTTGCTCTGTTCTGTTTCTTGTTGTGCATGAATTAATGTTGGATGGGATTAAGGCCTTGATTTTTCTCTTTTCAGATACTTCTGATGAAGAAATGCTGGCCACGCCCACGCCCATTCCACCCCACCCACACATGGACCGTCCCACTGTTATCCGTCCCGTCCCATTTCCTTCACCCCCCAAAATGGCTCCTGCTTCCCCTGCTTCCCCGCCCACCCCCATTTTGGAGCGCCTACCCATTATTTTGCCCCTCCCCGGCTATATCCCACCGCACCAAACCCCCCCTGATTTTCAACCCCAACTGTCTCCCGACCTACCCACCTCGCCCAGCCCCGCCCCGCCTGCCATGGGAGAGGAGGAGGAGGACAGCGACGTCGAGGTCGTTGGCCCAGCCTCTCCAGGGCTTTCCAGGGTTGGCGATCGGCCAGAGGGCAGCATTGAGGGCCGTATGGACTCAATGCTGTACCTCCTGGCGCAGATCGCCAACACCTTACACGCCCTGGAGGGGAACTCACTGCGTGTGCTGATGCTCCTGCAGGACCAGCATCACAGCCAGCAGGAGATGGTAGAGCTCCTGCGAGCAATCGCAGGAGCTCAGTCCCTGTTGGTCTTGGCGCGGGCTCCTGCTGGAGCATCAGCACAGGGGGGCCAACACTGACAGCGCTCCTCCTCCTCTCCCATGGCATGCTTTCCCCACTTTTTTTTTAACCCCCCCCCCCTTTGCCCCACCCCATGTTAAATTTGTATCATAATATGATAGTTCTAAATACTTGTTTATTTTTTTGGTTAAAATATATTTATTTTATGCTCAAAAATGTGTTTGATTTATTTTCTACTCTAAGCATGCGACTTATGTGATACTGCTGCGGGAATATTTGAAAGACAGCCAAGGTAGAGTACAGCATGCAGAGCATAGGGCTAAATAACCTTGACCAATTAATCTTGACGATTGTTTGAGGATAGACACAAGTATTACATTGCTCTCTACGAAGATGTCGGGGGCAAAATAGGAATTGGACACTGTTTAATTTTTCTGGCTACTGGTGAATGGCTACTGATAGACACTAGGGAAAAAGCCCACAACTAGAAGGCTATGCAACCCATAAAAGAGTTGTTAGCGGTGGTTTTGCTATGGGTCCATCAAGCCGTGCTTCCGAGCTACAAATGTGTTGTATCCTAGATACAATTCAGGATATACAAATACCGGCCAAATACCTCAAAACAAGCACTTCCCAATCGCAGGTAATGGACTTCTCGTCCAATAACTTATCCAATCCCTATTGAAACCCTGCTACATTTACTGTACTAAAACCTTGGCCACAAGTTAATTGTGCGTTGAGTGAAGAAGAGCTATCTATGATTTACTTAAATGTGCTACATGTTACACGCTTACTTCATGGAATATCCCCTAGTCCTGTCTGTAATTTTTTTTGTTTTGTTGAATATAAAATATACAATATAACATTTTATACAATATAAATACAGAATCCTGTTTTCTCCACGTTGTGGACTCCTGCTCTCTCCTCCCTCCATCTCCTGTCTAATTTGTTTGGCTCTCTCTCTGGTGTCCTTCAAACCTGCCCGCTCCTGTCAACCATTCATTGATCCCAAGATGAGGCTGCTATCACTTAAGAGAAGTTTTTATTACAGACATTCTAATTAGAAGCAGTGCCGCAATCTCCAGGATTTACTATTTTCAAACAGCTAGCAGAATTTAAAATACAGAAGATGAAGGACAAGTCCCGATGTCTGGATCGGAGCCATCAGCCAGGTCTACTCCCGCTATTTCCTCATTCCAAAGAAAACAGGAGGCCTCCACAGGAGGCCTCCGCAATCGGCCTCTGCAATCGCAATATATTTCTCCAAAAAGAAAAATTCAGGATGGTGTTTCCCGGCAACATGCTTCTCTACTTCCAAACTCGAGATTGGTTCTGTTATTTGATTGTTCAGGACGCTTATGCTCACATTCCAATCTTCCCTCCCCGCTGTAAATACAAGCTTTGCTAGTGGGACATCAACATTTGCAATACCGGGTCCCGCCTTTCAGACTAAAAGGTCTACCCTTTCAGCAACCAATTCCACAAGTAACTTTAACCAAAGATGTATCCGAGGTTGAGGAGCTCATGTGAAGAACCTTCAAAGTTCAATGTTTGATCAACTTCCTAGAGCTTCCAGCTACACGTTCAAGGACTGACTTTCATCAAAGACTTCTCACACAACGGACAACACAGTCGCAATGTGTTACTTGAACAAACAGGGAGGCACAGGCTCTTATCTTCTCTGCCAAGAAGCTATGCAGATTTGGGCCCTTACACACTCCATGCATCTACGGGCCACTTATCTGGCAGGCATGTGGAACATAGCAGCAGATTGCCTCAGCTGACAGTTCCATCCCCACGAGTGGTCTCTGGATCCTGTGGTAATGAACAGAATCTTACAATGCTGGGGTCAACCAATAATAGACATGTTTGCATCTGAACTGAATCACAACTGAATCACAAAGTTGACACGTGCGTGCATTGTCAATCCGCCGCCGTCAGCGAATGAATGCGCGTGCCTGTCACTGAGCGCTGAAATCGCACGGGCATTTATTCACTGCCTGCGTGGGCGTCCATTCATCCAGGCACTGCCACCAGTGAATGCGCGTGTAAATGAATGAATGAATGAATGAATGAATGTGACGGCCTTGAGCGCCGAATGGCAGGGGTCGCACAGGCGCGCATTCATTCACTCCCCCCACCGACTGCCTTGAGCGCCCGTCCGGTCCCATCCTCCCGAAGCAAAACAAAATACAAAAAAGTAGCAAGGCTCGAGAGCAAGGGGGAAGGGCTCGGGCCTTCTCCCTTACTCTCGATTTCGCATGGCCATTCATCCAGGCAGAGGGAACCGGTGGCGAAAACGGCCCACGGTTCCCTCCGCCTGAATCAATGCGCGCCCGTGAGACCCGGCCAGGGCGCGCATTAATTCAGGCGGAGATAGCCGGCGGCGAAAGCAGCCTCCGGAAACCCCCCCGCGGCAGTGAATGCGCGCCTTTCGGTGGGGGTTACCGGATGCTGCTCTCGCCGCCGGCTCGTTTGAACTCGCGCCCACCCACCCCTCGACTCCTGCTGCCGCCTGGACCCATGCCCCTGCCTGGATGACCGCCTGAAAGTGACAGGTATTTAAAAAAATTGAACACTCAGCTATATATTTTTGGTATTTTTATCACTTCATGGTGCCTGTCTTTTCAAATGTCATTTGAAATGACATTTGAAATGACAGGCACCTATCGCGCACCTATCGCGCCTATACAGTAACCTGGGTTACGCGGCCATAACCCTTCCCTACCGCTTTAAAGCCGCGGCATGCATTTGCATGCGATTAGAGGAGAGTATCGGGGAGTTAGTGAAGAGAACTGTGCGTGCGGGGAGGAAGGGTGCGCCTGACACTACCGCACTGTTTTTACCGCGGCCTTTCTGGATCGAGCTGTATGTATGTCTGGTCAGACTTTACCTGGATGTAGCTATGTGTATCACTTTATCTCCATATTTTCAGCAGGAGGCTTGAGCACATAAGCCTCGCTGAATATCCAGGGCAAGTTAGATGTATAACATTCCCTGGATACATTTCTCACTCACTGCATCACTGAATATTTACCTCTTTATTTATAGTATGTAGTGCTGTGTAAATCCAATTGCACTCAGAACTGATAAATAATAATAACCACATGAGCTGTGTGGTTACTGGCTCCAAAAACAATAGTTAACTAACATCCCCCCCCAGTTTAATGTTTTATTGTTACACTATTAATCAGAAAGTTCAGGTCTTGCTAACAAGATAAAATTTATAGTTTGTTCTCAATGACACCACCACTGCATTGTGACGAGAGCAATGTGCCTGGGCTATGCGAATGTGGAGACAAGTGCAGGAGAGGCTGAGTTCAAACAGAAAAAAAAGAAAGAAAATGCTGTAGAGAGATGATCAACAAAATACAGATAGGATATTCAGGGATCATTTATTTCTTTATGTTAATTAATTTATGCTGAAATGAACTTGCTTCATCCTCCCATGCCACCTCTCCACTCCCCTCCACACCAGCCTCAGATGGACTCTCCCACCCTTTTGTGAGGTCATTAAGACATCAGGAGGCTTATAAAAGGCAAAGCTGCCTGGGGTCACATTTATTTCTAAGTCTGGCAGCCAGCAGAAAGTGTCTCTGCTGATTGGGTGGATATCAGGAGACTGAAAGGCCTGAAGCTTCTGGAACTTAACTACAAGCAACAGAACCAGGCCCAGTGCGACCGGGTGTGCATTAGGGATGTGCGTTCAAGGATAGGATACTTGACAGGAGTAAACCATTTGAAGGTCAGTTAAATTTGTCAGAATTAATGGAGTCTTCTGTTGAAACACCAATATTGAGTAGATTTATAATACATGTAACATTTACCTTTGCTTCTGACAGGGAGACAGTTTTAAAGCTCTACATGAGAAATCATTTAGTTATGTTCCATGGTGATAAAATACGAATTTATCCAGATTTTAGTAGAACAACACAAGTTGGAGGGAGAAAATTTCTTGATATGAGAGCAAAGGTTGAATCAAAGGGTGGAAAGATGTTGCTTAAATTTCCATGTAAGTGTGAAATTCTTTATAATAATAAAAAATAGGTATTTTTTGAAATGTCACTACTCAGAGCCTTTCTTGATTACCACCCCCTAGAGACTGCAGCGATAGGGCTTGATGCAAGTAGAGAAATCTAGATGATACTCTTTTTTCAGTTGTTAAAAGAAGGAGATGTATACCTCTTTGTTTTCCTTATTCCGCTTTATTTTCGTAATATTTATCCTTCTGGAATTACCTGAAATATCAGATGTATACTTTTTCATGTTAAATTACTTCATTTTTGTTTCAGTATATAAAAAATTAGCACACCTGAATGTTGTAAATAAATAGTTGTATTTGTTTTTGAATAAGCATAAATAAAAAATTGAAGAGATGTGCATTCATTTTCAACGCATTGGAAATCTGCAACGCATAAGTCCCTATTCGTTATATTTGTGGGTTTGCGAAACACATCGCGATCCCCCACAAATACATCATATATTAGTTTCATTTTGGGTTGCAATGATTTCTTAGCCGCAGTTTGAAATAGGAGATAGCAAAAACCAGCCCTTTCCTGTGAGTCATAAGTGACCTCACAGACCTGTCATAGAGTGGGTCAGACAGGTTGGCAAGGAGACCAGAATGCAACCTATCAGAGCTAAGCATTTTTTTGTAATGCAGCCAATTGCCACTCTCACTCAGTGCTCTGTGACGTTATTCCTGATGATGCAGCACTATTTATACGTAAAGCACGTGGCGTGCCATGCACTTTCTTGGCAGGGATGGTCTGGGGAGGTGGTCCAAGGAGGTGGCTGCACTCAGAGCTAGTCTGAGTGTCTCAAATCTGTATTCAATTGCTAGCTACTTTGATAGAATTTTTCATTGAAAAAGATATTTGTTCGATTTTGCTGCAGTGCTGCCGCCAGCTAGCCATGCTTTTTTTGACCGCACTTTTTTTTATTGATCTGAGACAGTCTCTTTGTCTGTGCCACTGAGAGAAGCTGCTAGCAGTGGCATTTTTCTGCTTATTTTAACCCTTGGGGTAGGTTGCAACGAGGATTTGGGGGTTGTTGGTGGGAGACATATTAAATTGCTAGCTACTTTGATGGAATTTTCCACTGAAAAATATATTTCTTTGTTTTTGCTGCTGTGCCAAGCAAGCCATCCTTTTTTTTAACTACAGTTTTTTTTTTTTTTTTATTGAACTAGGCTGTCTCTTTGTGCTCTTTTAAGCCAAGAAGACAGTGCATTCACTGGGCATCAGTGGGCACTGGGCAGTTTTGCAGACTCACATATATATTATTGGGACAGCAGTGCTCTCTGAAGCCAAATCCCCAGTGGGCCTCTTTTGTAGTTATAAGCTTGGTGTGTGAGTACAGTGGTCCCAGTTTTAGAGTACATCCAGGCACAGCCTTGTGGGCCAGTGGGCACTTTTGCAGACTCACGTATATTGGGACAGGGGTGCTCTCTGAAGCCAAATCCCCAGTGGGCCTCTTTTGGAAATAATTCTTTTAAATGAAATCCCTAGTAGGCAGTGACATTAAATCCATAATGTCAGGGAAAGCTAGACGTGGTCGAGTGATTGGGACTGGCAGAGGAAGCACTTCAAAAGGCAGTGCCAGTCCCCCATTAAAGTTAAAAAGGGACCTGTTCCAATCTAAAACCTCTGGAGGGGTAGGCAGTTTCATCTGGAAAAAAATGAAATTTAAAATGATGCATCGCCACCACCTGTTTTCTGACCCTGTAGTTTTGGAGGTGAGGGAAGGGGAGGCTGAGTCATGCCAGACAAAATGGCGACACCCAAAACAGCAGTGCGACAGCAGACTCGACTTTACATTGAACATGTAGTGCAGGCACTGTTTGCTTCTGATTCCGATGAAGAATCATCTTGTGTGGGATTCTCATCATCAGAAATGGAAGAAGTAATAGCTGAAGAAGGTTTAGGAGGATTAGTTAGTCCTGTCTCAGCCTCTACTTCAGTGCAGCAGGGGAGAGATGAAACTGATGATGATGAGGAGGAAGAGCAGTCAGTT
Source organism: Rhinatrema bivittatum (assembly GCF_901001135.1). Lineage (NCBI taxonomy): Eukaryota > Metazoa > Chordata > Amphibia > Gymnophiona > Rhinatrematidae > Rhinatrema > Rhinatrema bivittatum. The sequence goes on from NC_042618.1 coordinate 259,041,899, forward strand.
CAGGCACAGAGTGTTACTAATGCCCCTGGCATTGCTTCTCAGGGTGCTCCAGTGCCAGCATCCACCCCCAAAGGCTATAGAGAAGGGATCACGAAAGAAATCTGCAATCTGAAGCCACTTTAAAGTGACAGAGGACCCGCGTTTTGCTCAGTGTAATTACTGTGCCAGGGCTATTAGCAGAGGCAAGCAAATGGGACATCTATCTAATTTTGGCATGACGCATCATATGAAGAGGCAACACCCAACAACAGTACTGCTATCTGGGGATGGTGGCAGTACCAGTCAGGGGACCCCATTTTCCAGGCAGTGTAAAGAGGTTGAAAAGGAGCAGAGTCACCCCAAGCCCTCAGCCCCTTCTAGCAGTCAGGTGGCAGGCCAGCAGCCCTCTGCCATGTGGCAGAAGTGACAACCCACCATGGAGGAAATGGGGTGGTGTGCAGTAATGCTATCCCGGGCTAGGGGGCAGGCAGCCTCAAAAGCTGTAAGCAGGAGCATTGGGGAAATGATTGCCCTTGATGACCAGCCCTTGCAGATAGTGGAGAATGTGGGTTTCAATCATTTGCTGAAGGTCTTAGTTCCAAATTACAAAGTCCCCTCCAGAACCACATTTAGCAGAAAGGTCATCCCCAGCCTGTACAACTAGTCGCATCCAAGGGCTGCTAGCTAAGACACAGGGGTGTGTGCATTTCATCTGCGATATCTGGACCACCATGAATGCTGCACACTCTTACCTCTCCCTGAAAGCACACTGGTGGGACCTGGCTGAGGCAAGGGCAGGCAGCAGCTCTATTAGTGAACAAGTATCAGGGTGGAAGTGGGCTTTACTGCATACCCACCAGACGGACGAGGCCCATACCTCAGCCAATCTTCTAGCATGCATCAGACAGATGCTGGCGGGCTAGGAACTACACCAGCAAGACAAGAATCCTCAGGCAGGGTTCTTTGTCACAGACAATGGTGCAAACATGGTAAAGGCAATATCCGACAGGCGTTTTCAGAACATCTGATGTTTTGCACACACTCTGCACATGGTAGTGAAGTCAGCTCTGGGGTTGGATTCCAGTCACCAAGAGAATGAACACCTGCATACATTAATACACAAGTGCAGGAACATAGCAGCGCACTTCCACAGAAGTGTGAAGGCAGGGCAGGTTCTCTGACAAAAGCAGACTGATTTGGAAATGCCTCACAAGTGTCTCATTCAAGTCATTGGCCCAAAAAACAGCAGGGTAGGTGATCCAGTACAGCCGTGAGGAAAAAAAAACCAAAGAAATGGATGCCACAAGATAGTCCTTTTCAACGTTTAATCAAGGAGACGTAAAATTCTTATAAGCATGCCCGACTGGCCGAGTTTCACCACCAATGATGGCTGCCTCAGGGGCTTGTTGGTCACAGAACAGTATTCAAATGGTGGTCCAAATAAGATCAAGTGTATATCTATGTCAATCGCGCGTTTCTCGTAGTGATTCGTCTCCTCTCAATAACAGACCACCATCTGAATACTGTTCTGTGACCAACAAGCCCCTGAGGCAGCCACCATTGGTGGCGAAACTCGGCCAGAGTCGGGCATGCTTATAAGAATTTTACGTCTCCTTGATTAAACGTTGAAAAGGACTATCTTGTGTCATTCAAGTCATTGCCACCTGGTGGAATTCCACCTTTATGATACCACAGAGGTTAGTGGAGCTGCAGACACCCCTTCATGAACTTTCTGGTTCAATGGACACAGGTGTGCAGAATCCACTAGGGCATCATGATTGGTTAGTCATAAGTCAGCTGGTAAAAATCCTGCAGCCCTTCAAGGATGTCACGGAGGAGCTGATTTCCAGAAGTGCCACCTTGGCTGATACCATCCCTATAGTTAATTTTCTGGAGGAAAATTTAGAGGGCTTTAAACAGGAAGAGGGAATGACAGCTGAGGTGCTGCATTATCTGGGTGTTTTTGCAGAAGTAGGTGCAAGAGAGATTAAGGCCTTTAACAGACGACCACACATACATGCTCACCACAGTCCTGTAATCCCTGTGTGAAAGGGAAACTCACCGTACAGTCCAATTGTCTCTCATTTGTGAAGGACTTGCTGTTAGCAAAAGTTGTGATCAGCAACGCAATAGGCAGAGACAGATTAGGTATGAAGCAGAGGAGGAAACAGTGGTGGGCACTTTAGAGAGTTGTGCTAGCCCAATCAGGAGCAGCACTGTCAGCGACAGCTAGTACCTCCTCCTTCTCCACTTCAGTACGCCAAAGGCATGTTTGCCCATAAAGAATCATCTGTTCTGCTATGGGCTAGAGAGAAAGCAACTGGCATGAGTGACTCTCAGCCCACCCAAGCAAAGGAGACACCAGCACAACTGTCAGTGACAAGGTATCTCTCAGAGCCCACAGAGGCAATGCAGACAGATCCACTGGCATATTGGGCACAAAAGTCCACTGTCTGGCCACACCTTGCCAAAGTGGCTCAGCGATATCTGTCATGTCCACCAACCAGTGTGCCCAGTGAACGTGTATTTTCAATGACAGGGGATATCATGAGCCCTCACGGCTCAAGGCTGGCACCAGAGTTGATGGAAATGCTTATGTTTTTGAAAATAAACCTGCTTTTGCTTGGGTTTCCAAATTTTCCCTGTGAATGGCAAGATGAATAAAAACAATTGAAAGCCATGCAGCAGCTCCAACTGCCTCCTATGCTCCAGATAATATCAGCACATGTACCTGACCTGAAACGCTGTTGCCTGTCTGTCCACTGTCCAGGCTGTACGTCCCTACAAGGGCCTGACCTCAAATGCTGTGCCTGTCTGAGTTTAGTTCTAGTATTTCTAATTTCAGTTTCATGTATTTGTGCATCACTTCTTTCCAGAATATTTTTTTCCTGTTTTGCAACATTTGGAATGTAAGAACATAAAAATCTGACTTCAGATGTTTGGAGCTTGCATATTTCATATGCTCAATAGTTTTCATGACCTTCATAATCTGGGCCATGTTCCTGAAATCTTTCTTAGGTGCCAACAGTAATGTTTCTAGTACTATAGAAAACTGGTGACCCTTTGAGGGCTTGACCTCTATCCTCTAATGCTGTGCCTGCCTGTCCGTCCAGGCTTTACATCCCTACGAGGGCGTGATTTCTATCGTCAAATGCTGTGCCTGTCTATCCAGGCCTTATGTCACTACAAGGGCTTGACCTCTAATGCTGTGCTTGTCCATCCAGGCCTTTTGTCTCTAAAAGGGCTTGACCTCTAATGCTGTGCCTGTCCATCTAGGCCTTATGTCCCTAAAAGGGCGAACTCTATCCTCGAATGCTGTGCCTGTTTGTCCAGGTCTTATGTCCCTAAAAGAGCTTGACCTCTAATGCTATGCCTGTCCATATAGGCTTTGCATCTCTACAAGAGCTTGACCTATAATGCTGTGCCTGTCCATCCAGGCCTTATGTCCCTACAAGGGCTTGACCTCTTATGCTGTGCCTGTTTCATCCAGACCTTACGTCCCTAAAAGAGCTTGACCTTTAATGCTGTGCCTGTCCGTCCAGGCCATATGTCCTTAAAATTGCTTGACCTCTAATGCTATGCCTGTCTATCCAGGCCTTATGTCCCTACAAGGGCTTGACCTCTATCCTTGCATGCTGTGCCTGTCCGTCCAGGCCTTATGTCCCTAAAACGACTTGACCTCTAATGATGTGCCTGTCCCTCCACATTTGGAATGTAAGAACATAAAAAGCTGACTTTAGATGTTTGGAGATTGCATATTTCATATGCTCAATAGTTTTCATGACCTTCATAATATAGGCCATGTTCCCGAAATCTTTCTTAGGTGCCAACAGTAATGTTTCTAGTACTAAAGAAAACTGGTGTCCCTATGAGGTCTTGACCTCTATCCTCTAATGCTGTGCCTGACTGTCCATCCAGGATTTACATCTTTATGAGGGCTTGACCTCTGTCCTTGAATGCTGTGCCTGTCCATCCAGGCCTTGCATCCCTACAAGGGCTTGACATCTAATGCTGTGCCTGTCCATCCAGGCCTTATGTTCCTACAAGGGCTTGGCCTCTGTCCTTGAATGCTGTGCCTGTCCATCCAGGCCTTGCATCCCTACAAGGGCTTGACATCTAATGCTGTGCCTGTCCATCCAGGCCTTATGTCCCTACAAGGGCTTGACCTCTATCCTTGAATGCTGTGCCTGTCCGTCCAGGCCTTATGTCCCTAAAACGACTTGACCTCTAATGATGTGGCCTGTCCCTCCACATTTGGAATGTAAGAACATAAAAAGCTGACTTTAGATGTTTGGAGCTTGCATATTTCATATGCTCAATAGTTTTCATGACCTTCATAATATAGGCCATGTTCCCGAAATCTTTCTTAGGTGCCAACAGTAATGTTTCTAGTACTAAAGAAAACTGGTGTCCCTATGAGGTCTTGACCTCTATCCTCTAATGCTGTGCCTGACTGTCCATCCAGGATTTACATCTTTATGAGGGCTTGACCTCTGTCCTTGAATGCTGTGCCTGTCCATCCAGGCCTTGCATCCCTACAAGGGCTTGACATCTAATGCTGTGCCTGTCCATCCAGGCCTTATGTTCCTACAAGGGCTTGGCCTCTATCCTCGAATGCTGTGCCTGTCCATCCAGGCCTTATGTCCCTACAAGGGCTTGAACCTCTATCCTCAAATGCTGTGCCTGTCATTCTAGGCTTTATGTCTCTACAAGGGCTTGATCTCTAATGCTGTGCCTGTCCGTCCAGGCCTTATGTCCCTACAAGGGCTTGACCTGGAATGCTGAGCCTGTCCATCCAGGCTTTACATCTCTACAAGGGCTTGACCTCTAATGCTGTGCCTGTCCATCCTGGCCTTACGTCCCTACAAGGGCTCGACCTCTAATGCTGTTCCTGTCCATCCAGGCTTTATGTCTCTACAAGGGCTTTACCTCTAATGCTGTGCCTGTCCATCCAGGCTTTACGTCTCTACAAGGGCTTGACCTCTTATGCTGTGCCTGTCCATCCAGACCTTACGTCCCTAAAAGGGCTTGACCTCTAATGCTGTGCCTGTCCATCCAGGCCTTATGTCCTTAAAATTGCTTGACCTCTAATGCTATGCCTGTCAATCCAGGCCTTATGCCCCTACAAGGGCTTGACCTCTATCCTCGAATGCTATGCCTGTCCGTCCACATTTGGAATTTAAGAACATAAAAAGCTGACTGTAGATGTTTGGAGCTTTCATATTTCATATGCTCAATAGTTTTCATGACCTTCATAAAATGGCCATGGTTCCAAAATCTTTCTTAGGTGCCAACAGTAATGTTTCTAATACTATAGAAAACTGGAGTCCCTACGAGGGCTTGACCTCTATCTTCTAGTGCTGTGCCTGCCTGTCCGTCAAGGCTTTACATCCCTATGAGGGCTTGACCTCTGTCCTCGAATGCTGTGCCTGTCCATCCAGGTCTTGCATCCCTACAAGGGCTTGACCTCTAATGCTGTGCCTGTCCATCCAGGCCTTATGTCCCTACAATGGCTTGACCTCTATCCTCAAATGCTGTGCCTGTCCATCCAAGCCTATGTCCCTACAAGGGCTTGACCTCTAATACTGTGCCTGACCATCCAGGCCTTAAGTCCCTACAAGGGCTTTACCTCTATCCTCAAATGCTGTGCCTGTACTTCCAGGCTTTACGTATCTTAAGGGCTTGACCTCTAATGTTGTGCCTGTCCGCCAAGGCCTTATGTCCCTACAAGGGCTTGACTTCAAATGCTGTGCCTGTCCATCCAGTCTTTACGTCTCTACAAGGGCTTGACCTGTAATGCTGTGCCTGTCCATCCAGGCCTTATGTCCCTACAAGGGCTCGACCTCTAATACTGTTCCTGTCCATCCAGGCTTTATGTCTCTACAAGCGCTTTACCTCTAATGCTGTCTGTCCATCCAGGCTTTATGTCTCTACAAGGGCTTGACCTCTAATGTGTGCCTGTCCTTCCAGACCTTATGTCCCTACAAGGGCTTGACCTCTAATACTGTGCCTGTCTGTCCACATTTGGAATGTAAGAACATAAAAAGCTGACTTCAGATGTTTGGAGCTTGCATATTTCATATGCTCAATAGTTATCATGACCTTCATAATATGGGCCATGTTCCCGAAATCTTTCTTAGGTGCCAAGAGTAATGTTTCTAGTACTATAGAAAACTGGTGGTAGTTGCACTCTAGTTCATCCTTTGTCTTCCCATAGTTTACAGAGGCACTGTGTAAACTACAAAGTCAACATAGGTTGATATTGTAGATTTGGGCGGGAGATGACGTCAGCGCTTCTTTTGGTCCTAACGGCTGTACCCTCGTTGCAAAGGGAACCCTTAGTCTCTGGCAATTTCAAAATACTAATCCTCCACAGCATGGATCCTTAATTAAAACAACAATTTTCTTTTAGTTTCCAGGGCAGAGCAGAGAACTTCCTACGTCTTGCTCAGGAAGTCATGATCTGTTGCACATGCTTAAAATCCTAACAATTTGTACCATTATACACTCTATGGGCCAACCCACTGCGGGGAGCTCTTTTCTGCTCAAAGGAAGGGAACTCTCCCTGGGTGTAGCCGACCTATTTCTTAGTATCTGTTGACCCATGTTGAACCACTGTTACATGGCACCCTCCTCCACATCGCCACGCTTTGAAGGCTCGTGCTCCACTCTAGGGGCCAAGCTATTCCGGGGAGCCCTTTCCTGCTCAAAGGAAAAGGAACTCTCCCTGGAGTAGGCGGCCTATCTTTTAGTACCTGTTGACCCATGTTGAACTGCTGTTCATATGGCACCCTCCTCCACATCGCCACGCTTGAAGGCTCGTGCTCCACTCTAGGGGCCAACCCATTTCAGGGAGCCCTTTCCTGCGCAAAGGAAAGGGAACTCTCCCTGGGTGTAGCCAGCCTATCTCTTAACATCCGTTGACCCATGTTGAACCGCTGTTCACATGGAAACCTCCTCCGCTTCGGCCTTCAAAATTCTATTTGTATATCTGCTACATCCACCAGATTTTAAAAGACCAGCAAGAGCTCACTAGACGCCAACGGAAACACCCACTCTAGGGGCAAACTCATTCTAGGGAACCCTCTTCCTGCACAAGGAAAGGGAACTCTCCCCAGGGCCAGCCTGTCTTGCCCCTATCAAAACCACAGGGACCAGACTACCTCAGCTCAGCCAGCCTGTCTTGCCCCTATTAACTTTCTGCCACTCTGCCTTGCTGCCATACACCAGATGACTCACTCTACTCCTTGTGGTGTTCTTGCCACTATCATGGTTCCTTAGTGTGTTGGTACTAGTCTCTCTGCTTGCTATGTTCACCCTTCATTGTGCTGTAGGATGTTGATGCCACTTGTCTTGCCTCTTTACCTGTCATGCTGCCTTCGAGGGTTCATGCATCTGTTATTGTCACTCTCTTTTGAAGCTGTGGTGTGTTTTTGACACTCTTGCTGCTGCTTTGCACCTCTGTTAAAGCACTCTTGCCACTCCTGGTACCCCTTTGCCCCTTTAAAGTGTCTTAGGCTATTCATGCCACTTTGGTGCCACTTTGCCATAGTCTAAGTATCTTGGAGCTCTTTTCTCATTCTGATTATTGCTCCCCAGAAGTTTCATCAGAATTGATAAGAAAACCCCAATTTTGCATCCAAGAATAGGCTGCAAATACTTCCTCTATTGACTTTAATGGGAAATCGGGAAACGAATAAAACTAATCAACGAATTGGTTTTCCCCCTTATGAAATGAATGCAAAGAATTTGGGTCTCGGCAAAATGAAAACCGAATCGAAACAAATTTTTTCCTTCTGCACATCCCTAAGCTTTAGTTAGCAGCTAGAGGTGAAGGAGTGTATTTTTAAGGCATGTTCTTCTGTTCTGTCATTAGGCCTCACAGCTTGGAATTCTGCCTGGAACAGGAAGGAGGCAAATGCTCCACTGGCACTGGCCTCAGGGGTTTTAAATGGGCTTTTGGACTTGTTTTAGAGGGGAATTTTCTTCTGTGAAAGCCCTGATACCCCTGGCTGGTGGATTTTGAAGAGTTCCTGGCTAGGTTAGATCAGGAGGTAAGGAAGATTCCACTGCTCTCCATCCCACACAAACTGGGCTGGAACAGAGGTGATTCGCTGCTGAAAGATACCAGTTTTGACTTTTTTTGTGAAGATTAGTGTATTGTGTTTTGTGGAGATCAGGAGAGCTGATGGTCTTTGTTGCTTGAGACATTTCATCTTCTAGATCCTGTGACTCATCTTTGGAAAGGGAACTGTGAGTAAGGATCTTGTAATATACAGTATCTGAGGACAACCATTTTGAGTCTTTACCCTGGAGAGAGATAAAATTGGACTATTCAAAGGCTGAGACCGTATATTTTTGTATGCTAGTATTTTTGGAAAGGGATTTTTTGCACCCAACTAGGATTCCCCTGTCTAACTTGCTTTTCCATTGTCCTGGAGGGTAGAGTTTTCCTTGCCCAGATAGAGAAAAAATTGGAGATATGTGACTTCCACTATTGTGCCGAGAATGTGAACTCTGCCATTTGTCAATTAAGAACTTTTGCAGTACAGCATTAACCTGAGCCTCAGAGTATTTTGTTAGCCCTCACATCTCTTTATGGTGAAAGTGAACTGATACCTCTCCAGGACAGTGAAACTAACAGTCACCTCCACTACCTTAGGCTTTGGAGGAGTTATTCCTTCTCCCTCTGGAAAAAGAACCTTGTTCCATGGCCCCTGGACTATATTGGAGTGAGAGAGAAATTAAGAACCGGCCCTGAAAGCTTCATGTGCTCTTGCCCTCTTGGATCATAAACCCTAACAGCATTATACAAAGTATCCACATACTTTGTAACTTCTATTTATGCAGGCAACCAAGCAGGGGCAACATAATGTGCTTACTTTTGAAAAATGAATGTATGCAACCTATTATCTTCTAGAAGTCTGCATGAAGAACATTTTTATTTTGTTTCTTTTTTTTTGTTTGTATTATCCATTAGTTTCAGATGTTTTTCTTTTCCATTAAATTTATACATGGGTTTTTTTTTTCATTTTGTTAGCTGTAAAGTCAGATGGAAAACAATTTAATCCTGCTGGTAGCTTCTGATCCCCCATTCTCTCCCCCCATCCAGCAGCCTCTGATTCCCCTTTCCTTCCTTCTTCAAGCCCTGGAAGAGGAGGTATCCCTCACTGCCTCCTAGCTTTTTGTGTTGGTCCCTGGGTCTGCTGCCACTGGAGCTCTGTGGCCCGATCAACTGATTTCATTCATCCTCCTGCTGTGGGGGGTGGAAACTGGAGACCATGGGAGGCTAGGTGACAGGAAGCCCCACAGAGAGTTGGCATTGCAGGTGGGGTAGGACAAGTACGAGTTGTATGCATGCTTGGAGAAGCTTGCTCGGATGGGTGCGAGTTCTGTGACAGGCTTGGTACAGGGGCTGCTCTCTGCTGCTGCTGTGCTGCTGCTTATCAGAGCTAGCATGCCAGGATTTTGTGGAAAGCAGGGTTCCTGCCTTAGTATTGCTACTGCCAGAAGATGTAGGCGAGAGGGGATAAAGTGGCTGGGAGATGTGCCCCCAGTCTGTAGCAAGAGCTGGGCTCGACTAGGATATTGTTCTCTGTGGAAGCCAGCCTGGGGACTTGGGTTGTCATTCAAGTTCTTCAGGTCTGGCTCTGCCTCTTGGGGCGCTGGGCTCCATGGCTCCTCTGACATAGTCAGTTCTGTTGTATCTGTGGTAGCTGTGAGCTGAGCTGAGGGGAGGTGAAGCATTTGTTCAGGGTGGGGGAGGCAGCGGGTGTCACATTGCCAGATTCCCCCATGCTGATTCTGATTTCAGCTGGCCCTGCAATGAGCTGGGCAGGGCCATAGCCAAAACAGCAGATCATGTTTGTGGTGAGGGGCAAAGCAGCTGATCGTGGAAAACCCACAATCAGCTGTTCAGTCTGCGAACATGTGTGAGAGACAGTAAGTGGCTAGTTGATCAGCTGGAGTCAGAGTAAGCTTCTCAGTGGAAGCTCAGTCGACAGCTGAACAGTAACAAATCAGCTGACTGGCTTATTTATGTAGCTCAGATGGCAGCAATAGGCCCGAGAGCAGTACCATAGATAAGAATCAGTGATGGATGCTTCTACTTGCTCAGGGGGCTCACAGGAGGAACATTGGAAGACTAGAGGCTGCCAAGGGAGGTGGGATTAGGAGATAGATTAGAAACTGCAGGGATGAGGGTGGGAGTGGTGATTTGATCAGGCTACCCCTTTTGAGTTGAATAGAAATGAAATGAAATAAAACAAAAAAAACCTGTAGTTTGTTTCATGTTATGTCATTTCAGATGGAAAATGAAATAAAAAATTTAGTTGCACTTCAACTTATTTAAAACAAAAGCACATCCCTATTTTCTTTCCCTGATCTAAACACATCTGCAGTAACACTTCTTTTTTCCCATGGTGTACTGTATTCAAGCCTGTTTTGGCCTCAAGAATAGCTCAGGAACACAATAAGGCTAGACCAGCTTAATTCTGGTGGCAAGTATTTATTTACAGTGCTTCAAGGATACAGAAACCAAAATAGTAGCTCACGTTACATCAGCTACAACTATCAGGTAAATTTACTCTTATCCAGGTATACCGTGAGGTCCTATCAGCTCTCTGGGGCTTCTCCAAGCTTTCTTGGCCTAGGTTCTTATGGTTGGGTGAAGGGAATCTCCCTACACCCAGAATCCCTTGCGACGTTCTGCCTTAAGGATGACTGGTTAAAAACCCTGAGCTGGGCATCTAAAGGTAGAATGAAGGAGTTGTTGGTATACTCTGTCACACATGGCTAAAAGTACACACATATTTTTAGCTGCTCTAGGGAAAGCAATTTTTAAGCAAGCTCTTGAACCCATGTTAATGACTTTGAAAATTGCTTCTAATTTGCCAGGAGACCATCTTAACAAGCACATTAAGGCCTAACTGTAGGAGGGGGCAGCACTGGTCTTCGAGTGCCATATGCCGCTCGGGTTTTTAGGATATTCACACTGAATATGCGCGAGATGCATTTGCATACATTACCTCCACTGCTTGCAAATGCATCTTATGCATATTCATTGCAGATATTCTGAAAACCTGACTGGTTTGCAGCAATTGAGGACCAGAGTTGCCTGCCCTCGCCTTACTGCACAGAATACTATTTGTAGTGCATGCAAAAAGCTTTAAAGGTGCACAATACATTTTATTGTATGTCCCTAATTATAGAACTTTCACAGTGCTATCAATGAAAGCATAGTGCCAATAAACCTGCTACATGACTCAGAGTAGGCACCAGACGAGCATCAGTATTGAAAAAAAAAAAAAAGGTACCAGATTGACAGCACTGGAAACCAAAGCCCCTCCATTTATGCAAAATGCAGAGTATAGTTCAGGTGGCAGCAGTAGAAGCTCCCCCTCATTGCCCTGCCAATGAGAGCACATCTGATTTAATAGAAACATTGACTTAGTGAACAGGAATTCACTGGTTAATGGAGAAGCGTTACATTTATCAAAACAATACAGCGTGAACTGCTTCACCGAAACTCTCTTTGTTGGTGGTGGATGGAGAATAGTGTGCAGTACATCAGCTGTCTTCCACTGGATGGCAGCATAGGTAAAACAGTATTATTGCAAAAGCAGAAGCAGAAACAACAGCCAGGCTTGCTTCCTTTATTCAGCTCTGGTTGCAGTTGCAGTCTAAGCATTTTTATTAACATAGCCGTACATACCATGTGCTGTTTAATGATAAAGACATCAGCTACACTGTATCCTAGTAAACCAAAACAAATACTGAAGGTGTTTCAGACACTGGGCCTTATTCGAAAAGGACTTTTCTCCTTTATCTATGGAAAAAATTATTTTGTGAATAAGGCTCACTAAGTACTAATTAGCCATTTAAAGGGAAATTAAAAACCTTTCTACCCAGGTAAATACAGTTTTATCTGGGTAGAAAGGTTTTTGAAAATTGCCTACCTTTCACATGGCTATAAGTACTTGCTTTGTGAAACAACGTACATATGTTTACCCACATTAGGTTAGATGAAGGGAGATAACACGCAATGTTTTGCATTTCAAAACTGTGTGCGCTATTTTATACAGAAAAAGTAGATGCAGATCTCTGTAGGTATGTGATAATGAAGCAACCGGACTCAGGCCTTCTCTCAAACAGAAGCTCTTTTATTATGTACAACAAGAGAAAACCACATCCTTCTCTATATCTACTATGCTACTACCCTTTTGTTCAGTATCTGTGAGGCCTAGTTCTGCCATGCTATCAGTGGCACAATTCTTCTGCTTGGTAATAGCAATACCTTAGATCGATGAAGTTATTCCAGCCTGACTACCTAGACAATAATCAAAGGGGAATTCTATCCTATTATTTGCCACATATATTTCTTCAGTCCCTTCTTTATCATAAGGACAAACCTCTTGCCCATTCTCCCCACAAAGTACACAATAGAAGAAGATACCTGCCTTCCAGACTTTTCTACCGAGTGTCACATGTATGATTATTTACCAGTTTGTGAGAGGTTGTATGTGTGCAGGACCAGTGCAACCATTAGGTAGGACTAGGTAAATGCCTAGGGCAATGTCAATGGGTGGGGCATCGCCAGGGTACGTGAGGGCACCATTTAAAAAAATGTAAAAGAAGGGCTGACAGCAGTCATGGAGCATTCTCTTGGGGGGGGGGGGGGGGGGGCAGTGAGAAAGAGAGAGAATATGACCATAACTCTATATATTTACCACTGTCAGTGAGCAGTGGGCACATTAAACTTAGGGTGGGTTTGGGGGGGCAGTGTTACATTGGTCTGTCTAGGGTACTACAGACCCTTATATAGGCCTTTTATGTGTGCATCTGGTGGAAAGAGCTCCTGGCTCTCAGGAAATGAATCCAATCTCTGGAGGCTAGAGGGGCAGACCAGGAGTAGTTGAGACAGACAGAGAAGTATATAGAGGAGACCTTTAGGGACATAGTAGCCAAGTCACAACTCCAGTCTGGCATCCCTGGTGCTGCTTTTGAGGAGGAAAGTCACCTGATTGGACAGCATTACCCTGGTGCAGCAGGAAGTGATCTTGTAGCAAGGACCTACTCTCCAGGTGATGCATTATTCTTTTGCACCAAGGATGAGTTTCCCAGGGCTACTGTCCAGGAGAGAACATTAGGTCAGCCAACATAGTTGGTGCTTCGATTATTAGGAATGTTGCTGGATGGCTGGTGGATGTGAGGATTGCTTGGTAACTTGCCTTCCTGGTGTGAAAGTGGTGGACTCATGTGTCACCTAGGTAAGATTTTTCAACAATGCTGGGGAGGAGCCAGCTGTAATGGTACATGTGGGCACCAAAAATACAGCAAGGGATGGGAGGGAGGTTCTGGAAGCCAAATTTAGGCTTTTAGGAAGAAAGTTCAAATCCAGAATCTCCAGGTTAGCATTCTCTGAAATTCTCCCTGTTCCAAGTGCAAGGTGCCAGAGGCAGGCAGAGTTCTAGAGTCTCAATGCATGGATGAGACAAAGGTGCAGGAAAGAGGGAATTAGTTTTGTAAGGAACTGGGGAAACTTTCAGGGTTGGGGGAGTCTCTTCGAAAAAGATGGGTTCTACCTTAACCAGGGAGGAGCCAGGCTGCTGGTGCTAATCTTTAAAAAGGAAACAGAGCAGCTTTTAAACTAGAACAAGAGGAAAAGCTGACAGTCGCTTAGCAGCACATGGTTCATAGGGAGGTATTTTTGAAGGACCCTAATAAAACAGGGGAGATAGGGCATTCCAACAGAGAGGTTCCAATAAAAGCAAAAGTAGTCCATAATCCTATAAGTAAAGAACCATCTGAGTTAAAAGATTCCAAATTATCCCTGTCAACTGATAAGCAGATTGTTAATTCATACTTTGAAATGTTTGTATGCCAATACCTGAAGTCTAGGAAGTAAGATGGGAGAGTTAGAGTATATAGCACTGAATGAAGAAGTAGACATAATTGTTATCTCAGAAACCTAGTGGAATGAGGGTAACCATTGGGACAGTGCTGTATCAGGGTACAAATTATATTGCAGCGATAGGGTGGATCAACTTGATGGAGGGTGGTACTTTTTGTTCGGGATGAACATAGACTCTTCCAACAAGATAAAGATCTTGAAGGAGATTAAATGCACGGTAGAATCTTTGTATATTGAAATACCATGTGTGTTGGGGAAGTGCAGGCAATAGGGGTATACTACATTAACTGACCAAAATGATCAGATGGACGATGAAATGCTAAGAGAAATTAGGAAAGCTTGCAAATTTGGCAGTGCAAGTAATAATTACCCCAATATTGACTGGGTAAATGTAACATCACAACATGTTAGAGAGCTAAAGTTCCTGGATGTAATAAATGACTGCTTCATGGAGCTATTGGTTCAGGAACCAATGAGAGAGGTAGCCATTTTGGATCTAATTTTAAGTGGAACAAAGCATTTAGTTTGAGAAGTAACAGTGGTGAGGCAACCTTGCAACAGTGACCATGACATCATCAAATTTGAACTAAAAACTGGAAGGGGGACAATATGTAAATCCACAGCTCTAACATTAAATTTTCATTAGGGAAACTTTGATAAAATGAGGAAAATATTTAGGAAAAAACTGAAAGATGCAGCTGCAGAGGTTCAAAGTGTACATGAGGCATGGACATTGTTTAAAAATACAATCACAGAAGCACAGTCCAAATGTATTCCATGCATTAAGAAAGGTGGAAGGAAGGCCAAACAGTTACTGGCATGGTTAAAAGGTGAGGTAAAAGAGGCTATTTTAGCCAAAAAAAATCCTTCAAAAAATTGGAAGAAGGATCCATCTGAAGAAAATAGGAAAAGCATAAGCATTGCCAAGTTAAGTAAAACATTGATAAGGCAGGCTAAGAGAGATTTGAAATGAAGTTGGCTGTAGAGGCAAAAACTCATAATAAAAACTTTTAAAAATATATCTGAAGCAAGAAACCTGGGAGGGAGTCAGTTGGATCGTTAGATGCCAGAAGGGGTTAAAGGGGCTCTTAGGGAAGATAAGCCCATTTCAAAAAGACTAAATGAATTCTTTGTTTCTGTGTTTACTAATGAGGATGTTGGGGAGATACTAGTTCTGGAGATGGTTTTCAGGGGTGATGAGTCAGACGAACTGAACGAAATCACTGTGAACCTGGAAGATGTAGTAGGCCAGATTGATAAACTAAAGAGTAGCAAATTACCTGGATGGGATAATATGCACCCCAGGATTCTGAAGGAACTCAAGAATGAAATTTCAGATCTATAGTTAAAATTTGTAACCTATCACTAAAATTATCCATTGGTTCTGAAGACTGGAGGGTGGCCAATGTAACCCCAATATTTAAAAAGGGCTCCAGGGGCAATCCAGAAAAATATAGACCAGTGAGCCTCACTTCAGTGCCAGGAAAAATGGCAGAAACTATTCCAAAGATCAAAATTACAGAGCATATAGAAAGACATGGTTTAATGAAACACAGTCAGCATGGATTTACCCAAGGGAAGTCTTACCTCACTTATCTGCTTCATTTTTTTAAGGGGTTAATGAACATGTGGATAAAGGTGTACCAGTAGGCACAGTGTATTTGGATTTTCAGAAGGGGTTTGACAAAGTCCCTCATGAGAGGCTTCTAATAAAACTAAAAAGTCATGGGATAAGAGACGATGTCCTTTCATGGATTACAAACTGGTTAAAAGACAGGAAACAGAAAGTAGGATTAAATGGTCAATTTTCTCAGTGAAAAAGGGTAAACAGTAGAGTGCTTCAAGGATGTGAAATTGTACTGGTGCTTTTCAAAATATTTATAAATGATCTGGAAGGAATACGATGAGTGAGGTAAGGGGAAGCAGCATGGGCTTGTCCCGCACTGCTGATTATAACAAGGAGCAAGTAGAGGGAGCTGTGAGGTAGGTGGGGGGGGGGGGGGGGGGGGGAGGGGAAGGTAACCCAGGGCAACAGCAGCAGTTTGAATTGCTGGCTCGCCATTGGTTACCAGGGGGCTAATGTTTTTAGGTGCCTTTTTGTGGTGCCTCAGTCAGCTACAAGCAGCAAGGTAAAGGGCAGTGCTTGCTTTCTGCGCTGTTGCTGTAGCTGATTTTGGGCCTTTTTATAGCGAGGTGGTTGTTTTGGATTGGAGGGTTTTTGGTAAGATGAAAAAGGTTAAAGGGAGGTGGCTCACCGGCCGGCAGAGAGGTGGCGACAGGCAGTGCTTATCCGGGCGCGGGACAGAACTGGGAACGACGGACCCTGCTTATATGGTTAGGTTCGGCAATGTCTGTGCCTGTGCGACAAGGGGTCTCCCCTTCTTATGCCTTTTCACCAGCTCCGCCTCCCGCACCCGGTCCACCCTCCCTGTGGGTTTTTCTTCCGACGGCCCAGGGTCCTTTGGGAGCTTCCAACTCGGGTGAGAGCGGCCCAGAGTCTGAAGAGGTCCGAGCGGGGCACGCCTCTGGACCGTCCTGTCGTTTCCCCACGAGGGGCTGCTGGCTATTCTAATGTGGCTGAGGTTTCCTTAAATGCCTCCTTCAGTGACTTCTTGGGGGCCGGCTCTCCAGGGTCAGGGGTGGAGCGCGAGGGGGTGAATTTTCGGTGGTGGTTTTTCCTTACGTCTTTCCGCCAATCCAGTTTCCCAGGGGTATGGCTGTGGGTGGCCTACCCCCGCAGGGTCAGGGCAGGGTTGGGGAGGAGAGAGGGCGAGGTAGGAAGAGGAGAGGGATAGGCAAAGGGAAAGTGAGTGGGGGGGAGGAGGAAAAAGGGGGTGACAGAGAAGGTGGAAGTTAGCAGAAAGTGGAGGGGGAGAGGAGGTCCAGCCCTACACATTGCAAAACAGGCAGGGTTTCTCAGGAGCCATAACCTTGCTGGAGGGGATAGTGGGGTGAAGCGCAGAAGATATGGATTTGGGCAGAGTAGTTTTAGGGGGCAGGGAGAGTATGTTAGTGACAGCAGCAGACATAGGGAAGGCAGCAAGCCATCTAGGGCAGAACAACCAGGAGCTAGAGGTGGTTTGTCAGAGGCTGAGCTGATTGCTGATATTTTGGGGAATTACATCAGGGCCAAGGTTAATAGGGGTGGTTTAGAAGGGGAAAGGGAATTTCTGGTGGGAAGGGAGGGAATAGGGGGTTGGTCGTGGGATGCAGGAGTGGAGGGGGGAGGCAGGGGGATCCCGACAGGTCCAGGGCAGTTCTGGGGTGATTTGGGGCAGGGTAGATGTCAGAAGGAATCAGGTAAGCGAGTTAGGGGAGGAGATAAACTGGAAGGAGCAGGAGGACAGGGTATGTGGGGAGAGGGGAACAGAGATGTTTTTTCTTTTTCAGATCCCACTGAAGAGGTATTCCCAGGTACCTCGAGGCAGGAGGCTTGGAGGGAGATGGCTTTCCTGCAAGAAACTGAAAAGCATGGTGACAGCAGACAGGAGTCGGAATGGCAGCACGATGGGGCGATGGAGGGCAGTGCAGCAGGAATCGGACCAGGTAATAAAAGGGGAGAATGGTCACAAGGTGATAAGGCCAGGAAGTGAAAGCATAGGAGCACTAGCTCTAGCTCTTCTGATAGCTCTTCCTCTTCTTCCATCGATAGTGATCAGGCTCCTATCAGGAGAACAGTTTTGGAAGAAAGGCCTAGGCAGGACATGGGGCATCCTGCGTTAGCATCATTAATGGAGTTGTGGGAAGAAGTACCCAAGCGTTTAGTGAGGCGGATACGTAAAAGGAAGTATGTAGATATATTCAAATTATTGGAAGGGAGATGGGGAGGCCGTAAAGACAAGAAAAAGTCTAAAAAGAAAGGAAAAAGAGGGAAGGCAGGTCCAAAAATATCCAAAAATGTGGTTAATTGGATGAGGGGATTTTTGAGGTTGGCCAGTGTAGTGGGGCATTTCAATTCTACTTAGTACGGTCCATTGCTGTCGTATGCAGACAGCATACTTGGGGCTTTCAAGGATTACGAAGGTTGGGCTTGGCTCAACTATGACGAAACATTCCAGGATAAGATGGCAGGCAATAGATATATGTCTTGGGGGTCTCAGGATAAACATCTATAGTTAAAGCAGATGACACAGAAAGGAGTTAACCAGGGGAGAAGTGTAGGAGCTGGGAATGTTAGTAGTGATACCACTTCGGGAGTGGGGTTTAGTAGCAATTGGTGTTCTTTCGTGGGCAAGGGGCCACTAAAAGGTTGGAAGGAGGGAGCATGGGCCTATCTGGGGGATCAGACATTTGCTGGCGCTATAACAAACTTAACTGTCTTTTTCCTAAGTGTAAATTTAGTCATGTGTGCTCGACCTGTGGAGGAGCTCACCCTGCCATGAAGTGCCCCCAAGGGCAGGGTACAGTTGTTAACAAAGGAGGAAAGTCTTGAGGTGTTGCGAACCAAGGCTGATTCGCCATTGGTTCTTTCTGTGCTACATAAATGGTTGCAGTGTTATCCCGATGTTGAAAGGACTGAGTTTTTGAAAGTTGGTTTTAGTGTAGGTTTTCGTATTCCCTACGAGGGTCCTGGTAGTGGTGGGAGAGCGAGAAATGCTATGTTAGTGCTGAGAAGGGTGGAGGTGGCTCGTGAGAAGCTTAGATTTGAAATTTGGCTAGGCAGAGTGGCGGTTGCCCTTTGAGAAGCAGCCTTTCTAATCCATGCATTTGTCTCCTCTGGCAGTCATGCCAAAGAAAGCCCTGGGAAAGTTCAGATTAATTTTGAATTTATCACATCGGCCGGGGGGGGGGGGGGGGGGTTGGTCAACGATTTTATTCCGAGAGCTGCATGTATGGTGAGATATGCTTCGTTTGATGAGGCAGTGACACTGGTAAGGGAGGCAGGCAAGGGAGCATTGTTGGCTAAAGCGGACATAGAAGCTGCTTTTAGATTGTTGACAATACATCTGGAGAGCTTTCCGCTGTTGGGTTTTGTTTCTGAGGGAAATTATTATGTAGATCGTTGTCTACCCATGGGGTGTGCAATTTCTTGTGCCTTTTTCGAAGCGTTCAACACTTTTTTTTTACAGTGGGTGACAATGTGGGTCACTGGGCACAGGGAAATGTTGCATTATTTGGATGATTTTCTTTTTGTGGGTCCTCAGCAAGAACAGATGGATGGTTTTTCGGAGGTAAGTAGGCAGTTGGGAGTACCTATAGCTGAGGACAAAATGGAAGGGCCCATGTTGAAGATTACATTTTTAGGTATTGAATTAGATTTGGTAGAGATGGTGTCGTGTTTGCCGGTTGACAAGATAGTCAAATTACGAGAGTTGGTAAGGTTGGTACGCAGTGCTAAAAAGGTTACCTTAAAGCAAATGCAGTCATTGATAGGATCTCTCAATTTTGCCTGCCAAGTGATCCCTATGGGTAGGGCGTTTATTCGTAGGTTGTCGGCATCGACGAGAGGTGTTAGGGCAGGTCATCATTTTATCAGAGTGAAACGTAGTGTGAGGGAAGAATTGGGGGTTTGGGAGGTTTTTCTGGCAACATTTAATGGAGTGTGTATTATGCAGGATGGAGAGGCATTTAATAGAGACTTAGAATTGTACTCCGATGCTGTGGGAGGGTTCAGTTTTGGGGTTTATTTCCAAGGTAATTGGTGCGCTGAACAGTGGCCAGAGGAATGGGAAAGGAATGGGATGACAAAGAACTTCACATTTCTGGAATTGTTTCCAATAGTCGTTGTGGTAGAGATTTGGGGGCATCGCTTGCAGAATAGAAGAGTGACAACTTAGGTGTCATTCAGGTTATTAATCGACAGTCGGCTAGTTGTTTGTATGTCTCGAGGTTGATGCAGGAGCTAGTATTGTTATGCTTACAATTGAATGTGACAATAACAGCAAGACATGTGCCAGGTACTCAGAATTTGATTGCTGATGCTCTTTCTCATTTTAAGTGGGATGTCTTTTGGGAGTTGACTCCGCATGCGAGCTTGACAGGAGAGGCATTCCCGGAGCATCTTTGGCAACTGGGATGGCGGAGAAGTGACGTTTAATTCAGAAATCCATAGCACCTGCCATGTGGAAGGCATATGCAATGCGCAGGGGAGTAGTGTCGCCCTTTTTACTAAGTTTAGGATGGAGGGGTGGGTCAGTTAGAGAGTATGATATA
Organism: Rhinatrema bivittatum; assembly: GCF_901001135.1. Lineage (NCBI taxonomy): Eukaryota > Metazoa > Chordata > Amphibia > Gymnophiona > Rhinatrematidae > Rhinatrema > Rhinatrema bivittatum. Next base: position 259,061,943 of record NC_042618.1, read on the forward strand.
GTGAGGTTCATACTGTGGGCAAAGGGGAACGGGTACTCGCTGTCATTGGTGCGTACACACTTAGCGGGGTTCTCCTATTTCAGAAATTGGGAGGGTGGGGTAATCCAGTGGAGAGTTTCCTAGTAAAAAGAGTGCTTGGAGGTTGGGAAAGGGATGGGGGTAAAGCAGGTGATAAAAGGTGACCAATTAGGTACGAGGAGTTATTAGCGATAGTAGAGCAATTGGGGACGGTTTGTTGGTCACAGTATGAAGCCCTGCTATTTCGGACAGCATTTGTACTTGCCTTTTTCGGCATCTTTAGAGTGAGCGAGCTGGCAGCATGCTCTAATACGTGTACAGGTGCGGGACTGCAGGTAGATAGAGTATGGGTGTTTGGAAACAAGGTCATCTTGTGTCTTCACAAGTCGAAAACAGATCAATGGGGAAGGGGGCAGTGGATATCGTTAGTCCCAGCACGGGATGAGTTGGTTTGTCCTGTACGAACCATGCACGAGTTTATGAGGGTGCGGCCACACATGCAGGGCTTGTTTCTGGTTCATGCAAATGGATTGCCATTGACCATATTTGAATTTGCGGCAGCTTTGAAAGGGATGGTTAGGAGTTTGGGTTGGGATAGTAAATGCTTTACATCTCATTCCTTCCGGATTGGTGCAGTAACTACGGCTGCAGAGTTAGGGTGTACAAATGTGCAAATTCAAGCGATAGGGTGCTGGAGGTCGAAGGCATTTCCATATGTCAGGAGTTGAGGGATGGGGTTTTTGAGCGAGAGGATTTGGAGAGCTAATGTCATCTTTTCTTTGCAGAGTTCGATGGGGTGGCAAGAATTTTGGAATGTGCTTGGGTCGTGGGCCATTCCTACGTTCGATGGGCATTTCGCAGGGCGGAGAAGCATCCTTATGGAACAAATTTGTAAATGGATGTCAAGAAGTGGAGTCTACAATGGTTTTTCAAAGGGGAATGAAATGGGGGAGCTGAAAACCTTCCTGCATCGGAATGTTGGGATTAATGGGTATCCACGGGTATTGATTATTCATTTAGGGGGTAATGATATTGGGGACTGTTCATGTCGGGAATTAGTGGCAATGATGAAGAAGGACTTGTCCTGCATTATGAATGCAAATGCCGGGTACTAAAATAGGGTGGTCCAACATTATTGTACGGATCAGAGATCATAAGAATCCTTTGTGGAAAAAGGGGGTGAAGAAATTAAATAGACAAATTGGTAAATGGATACAGGGGCAAGGGTTTTTTTGGTGGGTGCGACATGATTGGTCTTGGAAGATTTTAGCAGGTTTGTTTAGGAAGGATGGAGTTCACATATCCGATGTGGGTATCGATTTATTTAACAACGCCCTGCAGGAGGGTTTAGAACAGCAAACTGAAGAGATTTAAGAGGCCGCAGGGGGGAACAAAGACAACTATGTTGCCTTTGTTGGTGCAGAAACCCGAGCCCTATGTTATAAGTTTTGTATTGAATTGTAAAGGATATTGCGGAGGGGGGGGGGGGGGGTGGAGAATCTCGTGTAGTTTGGGGCTGCTATACGGGATGGCCTATGAGCAAGGGGCGGGGGGGCCGATGCTCTGGCCACAAGTTTACCCTTGCTGGAGCCGTGGCGGGGTAAGTGAGAGGGGCGACGACGTGTCTTACCATTGGGACGTGGTGATAAGAGAAGTACAAAATGGAAAGGGGAAAAAGGGTTGGGGGTTTTACCTTATTGTATTAAATAGTTATGGGCTCGGGTTAGTTTATTGTAATAAACTGCGGCCTAATTTTAAAGCCATACCTGAGTTTGTCTTTTGTATAGGGGGTGGGGGAGATGTCAGCGAGCATCTCCTGGGACTTTCTCTTTAAGGTGCTGCAGTGGTTTCGCTTCCCAAATTACTAGGGTTATGACCAATTGTATACAATCAGAATGCTTTCATATTCAAACGGGAACGTGACAAAGGGTGCCCCTTCTCTCCTCTTCTTTCTAATTTAGCTCTCAAGCCTGTAGCACAGTTGATATGTAATTCCCCAGACATTACTGGCTTTAGATCACTAGCAACACATCATAAAATTGCATTTTGTGCAGATGATGAAGTTTTATCACTAATGGTCATAAATCTTGCACTATGTTACTCTAAGGTATAAAATTTATTGTTCCAAATCAAAGACCTTGCCTGTGGAACGAGTGGGAAAATTTCCAACTTGTTTTCAGGGCTTTTCAGTGGTGTTCACCATCTATTTGACATTAGATTTTAAGAGAAAAGTTTGGTAGACACTCAGAGAAAAGATGCTCCTGCTGCATAATCTATTTATGTCATTGATATTCTACCTTTTCCTAATGGTAGGCCCAATCTGGATTTTTAAAGTAACAAGGCACTGAGTACATATACTACTCTTGTTTGAAATGTGCCACTATTCAATTTTTGAAAGCCTGAATTTTGTTTTTGTTTCACTAGGAAGAGTAAAATAGCCATTCAGAATTGCAAGAAATTTGTTTATATATATTTTTTTTATTAGAAGAGAAACTTATATACTGAATTATCAGCCCAAGAGAAATAAACCAGATATCCTGCTGCTTTCCAGCAAATTTCAAGCACACAGCCAAGCAGGTACTTGGCAGTGGTAATAAATCAGCCACACTGATCAAAATCAGAGAGAAAAAAAGAGGCATTCCAATTTTTAAGAAAAACATTATTTAATAAAATCCTGTTTTGTGTGTGATTATATTTACATTTTAAACATGATTTTCTAAAATGTAAATGAGCCCGGTTGTATTTTTCCTTTAACGAGCATAGATGCCTTTTTACAACTACTTGATTTCACAAGAGTTACAAAAGGTCATTTAGCAAGAACATAAGAACACAAGATTTGCTAGGCTGGGTCAGACCAAAGGCCCATCAAGCCTAACATCTTGTTTCCAGCAGTGGCCAATCCAAGTCACAAGTACCTGGCAGGATTCCTAAGTTCAAAAAATTCTATGCTGCTTATTCCAGGGGACAAGCAGTGGATTTCCCCAAGAAAATCTTAATATTGGTTCCAGGAATTTGTCCAAACCTTTTTTAAATCCAGCTACACTAACAGCTTTTAACACATTTTCTGGTAATGAATTCCAGAGTTTAATTATGCATTGAGTAAAAAAGTATTTTCTCCTATTTTTCTTAAACTTAGTAACATCATTGTATGTCACCTAGTTTTTGTACTTTATGAGAGCGAAAACAACCAATTCGTGTTTCCCTGTTCCAATCCACTAATTATTTTATAGACCTTTATCATGTCTCCCCTCAGTCGTCTCTTCTCCAAGCTGAAGAGCCGTAACCTCGTCAACCTTTCCTCATAAGGGAATTGTTCTATCCCCTTTATCAATTTGGTTGCCCTTCTCTGTACCTTTTCTAATTCCGCCATTTTTTTTTTTTAGATGAGGTGACCAGAACTGCATGCATTCTTCAAGGTGTGGTTGAACCAGAGAGCAATATAGAGGCATTATGATTATAACCTCGTATTGTAGTAACTGCTCACTACCAATGGGAGCCATAAAAGAATTTATAGTTCTTGGGGTTGAATCCACTAGCACTAACTCTCTCACAATTCTTCCTTCAAGGTCCTAAGTGGCAGGAGTGACATTGTAACTCTTTTTCCTGCGAGCGGTATAAGCCTTTCACTACTGTGGATTCTGTAGGTGCCAATAATATGCAGAAGACTCAAATTTGAATGTCCATAAAGGTGAATAAGATAAGTGAATGGCATAGTTCTAACCATTCTTAGTATCACAGATAATCTTTACTGCTCACAGTCCTTTTTTCTATATGTGCATGGTTTTTTCCCTGGGCTATGTCCAAATTTCTCCTTGTTCTTCTTCCATACAGTAACTCAAAAGGTGAAATCTTCATCAAGCTCTGGGGAACTTTACAGACTATGAATAGCACTGAGGGTAGCAATGAGTCCCAATTCTTGCCATCTTCAGCTGAAAATTTTCTCAATATTTGTTTGAGTATTTTATTAAAGCTTTCAACAAGGCTAATTTGGAGGGGGAATTGATAAAAATCTCTTAGTTAGGTATACAGAGTATTTACCTTGAACAAGGTGCAGAGTTGTTTCATTACCTTGGAAATGAATGGGGTCCCCTAATCAGTCAATATTTCCTTGGGCAGTCCAAATCAGGAAAAATACCTTCATTAGAAAGGTTGCCACCATCTGGGTCTTTATATTCCATAGGGGTACTGCCTCTGGATATCATGTGGCATATTCAAGGATGACTAAGATATACTTATTTCCCTGGACAGATCTCTCTAGAGGCCCTACTAGGTCTATGCCCACCCTCTCGAAAGGGATCTCTATAATGGCCAGTGGTATAAGAGGTGCCATCTATACCCTTGCAAGTTTAGTGAGTTGGCATTATAACTGAATTTGTCAGTGTATACCAGGCCAATAGAACTGTGTCAATATTTTCTCTTGGGTCTTTGCCTTCCCCAGGTGACTCCCTAAAAGGTGGCTATGTCCTAATTGCAAGACCTTCTGTTGATATGGTTTGGAACTAAGATTTTTATCAATTCCCCCTCCAAATTTCTCTTTGTGACTTGGTAAAATAGGTCCTCTTTCATTATAAAATAAGGAGGAGTAGGGTCCTTTTACTTTTGTTCCAAGGACTAGCTTTCCATTCACCCTCTGTATATGCTCCCATGTAAACTTCGGCTTCGGACGGCTCGCAGGACCAAACGGACAGCGCATCACATCGGGGTAAGGGCCTCTTCTTCCCCCCGAGCTGGCACCTCTTACCGACCGCAAGGCCCAACTGCAAGACCCAATGCGCCTGACGCCCGTAGCCGCACCCCCTGGCCTATCAGAGGCCAGGCGCCCACCGCCGACGTCACCGGAGTGACTAAGAGGCCTTTAAAGGCCACATACCTCCCCTGGCATCGCGCGCCAGGCGTCGCGCACTAAAGGAGCGCGACCAAGGAGCCTGCCCCTTGGTGCGCCCCTTTGTGCACTCCTTGGGACTGCCCACCCTACACCATGCTGGACAACTCTGGACCAAGCCACATGCCCCCCTCTCCTTCCTTTCCCCCTGTTTGTTCCCCTTCTCTCCCGTCTCATTCATAGCTCCCATCTCTGCCCCACCGTATTCAAGACAAGGTCAAACCAAAGCTTCTCACTGTTTCGGAACTTAAACCTCACCTAGATGCACCTTCCTGAATCTTCTTGGATTGCCAATCTGTGTGTGTCTCCTCAAGGTAACTCAAATTATATGTTTACGCCTAGCGACAAGATATCTCACTACAATCCAGTGACAATACAGTGTTACTCGTACTTTAAATGTACACATTGCTACTAACCTCTATATTATCCCACTGGTACCTGCGACTAGTGTTAGATACTATTGTGTTGGCTGATTTACACTGCTGAAATCACCCCTTTCCTTCACCCCACCTGTATCCTCCCAGCTTCCACCATGGCAAGCAATTCAAGCCTCCCCATCCCGCGCATTCCACTATCCAACCTGTAGACTTCCTCACCCCACCCATTACAACCTGGCCACCCAGCGCAAATCCCTTCTCCCCATCCTCATCTCCCTACTCACTCAGCTCCTAGGACTCGCTACCCTATCCATTCTGCTTTTCAACGCCCAGTCACTCTAAGAAAACCAAAATCCTTAATGACCTTTTAGTCGACTGTAAGCCGGAAATCTGCCGCCGTCACAGAGACATGGCTCAAAGACTCGATATTGTCCTCCTCAACCAGCTACCTACCCCTCACTTACGATATCTTCACTATCCTGAGACCTAAGAAACGAGGCAGAGGCCTCCTCTTAGCTGTCAAAAAGCACATAAAACTCAAACCTGTGAACAGAGACACCCCACACAGATTTGAGATCGGGCTGTACAAATCCCAGGAACCCCAGCTCTACATTGTCTATGCTCCCCCTGGCCTCCTAGAACTCAACCCCTCCCCCCTTATTGAATTCATTTCCAATAACCTTAACATTGAAGCCCCTGCCATTATTCTAGGAGACTTCAACCTCCATGTTGACGACTCCCCCCGCTCATTGTCCTGTGAAGCCTTCCTCAACTCTCTCGACGCCATTGACTTTACACAAATCATTTCTTCTCCTACTCACAAAGCAGGGCACACCCTTGATCTCATTTTTATTAACTCCAGTATCCACTCCTCTAACAAGCCCTCATGTACACCAGTTTCATGGTCCGACCATTCCATTATCAAAACCTCTCTCTCTATAAAGACACCTAATTCACGCAACCCCCCCCCCCCACCAGCACCTCTATTGTCTTTAGAAAATCCTGCCCTAGCGAGGATCTCATCTCAGCCTTTGCCGGATCCTTGTCCAAACTCGACTGCTCTTCTCCTGTGGCTGCCCTCGACTTTTGGAGCAATGTCACCTTAGACATTGCTAAAAAACTGTGCCCTATCACCAGACGCGAGTTGAACCCGTCTGCAAAAAAACCAAAAACCATGGTACTCCATTGATTTAAGACAAATGAAAAATGACCTCAGACAAAAGGAAAGAGCCTGGCGCAAAGACCCCACCCCTCAAAAAGCATCCATCTTCAAATCCTCCCTACATCATTACAGAGTCTCCACACTGAAAGCTAAACGTGACTTCTATGCCTCAAGAATACATGACTACAAATACAACCCAAAAGCCCTCTTTTCCTATGTATCCAATCTCACCAAGCCCACACCCCCTCTATTCCAGGACAATGAAGCCAGTAGCAAATGTGAAGAACTGTCTCTACTTTCATAATAAAATTGCAAATATCCTCCTTAGATTTCCCCCCGACCCCCACCCGCTCCCTGTAGGCACAGGCTCGACCTCTGCTACCTTCAACTCCCTTGACCTTGTATCGTCCACCAAAATCGTATCAATCCTCAAAAAGATTAAACCAGCAACACACCCTTCAGACACTATTCCTACCAAAGCCCTCCTCATGATACCTGACACCATTGCCAAACCTATTGCTGATATCATCAATTGCTCCCTCTCCTCAGGCATCGTCCCCGACTCTCTCAAGCATGCAGTGGTTAAACCATTGCTCAAAAAACCCTCGTTAGACTCTAAGGACCCCGCCAATTTTCATCCCATCGCTTATCTCGTTTTCATCTCAAAAATCATGGAAAAGGTCATCAATTCCCAGTTAACAGACTACCTTGAAACCAACAATATACTTCACTCCTCACAATTCGGCTTCCGTAAATATCTCAACACTGAGATCCTCCTACTCTCCCTAACTGATTACCTCATCAGAGGCATGGACCAAGGACACTGTTACATCCTTGCCCTACTGGACATTTCTGCCGTTTTCGATACCATAAACCACAATCACCTCTTCTCCCGCCTATCTGACATTGGCCTCTCTGGCTCTGCACTCAAGTGGTTCACTTCCTATCTCGCCAACAGGCAATTCTGAGTTAAGATAGGCAATGCTGAATCCACTTATTACGCACTCTCCTAGGGAGTCCCTCAAGGTTCCTCTCTATCTTCTACCCTATTCAACATCTATCTCACCCCTCTTTGCCAGCTCTTATCTGATCTCGGCCTCAAATTCTATCTTAATGCTGATGATGTGCAAATCATCATACCCATTCAAGGCTCACTATCTAACACCCTTGAATTCTGGGGAAATTGCCTTGCAACCATCAATACCTGGCTCTAAACACTTTCAAAACAGAACTGCTCCTCATCTCTCAACATCTACCTATTAAACCCGCTCTTGAAAACGATCCTGCCTACAAAACACTCCACTCACAGCATTGTGCCAGAAACCTCGGGGTTCAGATTGACCAGCAATTGAACCTAAAAAAAACACATCAATACAATCCTCAAGGAGGAATTCTACAAACTCAATGTTATGAAAAAACTGAAATCATTACTTCATGCTAATGACTTCCGTACTGTCATTCAGGCCACACTCTCATCCAAAATGGATTATTGTAACTCCCTCCTCCTTGGCTTACCCCACTCCTCTATAAAACCCCTCCAAATGCTGCAGAATGCAGTAGCCAGAACTATCTCCAATGCAGGTAAATACGACCATATCACCTCCATCCTGAAAGACCTTCACTGGCTCCCTGTCCCATCCTGCATCCTCTATAAAACTCTCACCACTATCCACAAAGCCATATACACACACAACTCTAACTGGCTCGACGACCCCTTCCACCTCACATGCTCTAATTGGCCCACTAGAACCTCTAACAAAGTGATCCTCCATGTGCCCTCCCTAAAGAAGGCACACCTGACATCCACGAGAGATCGGGCCATCTCCATTGCTGGCCCCACGCATTGGAACTCACTACCGACCAACCTTAGGCTAGAGTCATGCACTGTGAAATTCAGATCCCTATTAAAGACTTGGCTTTTCAAACAAGCCTTCCCCCAAAACCCTTAACAGCCCCTCTGCCTACTTGCTCCCTCCTGTTACACCAGTATTATCCTGTACATAGTTATGTTATAATATAATTGCACCCGCACGTGTTTTTCCTGTCTTCAAGTTGCCCGTTGCGATTGTTCTCGCTCCTTCTTCGCTATTCCTTGGTTCATTGTATCCCCTCCCAGTTCCCTGTTTATTGTAATTCCCATTCTATAGTTTCGCTGTAAACCGATATGATGTCTCTACTAATATTGGTATAGAAGACCCTTTAAATAAATAAATAAATAAATAAATAAATAAATAAATAAATGTAAACTTGAAAGACTCATCCTCCCTCTAGGCCTATCTGAAATTCCTGGGTTCCCCCCTGTTCTCATTCATAGGGGTTAGGCATTCTATTCTGGGTAGATTTCTGTGCTTCCAATGAATCTTACCCTTCTTCCCTGGTTGCCGCTGAATTAGCAGCATAACTGTATTTTTCCTGTCAATGTTGCCTCCAGGATTTAGGTATCTTAGAGTTTTTACTATAGAGGTCTGGATCTTCTAAGGGGAGGAGCTCTGGAAATGACAGTTCCTCATTGTTGAGTTTGGGTGAGCCAGACATGAGCTGGTTCCACAGGTCTTTGAAATTCGCATAGCCCTGTCCTGTTACTACAGAATAGGGAAACCAAGGAAGAACTCCCACTTCTATTTGGTCCTGGCCGGCAAAGGTCTTCAGCTGTACTTGGCTTGTTGGAAACTGCCATTGGTCCCCATGGATGCATGCCAGGGTCATGGTTTTGTTGTAGTCAATCGGGATCCGCTTCATTAACTTTTTTTGAATGAGCATTTTCAAGCTCCCAGAATTCACCAATGCCTGGGTTGCAAAGCCATCTACTTCAACACAGAACACAAAAGTAGAGACTCCCTGGCTGGAAACATCCACAAAATTACAAAAATGTGGGGCCATGAAGTTAATGTCCATTGGCTCATCTTCCCTATGGGGGCAGTTTCAGGCAAAATGGCTCATTTCTCCTCAGTTGAAACATGGCAGACCGGTTGGGTTTTGCAGTTGAGGTGAAAAGTCCAGCCGGACCTGCTTCCCCTGGTGTTGGGGCTTCTGGCCCTTGGGGATCCATCATCCTCTACCCGGGTTGAGTGGTCTCTCCTGGGACTGTGGCAATTCACACATGATCTGGGCCTGGTAATAGGCCTTCACAACTTCCAATGTCATTTCTAGTCTAACCCCCCTGCCCTTTCAATGTATTATGGTCACCTCCCTTTCACTACAGTGGCTGAGGTGAGATAATGAAAATAGGGTTTTAGATATTATTAGAAGAGTCACCCTATGAAGGAAACCAAGAAGGGGAGAGCAGAAAGGGAATTCTCCTTCCAACTGAGTCTCACTTAAAATGGAAAAATGGGTCCAAAACCCACCCAGCACATCCCTCAGGAGGGGGAAGGCAGAATACAAATTACAAATGCAAAATTTAAATGTAACCAGATGAAAACCCTTAGAGCATTCAGGATACTTTAAAACTGATTAATTTTATTTTCAAGCAAGAATTAAGTGTTATATCTACCATGAATAATATCTTAACAACAAAACAGGATAACAGATGTTCATTTAAATGTTAACTAATATGAACTCTTTTAAAAAAATTTTTGTTAACTCCAGGAGCTAACAGAACCGGTTCTGAATATAAACCAAGATAGATATCAGATAAGTCCTCTATTAGTCCTCTCCTTTAACAGTGAACTATTAAGATGGAACTTTAAATCAATAGTTGTTTAAAGAAGCTGATTCTTTGTGTACATTTTTTTCAGATGTTACTGGAACCAGCTGATGAATGATACTTTGAAAATATTACTAGTAGACTTCTTTGGTAAGTATAAGTTAGTCACTATTTGTGTCTCTCTCCTGTTGTCTCCCTTTACTTTTTCTGTCACTATTTGATTTTGTTTCTTTACTTTTTCTTTTTCTCTCTCTCTCACTCTCTGTTTGTGATGCTCACTGTTGCCTTTTCTCTTTGTGAGTGTCCTTTCTTTTTCTTTAAAACTCTCTGAAGGTATAAATGGCTATTGGTCTAGCTAGACTTTCTTGGGCTGAAGTGTCAGTGTACACTTATCTGTGGCCTTATTTGAGTAATCTGAGTGTAATGTGCTGGTGCTAGGATAAGCTTTCTCACAAAGTCTGGGGTTTGATGAAGAAAGGGTATGCTGCTTGCATTTGCTACTTGATTAGCTGAAAGGCAGTGGTAGATTCGATCTCAGGAACTCTTTTTATCAAAATGTGCTGATCTTCTCCTATACTGTACTTTAAATAAATGAAAAACAGGATTCCTGACTAAGCTAATGCAATAAAGTCTTCCAGTCAGGGAAACTAAAGTGTTTCCTAAGTGTTGTCTCGCCAGCATGGTGTCACTTAATACTAGTTTAAGCTTAAAAAAAAAAAAGAAGATTAACCCTAGTTTTATTAAGACAAAGAGGGAGTTTTGGCATGTTTGGAAGCACTGACTCAAACACACAGAAAATTTCCTCTCACTCTGTATGTTTAAACTGTTTTAGTTCAGGGTTGTCACGAGAGTCTTAAAGTTGTAACCTATAGGGGGGTGCAAGTGAGCACTGTCTAAGACAGCAGCTTAATTTTCTTGCTCCTCAGATTCTCGCAACTTTTTGACCAACTACAACCTTCAAATATTGTTGCTGGAGGAGAATTCTGCTATATACCATTTGTAACCATGTCTAGCTCGAACCCTGGCAAAATTGAGGCTGCATATGCCCTTTCATCAGACATTAAGCACACAAAACATGATTCCCCAGATGCCTGAGAAATTGGTGCTGCCTAAGGCCTCCCAGGTCCCTGATCCAATTCTGAGTTTCAAGGCCTCAAAGAAATGCTTCATCATAATACAGAGATAATGAGGCCATCAAATTAGAACTTGCCTATTTGGCCATCAGTGTAGCGGCTTTCCAACTTCATATTGACACATTGGAGTGAAGGGTGGATGTGTGCGAAGCAGGCCTCATCGAACTGCATGTTGCTACTTTATGATGGCGGTGGCCATCTTTAAAGATGGCGCCGGCCAGCCAGTGCTCCTACCATGTGACCGGGGCCGGCCAATGGCACGGATACCCTATCACATGATAAGGGCAAAAGGCCATCGGCGCCATCTTCATGAGTGGCAGCCGACGGCCTGAGAACAGGAGATCGCTCCCGGGACCACCACTAGACCACCAGGTAATTTTAAAATGTTTTGGGATGAGGAGGGTGGGGGAAGCTAAGGGGTCGTTTTTAAAGGGTCGGGTGGGGGGTTTTTTTTTTATCGGGCCATCGGCGCCATTTTTGAGTGGCAGCCAAAATGGCGCCGATGGACCGAGAGCGGGAGATCGGTCCCCGTGCCCCCCACTGGACCACCAAGTACTCGTAAAACGTTTTGGGGGGGGGTTCGGAAGGGTGGGGGAAGGTAAGGGATTCGTTTTATAGGGTCAGGGTGGGTTTTAGGGGTTGTTTTGGTGTGCCGGTTTTCCCCACCCTCCCCCCCCCCCCCGATTTACAATTTTTCATGATAAATCGGGGGAATTTCTATTGTATCGCGACTCTTAACGATTTTTGACGATTTAAAAAATATCTGACGATTTTTTTAAATCGTCAAAAAACGATTCACATCCCTACTCCCCATTATTAATCCTGACCATGCTGCTATCTCTCTGGTTATTCAATTGAACATAACACCTACTGCTCCTCCCAGCTGAAAATTCAATGCAGTTCTTAGAAGATACTTCCTTTAAAAAAAAAACAGACAAAAAAACTGGTTCTATAGAAGAATTTTTTGGGAATAATGCTGAATGTGGAGTCTGACAGCAGGTAGTTTGAAAAGCCTTTAAGGTTACTATCATAGAGAGATAATTAGCTATGCCATTCAAAAATGTAGGAAGCAGAAGGCTGAAATAGTGTCACTAGAGACCCAAATAGTGCGCATAGAAACAGGAGAATATATGTTCTAACACAACTCTCTTCTCACTACTCTGTATAAATTCAAATATCAATATCATAAATTACTAAATGCCAGAGCTGAGAAGGCCATTTTTCTACAAAAGTCTAGATATTATGATGACAGTAATACATCTGGTAGATTCTTGGCCAGTTATCTCAAGGCCACAGGGATTACAAGAAGATTGTTGCTATCAAATCTGTATCTGGATCTATGCTGTTTAATGAACAAAATATATTGGTGCAATTTAAGGATTATTATGATTCTTTTATACACTTCTTCTTCTTGTAAGACCCATCCCTTATTTCTATTTAACTTACAACATCCCACTCTTGCACCACAGGATATGGAGAAGTTAAACTCTCCCTTCACCCTACCAGAGGTTGTGTGTGCTTTCTTTTCTTTACAATTAGGGAAAGCACCCGGAATAGATGGGTTCAGTACTGAGTTCTATAAAGCCTTTTCCAGGGTCTTGAATCCAAATTACTTAATTTATTTAAAGAAATGCAAATATCTGGTAAGGACGCACTATATTTTAATGATGCTAAGATAGTGGTGTATTGCGTGTCCCGGCTGCGTCCGCTCCATGGCCAGCCCTGCTCACCTCGCTCTCCCATCCACGAGCTCCGGGCTCTCCTCCTCCACAGCTGCAGATAGTTCACAGCATTCTCAGCTCCCCCGCTCCCAGTTTCCAATGCAGGCCTCACAGCGGAGCTCCCGTTGGGGCTCTGTGTCCTCGGCCCCACCCCTAGGCGCACACACGGCCAGCCTGCAGCCCTTTAAAGGGCCAAGTGCGGGAAATCCCCGAGCCAGCTAATATTTAAACCTCTTTCCAATCTGCAGTTGATGACTTGGATACAGGTCTGCTCTCTTGGTATTCTGCTTGATCTCCTGATCCAGCGTGTCCTGCTCCTGTGCTCCGTTCCTGCTCCAGCCTTCCTGTTCCAGATCCTGCCTGCCTGTTCCTCTTCCCAGTCTTCCCCCTTCAGATGGATCTCCTGGCTTCCTGACCTCAGACCGTAGGGATGTGCAGCCAAAAATGTTTCATTGCATTCGGGATATGTATTCGTCGGGGGGTCATTTCCGTTGCATTCGGACGTATGGCGCATCCGATACGTCGATATGTGAATTTGTTTTCCGGTTCCCATTAAAGTCAATGGGGGATGGATTTCCAGCCCATTTTTGGCTGCAGAATTGGGGTTTTATTATCAATTTTGATGAAACTTCTGGGGAGCAATCATCACAACAACAAAAGAGCTCCAAAGTACTTAATGCCAAAATTAATGCCTTTGAATAGATCAATGATGTGACCTCACCTTGAGTCGAGGTCAAACACTTGTAGGAACACAAGGCCTGGACTGACAGGCAAAGCAGTCGAGGACAGAAGTCAATCCCACCTAGGGACATAAGGCCTGGACTGATAGGCACAGCAATCGAGGTCAAACACTTGTAGGAACACAAGGCCTGGACTGACAGGCAAAGCAGTCGAGGACAGAGGTGAATCCCACCTAGGGACATAAGGCCTGGATGAACAGGCAAAGCAATCGAGGTCAAACACTTGTAGGAACACAAGGCCTGGACTGACAGGCAAAGCAGTCGAGGTCAAACACTTGTAGGAACACAAGGCCTGGACTGACAGGCAAAGCAGTTGAGGTCAAACACTTGTAGGAACACAAGGCCTGGACTGACAGGCAAAGCAGTCAAGGTCAAACACTTGTAGGAACACAAGGCCTGGACTGACAGGCAAAGCAGTCGAGGACAGAAGTCAATCCCACCTAGGGACAAAAGGCCTGGACTGACAGGCAAAGCAGTCGAGGACAGAAGTCAATCCCACCTAGGGACATAAGGCCTGGACTGACAGGCACAGCAATCGAGGTCAAACACTTGTAGGAACACAAGGCCTGGACTGACAGGCAAAGCAGTCGAGGTCAAATACTTTATTTATTTATTTATTTATTGTTTTTGTTATACCGAGTTTCATGACAGGCATCACATCAACCCGGTTTACAATTAACAGAGTGTGTAAAGCATAACATAACTTAAAACAATGTTCTCAATAAGAACCTTGAACTTTAAATACAGTGAATAAATACAGTGAATCAAATAAAGGATGTGAGAAAGTTACAAAAAATCAGGGAAATCAACTTGGAACTGGAAAAGGGGAGAGATTGTACAGAGCAATATTTACATTTTGGCCTATTAATGTATAGAGTAGCAAAGTGATTAAATAAGAATATGTGAGTAACTGTGGCGGGTACATCACTATGAGACGGTACATAAATAACCAGATGCATAAATACGATAATGGTATGATAAAAGCTCAGAAGGTATTGATGAGTGTCAATTTAAGGGTTGGTTGATTTGTATTAGGTCCAGTTATAGAATAAGAGTTTGTGCTATTTAATGGAGGTTTTATTCAATGCTTGGAAATGCTTTTTTGAAAAGCTAGGTTTTTAGTCTTTTCCTAAATGTTAGAGAGCATGGCTCCTGTCTCAAATCAGGTGGGATAGAGTTCCAGAGAGTTGGACCTGCTGAAGAGAAGGCTCTAAGACTCAATGATTTATGTTGGTAGTTTTGGCCTTTGGAATTTGGAGTGACTCTTTGTAGTATTCCCTGATGGGTCTGGCGGAAGTGTATTTTTTAAGAGGTATTTGTAGGTCGAGGTGCGTGTTTTGGTTGATAGTTTTGTATATGATGTTGATGGTTTTTTACATGATTCTATAGTGGATCGGTAGCCAGTGGAGGTTTTTGAGGATAGGTGAGATGTGGTCCATTTTCCTGGAGTTTGTAAGGACTCTGGCTGCAGAGTTCTGAACCATTTGTAGCGGTTTGGTATAGGAAGCTGGGAGGCCTAGTAGTAATGAGTTGCAATAATCTAATTTGGAAAAGATTATTGCTTGTAGTATTGTTCTAAAGTCCTGGGCGTGGAAAAGTGGTTTGATTCTTTTCAGAATATGTAATTTGTAGAAGCAGTCCTTGGTGGTTTGGTTAATGAATGGTTTGAGGTTGAGTCGATTGTCCAGGATGGCTCCTAAATCTCTTACGTGGGCTATTTGAAGGAGTGTGGGTGGTTTTGGGAGTGTATTATTGTTTTCCGGTGATATGAGCAGGAATTCTGTTTTAGAAGCATTAAGTACAAGGTTTAGACTGGTGAGGAGGAGTTTAATTTCTGATAAGCAAGTGTCCCAATATTCCATTGTTTTTGATATAGATTCTTCTATGGGGATCACGATCTGTACGTCGTCAGCGAAAAGGAAGTGTTTCAGGCTTAGTTTTGTAAGAAGTTGACATAGTGGTAGGAGGTAGACATTGAATAGTGTGGGTGAAAGTGATGAACCCTGCGGCACCCCTCTATTGGAATGGTGGTATTGGGATTCTTTATTGTGAATTTTGACTCTATATCCTCTATTTTCTAGAAATGTTTTGAACCAGTTAAGTGTGGCACCTGTTAAACCAATGTTTGCCAGCTGTTTTAGAAGGAGGGCGTGGTTGACGGTGTCGAAGGCCGCCGAAAAGTCAAGAAGAATTAGTAAATATGCCTTTGAATCACACATCACCTTTGAACCACACATCACCTCCCATTACATAAATCCTTACTGATTAAATAAGTGATTCTCCTAGAATCTGATACGCGACTTATGATTTATTTCTCGGATTACGTTGTATGCCTAACGATTTTGTACTTTGACTCGGCTATTTATGTACTTATCTTTTGTATATAGTTTTGGTGATATGTATATTGTGATTTTGCTGTTCTCAATTTTATGTAAGGGCCCTGCCCAAAAGTTAACCTGTTTGCAATGTTATATGTAAGGGTTCTGCCCAATGGTTCCTGTTTAACTGTAAACCGATACGATGTGTGAACGGTTATCGGTATAAAAAAGACATTAAATAAATAAATAAATAAGCTTGGCCTTTATCAATTCCAGAAAGGAGGAAGTCCGTGAGTGAGAGTAGTAGCGTTTCAGTGCTTGCGGCTTTGCGAAAACCATATTGGTTAGGGGACAGAATACTGTGGTCCTCTAGGTAGTTGGATAGTTGGGTGTTTACCAATTTTTCCATGATTTTCGCTATGAATGGGAGGTTGGAAATAGGGCGGAAGTTGTTGGGATCACATGCATTTAGATTTGGTTTTTTTTAACAGTGGCTTGATTGAGGCAGTTTTTAGGTCTTCCGGGTAAATACCATGTGATAGAGAGCAGTTTATGATATCTGCTAAGGTTTTTGCTATTGTGTCCGGGATGAGAAGGAGCATTTTGGAAGGGATTTGATCAAATGGGTGAGATGATGGTTTCATACTTGTAGGAACACAAGGCCTGAACTGACAGGCAAAGCAGTCGAGGTCAAATACTTGTAGGAACACAATGCCTGGACTGACAGGCAAAGCAGTCGAGGACAGAGGTCAATCCCACCTAGGGACATAAGGCCTGGACTGACAGGCAAAGCAGTCGAGGACAGAGGTCAATCCCACCTAGGGACAAAAGGCCTGGACTGACAGGCACAGCAATCGAGGTCAAACACTTGTAGGAACATAAGGCCTGGACAGTTGATGGTCAGGCACAGCGTTTCATGTCAGGTACATGTGCTGCAGTGCTTATATTATCTGGAGCATAGGGGGCAATTGGAGCTGCTGCAAGGCTTTGAATTGCTTTTATTCATCTTGCCATTCACATGGAAAATTTGGAAACCCAAGCAAAGGCAGGTTTACTTTCAAAAACACTAGCATTTCCATCAACTCTGGTGCCAGCCTTGAGTGGTGAGGGCTCATGATATCCCCTGTCATTGAAAAGACACATTCACTGGGCACACTGGTTGGTGGACATGACAGATATCGCTGAGCCACTTTGGCTAGGTGTGGCCAGACAGTGGACTAGTGTGCCCAATATGCCAGCGGATCTGTCTGCATTTTCTCTATTGGCTCTGAGAGATACCGTGTCACTGACAGCTGTGCTGGTGTCTCCTTTGCTTGGGCGGGCTCAGAGTCACTCATGCCAGCTGCTTTCTCTCTCGCCCATTGCACAACTGATGAATGTTTATGGGCAACATGCCTTGTGCGTTCTGACGTGGAGGAGGAGGTACTATCTGTCGCTGACACAGTACTGCACCTGCTTGGGCTAGCAGCACAACTCTCTGACGTGCCTGCTGTTTCCCACCTCTGCTTCAAGCCTAATCTGTCTCCGCCTGTGGCGCTCTTGTTCATGGACTTTTGCTAACAGCAGCTCCTTCACAAATGACAGACAATTGGACTGTAGGGCGAGTTTACCATTCACACGGGGATCACAGACTGAGGCGAGCATGTATGTGCGGTCGTCTGTTAAAAGCCATAATCTGTCTTTCACCTGCTGCTGCAAAACGTCCAGACATTGCAGCACCTCAGCTGTCATTCCCTCTTCTTGTCTAAAGGCCTCCAAATGTTCATCCAGGAAATTAACTATAGGGATGATGTCAGCCAAGGTGGCACTTCTGGAACTCAGCTCCTCCGTGACATCCTTGAAGGGCTGCAGGATTTTTACCAGCTGACTCATGACTAACCAATCATGATGCCCTAGGGGATTCTGCACACCTATGTCCATTGTACCAGAAAGTTCATGAAGGGGTGTCTGCAGCTCCAAACCTCTCCAGCATCATAAAGGTGGAATTCCACTGGGTGGCAGTGTCTTGAATGAGACGCTTGTGAGGCATATCCAAATCAGTCTGCTTTTGTCGGAGAACCTGCCCCGCCTTGATACTTCTGTGGAAGTACGCTGCTATGTTCCTGCACTTCTGTATTAACCTATGCAGGTATTCATTCTCTTTGTCATTGGACTCCAAGCCCAGAGCGGACTTCACTACCAGGTGCAGAGTGTGTGTAAAACATCGGATGTTCTTAAAGCGCCCATCGGTTATTGCCTTAACCATGTTTGCACCATTGTCTGTGACAAAGAACCCGGCCTGCATTTTCCTGTCTCGCTGGTGTAGTTGCCAGCCCTCCAGCATCTGTCTGATGCATGCTAGAATATTGGCTGCGGTATGGGCCTGGTCCATCAGGTGGGTGTGCAATAAAGCCCACCTCCACCCTGATACTTCTTCAGTAATAGAGCTGCTGGCTGCCCCTGTCTCAGCCATGTCCCACCAGTGTGCTGTCGGAGAGAGGTAAGAGTGTGCAGCATTCATGGCGGTCCAGATATCGCAGGTGAAATGCACTCTTCCCTCTGCCTTAGCTAGCAGTGCTTGCATGCGACTGCGACACTGCTTGTACAGGCTGGGGATGATCTTTCTACTAAATGTGGTTCTGCAGGGAATTTTGTAATTTGGAAGTACGACCTTCAAAAAATGCTTGAAACCCACATTCTCCACTAACTGCAAGGGCTGATCATCAAGGGCAATCATTTCCCCAATGGTCTTGGTTACAACTTTTGAGGCTGCCTGCCTCCTACCCCGGGATAGCGTTACCACACTCCACCCCATTTCCTCCATGGTGGATTGTCGCTTCTGCCACATGTCAGGGGGGTTGCTGGCCTGCCACCTGACTGCTAGAAAAGGATGAGGGCGTGGGCTGACTCTGCTGCTTTCCTACCACTGCACACTGGTTTGAAGGCGTCCCCCCACTGGTACTGCCACCATCCCCAGATGGCAGTACTCTTGTTGGGTGTTGCCTCTTCATATGATGGTTCATGCCAAAATTAGATAGATGTCCCATTTGCTTGCATCTGCTAATATCCCTGGCACAGTAATTACACCGAGCATAACGCGGGTCTTCCGTCACTTTAAAGTGTCTCCAGATCGGAGATGTCTTTCGTGATCCTCCTCTCTCTAAGACCTTGGGGGTGGATGCTGGCACTGGAGCTGAGGTAGTGGGTGCACCCTGAGAAGTAATGCCAGAGGGGGCCTCAGTCACCCTCTGTGCCTGTACTGACTGCTCTTCCTCCTCCTCGTTATCAATTTCATCTCTCCCCTGCTGCACATTTGTGGAGGCTAAGACAGGACTAACTGATTCTACCGAAGATTCGTCAGCTATTACTTCTTCCGTTTCTGATGAGAATCCCACACAAGAAGATTCTTCATCTGAATCAGAAGCAAACAGTGACTGCGCTACCTTGTCAACGCTAAGTGTTCGTCGAGACTTCTCTCCCCCTGCTGCTTTTGGGTGTCTACATTTTGTCTGGCATGACTCTGCCTCCCCTTTCCCTCACCTCCAAACTACAGGGCCAGAAACAAGTGGTGGCGGATGGCGATGTATCATGGTCAGATTTCATTTTTTTGGCATGGAACTGCCATCCCCTACAAACAGTTTAGAGTGCGGACAGTTGCCTTTTTAGCTCTACTGGTGGTGTTGCACTAGTGTCTTTTGAGGTGCCTCCTCTGCCAGTCCCAATCACTCGACTACATCTCTTTTTCCCTGACATTATGGATTTAATGTCACTGAGTAGTAACACTGCCCACTGTCATGGTGCCTGGCTGTGCACTAATGTGTGTGGCGTGCATACAGAAGCTGCTTGCTTGTAAGCACAAAAGAGGCAGACTCCCTGGGCACTTGACTGCACAGATCCACCCAATAGTTAGGATCAGTCTGTTAAAGCTACCCACTGCCCACTGTCACGGTGCCTGGCTGTGCACTAATGTGTGTGGCGTGCACACAGAAGCTGCTTGCTTGTAAGCACAAAAGAGGCAGACTCCCTGGGCATTTGACTGCACAGACCCACCCAATAGGATCAGTCTGTTTAAGCTACCCACTGCCCACTGTCACGGTGCCTGGCTGTGCACTAATGTGTGTAGCGTGCACACAGAAGCTGCTTGCTTATAAGCACAAAAGAGGCAGACTCCCTGGGCACTTGACTGCACAGACCCACCCAATAGTTAGGATCAGTCTGTTAAAGCTACCCACTGCCCACTGACACGGTGCCTGGCTGCGCACTAATGTGTGTGGCGTGCACACAGAAGCTGCTTGCTTGTAAGCACAAAAGAGGCAGACTCCCTGGGCACTTGACTGCACAGACCCAGCCTGTTAAACTGCCCAGTGAAGCCCAGGGCACTGAGAGACTAAGTAATTGGAATTAAAAAAAATCTGTTTAAAAAAGCAGGAATTTTTGTCACTCCAGAAAAATGGATGAAATTGAAAATAATATATCTCTCCAAGCCAGCCCAACACCCTAAATGGTGGTCAGTGCTAGCTGAACTAGCACAGCTTCTCTTCTCAGTCAGAGATGACCAAAATAAACAGCTTGAAGAAACAGGACTAGCTGTAGCTGACCCTGGCCCTGCAGCAAAACAAAGAATAATTAGCTTTTTCTTTCCTTAACTAGCCTATCTCTCTTAGTTCAGTCTCCTCCCTCTTCCACCAAGCCGACCTCCCCACAGCATCGCTGGAAATAAAATGCGTGTTTTTCCTCGTGCTGATGTTTATATAGTGCTGGCTCATCAGTAAAATCGACAGAGAGCACTGAATGACAGCGCTATTGGCTGCATTCAGTGCATGTCAGAAAATGTCAGCGCGGATACGCTGCATTCCGGTATCCATGCCGACCTGTCCGACCCTTTCCTGTGAGTCACTGACTCACAGGAAAGGGTCGGACAGGTCGGCATGGATACCGGAATGTAGGGCAGGGGCGCTGCCTTTTTGTGCAAATCATAGGTAGCTAGTAGCTAATGGGGGCGAAGGAATGCGCGCGCCGCTGGGCGCACCGAATTAAACAGATAATAAGTTAAATACGTGGGGAGTCGCGATGCGTTTCGCCTCCCCATGTATTTAACGGATAGGACAAAATACGTTGCGGATCGCCAATACGTCGAAAACGGATGCACACCCCTATCAGACTGGCTATCATGTTTCCTTCTGGCTTCCTGACCTCGGACCGGCTATTGTGTTCCTTCTGGGTTCCTGACCTCAGACCAGCTATCATATTTCCTTCTGGCTTCCTTACCTCGGACCGGCTATTGTGTCTCCTTCTGGCATCCTGACCTCAGACCGGCTGTCATGTCTCCTTCTGGCATCCTGACCTCGGACCAGCTATGACATCTCCTTCTCACCTTCCTTCATCCCAGGGGCCCACCTAGTTCAGCCGGTCCCGGCACCCAAAGGCTCAACCCGCAAGGAATAGGATTGGTATTAGTGAAGCTCCGGCCGACCCCTGTCATCCACCAGCCTCACCTCCTGTCATTGGGAACCTGCGTCAGGTCTTCCTCCCAGCTAGCATCAGTCCCAACACAGGCCAGGGGTCCACATTTCCATTGAGGTCATAACACTGTGCCAAACTGGCATGCGGATTCTACTTGCCTGACATCTAATGGTTGGGACTTGTCAGCTAGTGAGACAAGTCAATTTATGATTAAATCTAAAGACCCTTTATGCTCTTCTAGTAACTGCCCAATGGCTCTTTTCAAAGTTACAAAGGACACGCTATCTCCCACTTTTACACAACTCTTTAATTTGTCCCTTACAGAGGGTGTTGTTCTATTAATCTGAAGAATGCTGTTCGCCCGCTTCCCAAGAATTTAATCTGTACCCTTCTGACCCTAATAACTATAGACCCATTTCGTCCTTACCCTATCTCTCAGGTACTGAAAGCCTTGGTACTTTGTCAATTAACTGATCATTTGGAAAAAATCAATCTTCTCAATCCACACCTATCTGGATTCAGATGCACTATAGCTAGGATTTGTCCTCCAGATGATGCTTTAGCCTCTCGCACCAAGGATGTGTATCCAGGTGTCCATGCTCAGGAGGGAAGGGTTAAAACAGTTATGTAGTGGGTGATTCAATCATTAGGAAAGTAGATAATGGGAGGCTGATGGTGGGCATGATGATTGCTTGGTAACTGGTGTGAAGGTATCGGACCTCATATATCATCTAGATAAGATTTTTAGAGCGCTGTGGAGGAGCTGGTTGTTGTGTTGCATGTAGGTACCAATGACATAGGAAGATGCAGGAGAGAGGTTTCTGGAGGCTAAATTTAGGATTTCAGGTAGGAAATTGAAATCCAGAACCTTGAGGGTTGTATTCTCAGAAATGCTTCCCAATCCACATGCAAGACCTCAGAGGCAGGTTGACTTCCAGAGAATCAATGTGTGGATAAAACAGTGCAGAGAAAATGAGGTTTTATATTTGATAGGAATTGGAAAATATTCTGGGGAAGTGGGAGTCTCTTCTAATGGGATAGACTGCACCTTAACGAGAATGGAACTGGAATGCTGGCACTAACGTTTAAAAAGGAGATAGAGAAGCTTTTAAACTAGAATAAGGGGGAACGACAACGCATTGTTAACCCACCATTGGACGCACATTTTCCCTTACCCTTTATTCAGTAAGGGGCCGAAACGTGCGTCCAATCCCCCGAACCTAATAGCGCCCGCAACATGCAAATGCATGTTGACGCCCCTATTAGGTATTCCCGCGCGATTCAGAAAACAAATGTGCAGCCAAGCTGTACATTTTGCTTTCAGAAATTAGCGCCTACCAAAAGGTAGGCGCTAATTTCTTCGGGCACCGGGAAAGTGCACAGAAAGCAGTAAAAAACTGCAGGCGCTAAGGATGCGCTAGTGTCCCTAGTGCCTCCTTTTACCTGGTTTTACCGCCGGGCCAAATTAGCATACTGAATCGCGTGCATAGGAGAGTGGCCTGTGTGCGTGCCGGGAGAGCGGGCGTTTGCCCGCTCTCCCGCGGACTATACTGAATCAGCCCAATAGTTAGGATGTCCTGATAAATCGTTGTTAATAACTGAAAAAGTCCATTATGTATTTAAATACTGAACTCGTATGATATGGTTGAGGACACATACAGGTCTGGGAACCCTCAAGGTCTACAGGGCACGAAGGCACTCAGCCACCTTCCCTGCAGGTTGAGCCCTTGGGTTCTGGCAGCCAGCTGGACCTAGACAAGGGCTGGTGTTGAAGGTAGTGCTGGTCTGGAACTGGGTGAAGCTGAGCAGGACTGGAGGTACAGGCTGCAGGACTGGAAGTTGAGACCAGGTAGGGCTGGAGACTGTGGCTGGGCAGAACTGAAGATGCAGGCTGCAGGACTGGAGGCTGAGGTCAGGCAGGGCTAGAAGCTATAACAAGATTGAGGTTAAGACATTGGCTAGGTAGAAAAACAGGGCAACACAAGATGAGACAAGACAGAGACTAGACCAGACAGAAAACAGTGAAGGCCCGGAGGCCAACACAAAAACCTGAAGGTCACGTAGTCAAAAGGCCTGAGAAGGCTGCAGAGCTAGGCTGAAAGCGAAAGAGACCACAGGACAGGGCTAGAATGGAAGGCTTGGGAAAAGCCAGAGAGCAAAACTAGAGCAGAAGGCTTAGGAAAGCCACAGAGCAACACGGAACGGTTTTGTTCCGTGGGAAAACCACGGAACAAAACCAGGGCAGAAGGCTTGGGAAAGCCAAAGAGCAAAACCAGAGCAGAAGACTTGGAAAAGACACAAAGTATTCAGAGACATGGGGCCAAGCAGAGAGCTGAGTAGACTCGATGACAAGGCCCTGAGCATAACCACAGGCAGGGTTAAATAGGCTGGGCCCTGCTGAGTCTTGAGATCATGACAACTCTAACTGGAGAGAGGGTAGATCTAGTTTTTGGTGGAAGGCAGGATCTTGTATAAGAGATAAGATGGTGTTTCTGATTGGCAACAATAATAATGTAATAAACTTTGTGACATAATTACTGGAGGGCAAATACTAAAGAAAAATACTGCAGTAGTATTTAACTATAAAAAGAGAGACTATGATAACATGAAGAAATTTGTTTTAAAAAAAAACCTAAAGAAGCAATTCACAAGATTAAAAACTTGTAGGCGGCATAGACATTATTTAAATTACCATCCTTGAGGCTCAGACAAAATGTATTCTATGCTTTGCAAAAGGTAGAAAGAAAACCAGACGACTGCTGGCACAGTTTAATAGTGAGGTAGAGTCAATTAAAACCAAAAGGGCTTCAAAAAATGGAAAGCAATCCAGATGAGAAAAATAGGGGAAAAGCATAAGCACCAGCAAGTTAGATGTGAAAGTAGTTAAGCAGGCCAAGAGAGAATTTGAAAGAAGCATATTGTGGTGACTAAAATAAATACAAACTTTATCAAGCACATTAAAAGCAAAAATCCTATTAGGGAGTCAGTTGGCCCACTAGATGACTGAGGGGTAAAGGGGTGCTCAGGGAGGACAAAGAAATAGAAGAAAAGCTAAATTATTTTTTTGCTTCTGTCTTTTACTGAGGAGGATGTTAGAATCATAGCCATACCGAAAAACATTTTTTTGATGGTGATAACGCTAAGCAACTACACAAAATCAGTGTGAAACTGGAGGATGTAATAAATCAGATTGACAGATTAAAGAATAACAAATCACCAGGATCAGATGGTATTCACCCCCAAAGTTCTGAAGGAACTCAAACATGAAATTGCAGACCTGTCTCTGGTGATTTGCAATCTATCATTAAAACGCCCCTGTGGAGGTGGCCAATGTGACTCCAATTTTTTAAAAAGTATGATCCAGGAAACTATAGACCAGTGAGCCTCACATCAATGCCAAGTTATTCTTTCAAGGATAATTACTGACCACATAGATAAATATGGTTTAATGGAGAAGAGTCAACATGGTGTTTTGCAAAGGAAAGTCTTGCTTTACCAATTTGCTAGATTTTTTTAAAGATATAAATAAGCATGCAGATAAAATTGAGCCAGTTGATAAGGTACATTTGAATTTTCAAAAGGCTTTTGACAAAGTCCCTCATGAGAGACTCCAGGAAATTTGGAGGGCATGGGATCGGAGGTCAGTATCCTATCATGGATTAGTAACTGGATAAAAGACAAGAAACAGAGGGTAGGACCTAAATGACCAAATCTGCAGATGACATAAAATTGTTTCAAGTCATTAAAGCAGCAGTGGCTTGTGAGGAACTACAAAAGGATCTTGTGAGACTAGTTAACTGGGCATCTAAAAGGCAGATGCATTACTGTGCACTGTCCACATTAAATTGTATGTAGGGAAAAATAATCCCAACTACAGGTACACAATGCTGGATTTTATGTTAGGAGTTACCAGCCAGGAATGATCCCTGAGTCCTTGTGTATAATACCTTGAAATCTTCAGCTCAGTGTGCAGCAGTGCTCAAAAATCAATTAGAATATTAGGAATTATTTTGAAAGGAATAGAGAACAAAATTAATGCCTTTGTATAGATCAATGATGTGACCTTACCTTGAGTATTGTGTGCAGTTCTGGTCGCTCTCTCTCAAAAAAGACATTACTGGACATGGGAAAGGTACAGAGAAGGTAACAAAAATGAAAAAGAGGATGAATAGCTCCCTTATGGAGAAAGGCTAAACAGGTAAGGCTCTTTAGCTTGGAAAAAAAAAATGACTGAGAGGGGATATGATCATGATTTATAAAATTATCAATGGGGTTGAATGGATAAATAGAGAATGGCTATATACCCTTTCAGAAACACTTCATGAACCTAGCAACAGACAGATTTAAAAACAAATCATAGGAAGGATTTATTTCCTCAGTGTACAATAAAGCTATGGAATTTGTTGTAGAATGAGGTGGTCAAGGCAAGTAAAACGATAAATAAAAGGGATTACAGAATCCTTCAAAAAACCATCACATACTGGAACGAATGCCTACAACCTATTAAAAACACACTCTCAGGCCTCAATTTAGTATTGAATGCCAATAAAACCGAAATGCTCATTATCTCCCAGGATCCCCCTCACAATCTCATCTAGCCTCTTTCTACCAAACTCAAATAGCAAGTTCTCACCTGACGTCAGAGACCTTGGAGCCTGGCTAGACAACCATCTAAACCTAAAAAAGTTCGTAAACACTACCACAAAGGACTGCTTTTACAAACTGCAAGTCCTCAAAAAACTTAAACCCCTCCTTTACTTCTCCGACTTCAGGCTAGTACTTCAATCCATCATACTATCTAAGCTCGACTATTGCAACTCCCTTCTGCTAGGTCTACCAATTCAATACCATCAAACCATTACAGATGGTACAGAACTCCGCTGCTAGAATCCTCACAAGTTCTAACAAAAAAGACCATATCACCCCTATCCTTCGTAACTTACATTGGCTTCCTATCAAACACAGGATACTCTATAAGATACTCACAATCGTCCACAAAGCAACATACAAACTGGCTCCTATCATGCTAAGCTCTCAACTTCAACCACATACATCTTCCAGACCAATCAGGAGCGCATACAAAGGAACACTGCATGTCCCACAAATAAAATCAGCATTGAGCAAACGAGCATTATCTTCAGCAGGCCCCCACCAGTGGAATGCGCTCCCCCCAGATCTAAGACTAGAACCCAGTCATCAAGAGTTTAAAAAAAAACTGAAGACCTGGCTTTTCCAACAAGCCTTCCCAGACTCTCAATACCACTTAGACGGGAGGACTTCCTAAATATTAAGTATCCCCAAATTATGGACACCTCACCAAGTCTTACTATCAGGACTCTGCAACTGTTCAATCAATCTTTGAGTCCAAAAGTTCATCTTATTCATATTTTTATTGTATTTATATTGTAGCTATAATATGTCATTATTTCGATGTTAAATAGTTAAATTGTATATATTATATCTATCTATTACTATGTTAAATTGTCACCCGGTTATATTGTTCCATCTGTTCTATGGTTCTATGTAAAGCCCCCCTCTCTCTGTTGGGCAGTTCATTGTTTTATGTAAACCGGATTGATTTGTAATTCTCACAAGAACTTCGGTATATAAAAATAAAAAATAAATAAATAAATAAATAAATAAAATAGTGGGGTTCAAAAGAGGCTTGGACTAGTTCTTGAAGGAAATGTCCATAATCAGTTATTAGGGATGTGCAGAAGGAAAACATTTGTTTCATTTCGTTTTTTTGTTTCGCTGGGACCCAAATTCATTTCATTAGTTTCATAGAGGGGGAAAACCAATTCGTTTATTAGTTTCATTCGTTTTTTATTTTGCCATTAAAGTCAATGGGGAAGTATTTGCAGCCTATTTTTGGCTGCAGAATTGGGGTTTTCTTATCAATTCTGATGAAACCTCTGGGGAGCAATCATCAGAATGAGAAAAGAGCTCCAAGGTACTTAGACTGTGGCAAAGTGGCACCAAAGTGGCATGAATAGCCTAAGGCACTTTAAAGGGGCAAAGGGGTACCAGGAGTGGCAAGAGTGCTTTAACAGAGGTGCAAAGCAACAGCGAAAGTGTCAAAAACACACCACAGCTTCAAAAGAGAGCACTGATAATAGTTGCATAAACCCTCAAAGGCAGCACGACAGGCAAAGTGGCAAGCAAATGGCATCAACATCCTACAGCACAATGAAGGGGGAACACAGCAAGCAGAAAGGATGTCAGAAAAAAACACAAGGTGCCGATAAAGGGACAAAGCAGCAGAAAGACTAGCATCAACACACTGAGGAACCATGATAGTGGCAAGAACACCACAAGGAGTAGAATCATCTGGTGTATGGCAGCAAGGCAGAGTGGCAGAAAGGTGATAGGTGTAAGACAGGATGGCAGAGCGGAGGTAGTCTGGTCCCTGTGGTTTTGATAGGGGCAAGACAGACTGGCAGAGCTGAGGTAGTCTAGCAAATAATCTTCTCAGATAGAACCCAAGAAGAAAGTGCACTGTGTGCTATGCTTGCTTAAGGTAGAAATACAGTGGACTCTTGACTTACAAACTCAATTGATTCCAAAGGGCTGGTTGTAACTCAAGTTGGTTGTAAGTCAAGACTATTTCTCCATAGGAAATTATGGAAATACTCATAATGCATTCCAAACCTCCCAAAAGCACCCCTTACCTAACCAGCAGCTATATAATTGAGCGGTGAAGCCACAAATGCGCAATAGAGAGCAGCTCTCACCGATATGCCACACTTGCGCGGATGAGATAGCTCTCACTGACGTGCTGCACCTGCGCCGTGAATGTGCAGAAGGGAGCAGCTCTGACTGTGTGGAAGACAGCTCTGACCGACGTGCCATGAACATCCAGAGCTCTGACCGACGTGCTGCGAACATCTCGCCTATTTTAATGGGCCCATGAGCAGCTGTGACTGCGCGGAATAGACAGCTCTGTCTGGCATACCTCACCCATTTTAATGGGCTTAACGGCTTGTTTCTATAATAAAAAATGGTTGTATAATGTCTAATTATCAGAAAACACCAATAATTTCCTAGTGTACTCACCAAAAAGTTATAAAATGTGCCTAGCCTACCAGAAACAACAATTTCACCTCCTCCACCATATATTTTTTTTAAATTTAGATTTATATTCCACTTTTCACAGCAGATTACATTCAGGTACTGTAGGTATTTCCCTATCCCCAGAGAGCTTACAATCTAAGTTTGTACTGGAGGGTAAAGTGACTTGCCTACAGTCACAAGGAGTGACAGTGGGACTCAAACCTTGGTTCTGTGGTTTATAGCCTACTGCTCTAACCACTAGGCTACTCCTCCACCCTGCATATGGATTCTCTACCTGGGTATCTGCATTTGGTAGGGGTGTGCATTCGTTCCCTATGAAGTGGTAATCCGCAACGTATAGGGCCATATTCATTGTATTCGTGGGGAAGCGAAATGTATCTCAATTCCCCATGAATACAACGAATCTTCGCCGAATTATTCGGCCGTCTAAAGGAGCCAATTTAAATAAACTCCCAACCCTCCTGACACCCCCAAGACTTACCAAAACTCCCTGGTGGTTCAGTGGGGGTCCGGGAGCCAGCTCCTGCACTCACACCATCGGCTGCCGACATTCAAAATGGCGCCGATAGCCTTTGACCTACTATGTCACAGGGGCTACCGGTGCCATTGGTGCCATTGGTCAGCCCCTGTCACATGGTAGGAGCACAAGATGGCACCGGCCATCCATTGCTCCTACCATGTGACAGGGGCTGACCAATGGCACCAATGGCACCGATAGGCCCTGTGACATAGTAGGTCAAAGGCTATCGGCGCCATTTTGAATGCCGGCAACCGAGGGTGTGAATGCAGGAGATGGCTCCCAGACCCCCGCTGGACCACCAGGGAGTTCTGGGAAGCCTTGGGGGGGGGGGGGGGGGTCAGGAAGGGGGAGGGTTGTAGTTAATTTAATTTTAGCCGGGAAACAAATAAGAATTAACGTATAAACGTATCGGGGGCCCCCTTGCCGAATGCAAAGTATCTGCCCCCCGATGAATACGAATCCCGAATGCAACAAATGGCGTCCCTCTGCACATCCCTAGCATTTGGACTCTCTACCTGGGTAACATCAAGCTAGGTTGAGAGAACATTGCACAAATCTCATCTTTGTGTGAGTTTCCTCACTCCGAAGGTCATCAAATCTTCACAAGAGTGCACTGTTCTGTTCGTACATCACACTCTGCATGTCAAAGTGGTCCCTAACCCCTACACTAATACCTACACCTCACCTCGAGTAACTAGGTAGGCCTCAAATATGGTATAAATACCTACCTAGTATGAGGGCCTTATGGCTAGCTGTGCTCTCTCACTCTCTCTATCTCTCACTCACTCTCATATCTATCTGAAACTAATGATATGTTTTATTCATGGGGGATTGTGTTTCGCAGACCAACGAATAGGTCCCTATTCGTTGTGGATTACACATTCTTTGAAAATGAATGCACATCCCTATCAGTTATTAGCCAGGTAGACTTGCAAAAGCCAGTGCTTATCCCTGGGAGTGAGATACAAGAAATATATCAACTACTGGTGATCTGCTGGGTATTTTGACCCAGACTGGTCACTGTTAAAGACAGGATGCTGGGCTCAGTGGACCTTGGGCTGACCCAGCATGGCGATTCTTATGTTCTTAAGAACATGTATAGTTGAAATTCTGATATGTTTAGGTGTCAGGGTTGGGCAAGGTAACATATGTGACTGTCTTCTGCACCAGAGACCGAGAAAAGGGGGGGGGGGGGTGTTCCTCCTTGGAGTTCCAGTTTAGCTATAGTACAGGTTCACATTATTTTCTTGACAAGTCTAGATCATTATGCCTGGAGAAAACCCACTAGAGATCAAAAGGTTTCCTGTATCTGCCACAGAACTCACTGCTCACTGCTCCACACATCCAAAGTCTGAAATATTTTATTAGTGCTAGAAACCAAGTCATTACTAATAATAATCCTTTCATAAAACATGAAAAAGGACCCCATGGACTAGGTAATTTGAAAACTAAATCTTTGGACCTATTGGTCCAATAAAAAGGTATCACCCATCTAAAAAATTTAAAATAAAACAGTTTTCTCCAGGACCAACATTACATTAGAAACATGAACACTTTTAAAAAATAAAAACTGTGCAAACAGCATCTGGCAGTAGGGTGATTGTATAACTTTAGCCCTGTGGTTTTGGCAGTGAGCAGCAGATGCCTTACCTAGGGATGCAGTGGCCTTCTTCCCCACCTGGTGTTGGAAGTCATCTCAAGCTGGGCTGGCACCTTCCTATCCTTGGGTGGCTCTTCTTGTTCTTCTTCCCAACGGGGGTGGCTGTGTAGGCAGCAGCCCATAGAAACCCTGCATGAACTCTTTGGTTGGCTGTATGCATAACATTGAGAACTCCTCACGCTTGATTCGGCTCAAGCCATCGGCATTGCATGAGAGGAAGAGCTTGCACAGGTGCCCCAGCTTGTCCTCCACTTCCTCCATCCAATGTGACAGAGAGCGAGACTCTTGTAGGGGGTGGAAGATCCAGGGGGATTGTAGGGCGATCCGATCTCCCCCCTCTCCTAAAGAAGCAGCCGCCAGCTCTTTCCTGGCTGTATGAGAAATGGCTGGCTTTTCTTTCTTAGAACAGCGGGCTGAAAAATCAATTTAGTGAATTAAAAAAGTTTACATGATGAGCAGGCTAGATCAAAGAGACTTGTGGGCCATAGCTTACCCTCCCCTAATTTAGGGTGTCAGAGTAAAGTGTTATTCAAACTCTTTTGGAGGGACTTCGATTTCCATCTATACCACTGGCTACTCTTACATAAACTCCTAAGCCTTATTCTTTGCAGCCTCTCTCAATTAAAGCTGCGTAATCCTTAATTAATTTCACATATAACCCACCAAGTTTAATTCTTCCCAGTTAAGGCCTCACTGCTTCAATTCAAAGCCCCTTGTTCTTGTCCATCTATCTTGGTTAGAATGTAAGCTCCAAGATCAGGAGCTATCTTTTATGTGTCTCTGTGAAGCACTGTGTTCACCTTGTAGCACTATATAAATAATAATAATAGCTGATAAGCCATCAGTACAAAAAGGTACAAAACAGAGCAATGTGTATAAACAGACAAGGTAGTGGGGAGGGAGGGAATTAAGAGACAAATGAGGTGATAGTGTTTCTCTAGTTTTTATAAATACTGATTTAATTCTTTTCACCAGGGGTGTTTTATCACTGGTTTTAAATTCAAACCTAAAAACGGAAGCCCTAGTTTAATTAAAGTGATTATAGTTAGCATATATAAATTTTCCTGGAGAGTAGATTCAACAGTTTTTGAGTTATATAAAGTTAAAGTCAATACTAGAACAAAGAGAAAACCATTTCAGATACATGGATTTTACTGCATGCTTTATTTGGTCACTTGGAAACATTTGAATTTGTTAGGAATGAAAAGACAGTGAGAAAAATGGGTGAGTCATTTATTTACTGCTTGAATAGGTTGTGTAAGGATAACTTTAAGATAAAATCAGATAAATGGATAAGCAAATACAGCTTGTCATTCTTGTAACCATGGCTGCATATAAAATTGACGGAGAAGGGAAATATTATCCTATGTAGAGTTTATATCACAATGTACCCACAAATCCTCATATGGAGAATCCATATTTAAAATTGATCTATACATCCATTTCTTTTAAACAGCCCATGTTCTTCTCAACAATTGCCTATCATGTGAGATCTATAAGAAACCAAAATATACCTCTTTACTTTTTCATTATGAAAGACTCTTAGGAGTTAGTATCATACTTCCAGCTGAAATACTCAATGGAAATTGCACAACCAGAAAAGAAATAAAGTACTTTAGGAAGCCCAATGATCTTTAATAGGAGATTTGGACAATCATTTGAAAATTCCAGCAAAACATCCGATTAGCTTAGCTATTGTATATTATGGTGGAAAAAACTGTTGAATAGCTGAGTTTGCATTTACAAGTTAATATGTATATTGTATCATTATAAAAGCAGTGCTGAACTGTTATGGGTATGTTTTAATTGCTTCTTTTACCTCACTTGAGTCATAAATTGATCAAATAAATAAATACCAGAGGAGAAAGAGAAATAATGGGGAAGCTATGCCAATGGTCAGAGCCATCTTTAGGTTGGAGCAGGCCCATCCTCTACACCAGTCTAACAGGGACAGGACATTACTTCTCTTTTTTCTGCCTTTTGGATCTAAAGCTTTTTGGATTAAGCATTGTTGTATTTAGGCTGGCATGGTTGCTGCAGATTTGACTTTTGCATGATCCCTACAAGGCCTCGTCCCTGAAGGGAAAAAGAAATGAGGGAATCCTAAATACCCTGAATGGGAGAAAAGACACAACTAGGGCATATCTCTACCACTTACCAAGCGTAAAAGAGATTTTTTTTAAAGAGGGGGGAAAGCAGCTAGAAATACAATGTTGTCTGAGAATCTGGAACAGCAGCTGCCTGCTCCCAACTTTCACTATTAGTTTTGGTGAAGGGGAAGAAGAAGGCAGATTCAGAAGAGGGTGGTTTGCAGTGGGAGAGGACTAGGATGGCATCAGAATAAGAACATAAGAACATAAGAAAATGCCATACTGGGTCAGACCAAGGGTCTATCAAGCCCAGCATCCTGTTTCCAACAGTGGGCCAATCCAGGCCATAAGAACCTGGCAAGTACCCAAAAACTAAGTCTATTCCATGTTACCATTGCTAATGGCAGTGGCTATTCTCTAAGTGAACTTAATAGCAGGTAATGGACTTCTCCTCCAAGAACTTATCCAATCCTTTTTTAAAACACAGCTATACTAACTGCACTAACCACATCCTCTGACAACAAATTCCAGAGTTTAATTATGCGTTGAGTAAAAAAGAACTTTCTCCGATTAGTTTTAAATGTGCCCCATGCTAAACTTCATGGAGTGCCCCCTAGTCTTTCTACTATCCGAAAGAGTAAATAACCGATTCACATCTACCCGTTCTAGACCTCTCATGATTTTAAACATCTCTATCATATCCCCCCTCAGCCGTCTCTTCTCCAAGCTGAAAAGTCCTAACCTCTTTAGTCTTTCCTCATAGGGGAGTTGTTCCATTCCCCTTATCATTTTGGTAGCCCTTCTCTGTACCTTCTCCATCGCAATTATATCTTTTTTAGATGCGGCGACGAGAATTGTACACAGTATTGAAGGTGCGGTCTCACCATGGAGCGATACAGAGGCATTATGACATTTTCTGTTTTATTCACCATTCCTTTTCTAATAATTCCCAACATTCTGTTTGCTTTTTTGACTGCCGCAGCACACTGAACCGACGATTTCAATGTGTTATCCACTATGACACCTAGATCTCTTCTTGGTTTGTAGCACCTAATATGGAACCCAACATTGTGTAATTATAGCATGGGTTATTTTTCCCTATATGCATCCACCTTGCACTTATCCACATTAAATTTCATCTGCCATTTGGATGCCCAATTTTCCAGTCTTACAAGGTCTTCCTGCAATTTATCACAATCTGCTTGTGATTTAACTACTCTGAACAATTTTGTGTCATCTGCAAATTTGATTATCTCACTCGTCGTATTTCTTTCCAGATCATTTATAAATATATTGAAAAGTAAGGGTCCCAATACAGATCCCTGAGGCACTCCACTGTCCACTCCTTTCACTGAGAAAATTGTCCATTTAATCCTACTCTCTGTTTCCTGTTTTTTAGCCAGTTTGCAATCCACGAAAGGACATCGCCACCTATCCCATGATTTTTTACTTTTCCTAGAAGCCTCTCATGAGGAACTTTGTCAAACGCCTTCTGAAAATCCAAGTATACTACATCTACTGGTTCACCTTTATCCACATGTTATTAACTCCTTCAAAAAAGTGAAGCAGATTTGTGAGGCAAGACTTGCCCTGGGTAAAGCCATGCTGACTTTGTTCCATTAAACCCATGTCTTTCTATATGTTTCTGTGATTTAGATGTTTAGAACACTTTCCACTATTTATCCTGGCACTGAAGTCAGGCTAACTGGTCTGTAGTTTCCCAGATTGCCCTGGAGCCCTTTTTAAATATTGGGGTTACATTTGCTATCCTCCAGTCTTCAGGTACAATGGATGATTTTAATGATAGGTTACAAATTTTTACTAATAGGTCTGAAATTTAATTTTTTAGTTCCTTCAGAACTCTGGGGTGTATACCATCCAGTCCAGGTGATGTTCTCCTCTTCAATTTGTCAATCAGGCCTTCCACATCTTCTAGGTTCACCGTGATTTGATTCAGTCCATCTGAATCATTACCCATGAAAACCTTCTCCATTACTGGTACCTCCCCAACATCCTCTTCAGTAAACACTGAAGCAAAGAAATCATTTAATCTTTCTGCGATGGCCTTATCTTCTCTAAGTGCCCCTTTAACCCCTCGATCATCTAACGGTCCAACTGACTCCCTCACAGGCTTTCTGCTTTGGATATATTTTAAAAAGTTTTTACTGTGAGTTTTTGCCTCTACAGCCAACTTCTTTTCAAATTCTCTCTTAGCCTGTCTTATCAATGTCTTACATGTAAACTTGCCAACATTTATGCTTTATCCTGTTCTGTTCTGACCAGAGTCTGTAGCAGTGGTGTGCAGTCAGGGCCTTCAAGGGATTCATTGAATTCCTTGCCCTCAACATTCTTCTTTTCTATTTTTTTTTCAGCTGCATGCTTGTGTGGCCAATGGAAAAAAAACAGCCTATAGTTACCTGCAAACTGCACCAACTGATTGCAGCAGCAAACCAGAGGGGGCCAATAAGAAGGAGGCTCGCGGAGAAGGTAGGGGCCTTATTCTCAGGACCAATCATGGAGGGAGGCAAGTGGCAACTCTGGCCCATTATGATGATTGACACGCAGCACAGCACACAGCAGAAGGTGGGACCTTGCTTCAGTGGGACCAGAATTGATTCATGCTGTTCCTCCAGGGCTTAAAAAAAGAGAAAAATTAAATCCCGGGCCGACATTGGGAATATCCTCAGGACTCAAAGCAGCACAGTTCCAGAACCTTGCTTTCCCACATGAAGCCTGTACAGCCAGGGCTAGTGCAAGGGTATTCGGTGCCATAAATGAATCTTATAGCCTTGTACATCCCAGCAGCTCCCTTCCCACACACAATTTAATATTATGCAGAAAACCCTGCAAAAAAAAAAATAAATAAAACTTACATTAGGCTTATTGTAACATGCTAGGTGTGAGCTCGGCTCTCACAACTCTTGGCTAAACTGAATTGCAATATAGTAAACCTCCCATTCCAAAACAGAACTAAATGCCAGAATTCAAACAGTGATAACCCCACCTATGTAAAGGAAACACTGCAATATTACACCAGGTCTTAAACATCAATACACCTCCTATTTGTAAAGCAGAACGAGCCAGGCTGTTATAAATCCCTATATCGAAATGCCATGCTAAGCAGAATACCTCACCTTGGTCACACAGATAGACTCTCACCAAATACAGAATAAAGAGACCAGAAAATAGAAATAGAAATGTGCAGACAAAAACTGAACTAGAAACCTCAACAAGTCTGACCCTATATGCAGTGCAACTATAGAAAGCCAAAATCATCCCCATTCCTTATAAAATTTCAAACAATGAAATCAAGAAATATAATTTATCAATAATAGTGAAACCATAATAATAATAAAAAGAATAAATATTTCAAAACAGCTGACAAATAGAACTTCCAATAATTAAAACACCAATAAAATATTTTAAAAAGGCAGACACATCAAGTAACTCCTAATAATTAAAACCAATAACAATTAAAAATCCCCCACTTTATATACTTGGGAACTTTTAATTTCCAGTCATTCAGAGATTGTTGTGGATTAGTGGAGATAGGGAGTGCACAAACTTTCTTCTCCCTCACATAGTCTCTGACATTTGCATGCTCCCTCACGGTCCCTGACATGCATGCTCTGACACACACACACACACTCCTTCGCGCACGCTGACACACATACCCAGCTCAAACACACACATTAACATTGCACATGCTTTGTCCTGTGGGAACAGAAAGAAAGGTGCAGGAGAATAGCAGACATTTTAACCAGAGTATGAAGAGTGGGAAGAAGCTCTGGGGCAGATTTTCAAAGGGTTACGCGTTGTAACCCCCGAAAGCTGCCCCTTCCACCCCCTGCACACGCCAAGCCTAAGCCCCGGGACGCGCGTAAGTCCTGGGGGCATGTCGAGGCGGCGCATCATTGGGGAGCGCCCTGGGGGTGGGGCGACGGGCAGTGGTTTCCAGCCCAGGGTTGTTCTGGGGGCGTGGCAGTGGGCTTGGTTCCGGCCCAGGGGCGTTCCGGGGCGTGGCCCCGGCCTCTGGACCAGTCCCTGGACTGGAACATGGTGCGCCAACAGCTGGCTGGCGCTCGCAGGCAGGTTGTAACTTGTAAAATAAAGGTTAGGGGGGAATTAGTTAGGACTGGGGGTGGGTTAGATAGGGGAAGGGAGGGGCAGGTGGGGGGGCCGGAAGGAAAGTTCCCTCCAAGGCCGCTCCGATTTCGGAGCGGCCTCGGAGGGAAAGGAGGATGGCTGCATGGCTTGGCACGTGCAGGCTGCCGATTTTGCGCAGCCTTGCGTGTGCCAACCCTGTATTTATAACATGTGTGCGGCAGCGCGCGCATGTTATAAAATCGGAGTAGATTTCGCACCGGGTTGTGCAAACAAATCTACTCCCGCGCGCACCTTTTAAAATCTGCCCCTCTGTGAGAAGCAGGAAGCAGTCGGGACACCTGTTGCCCCAGCTTATTCATGATGTAAGCAGCAGGTGGAATTTCACCTAGCTGATGATGAAGACGGTAGTAGAACAGCTCAAACCATTTATCTAGCTGAATAATTACTTGCTGACCCACTATGTGTGCCCATGGGAGAAAGGATTATCATTCTGTAGTCTGGCAAGTCTGGTATACTGAAAGGAGAACTGGTGGCTAGGGTGTAAGAATGAGATCACTAGAGACCCAGGGAAAAGAAGAGCAGGCCTTCCCATGTAGCACTAAAAGCATCACAACACCATGAAACACTATTTTCTCCTCACCTATATTCTTCACCCCTACTTGGCCACAACATAATGGGCTCTCCTATCACAAGCCATAGCTTCAATATCAGTATCCCCCCAGCAAGGGAGACCTCTGAACAAATTTGCAGTCACACAGTGCCTTGGACAGCACACTGAGGTCATGGACACAGACTCTGTATACTGGGCACACAAGTTTGTACACAATCTGACCAGACCATGCCAGCATCACCCAGCATTTCTCTTTCTACCTACTAACCAACATAACTAGTGAAAAGGTATTCATAATGGTAAGGAACAGAGTGATCAAATATTCATAGTGGTAAGGGACATCATTCCTGGTTGGCACCAGATTTTCTGGAAAGATTGGTTTTTCTTAAGATAAACCCTCCCTGTATTGGGTTTTCCAAATTTCTGTGTGCATGGCAGGAAGATGAGTGCATAATTATACTAAACAAATAACCACACTTTTGGTCTCATTGCCTTCTGTGTTGTTGACAGTTGCTACTCTTGCAGCCACTTGCTGGCCTGTTCCTCATGCCCTGCCCCTCCTCTGATTGTAGTGGGGTGTTTTGAGCCCTCCCACCCAAAAGAAAAGCATTAAAAAAAGAAAAACCTTGTCCTCCCTTGGACCCTCTCTAGATGCATTGGGCTCTTGGTGCCTTGCTGCTGCATCTGCTAGCATCCTCCTGGCTTGTTCCTCATGCCCTACCTTTCTTCTAGTTCAAAGTCTTGCTGTGTTGTTGAGCCAATGTTGCTGCCTGGCCTTCTCCTCCCTTCCATACTTCTCTCTTGTTTCACTGTCATGCTGTGTTTCTATCATTCATCTTGCTACTTTGCTGTGAACACTGTGCCTTGGGAAGTTGATCCCAATCACCTGCTGTCTTACTCAATGTTTGGAGTATTGACGCTACTCCTCTTGATGACTCACTCTGCACTCGCTCTATTCCAGAGGGTGATCATTACCACTTCTCTTGATTTGTCTTACCCCATACTCAGTGTCTTGGGTGTTGATGCAACTGATTGTGTCAGTTTTCCCCTCTTGTAAGTTGGGGGAAACTGACACAGTTGGGCTATCTTGGTGGTCTTTGCTCCTATTTGATTGCTTTGAGATCTTCATGCCATTGTTTGTGCTGCTTTACTCTTCTTTGAGTGCCTTAGGGTCTTCATGACACTGTCTGTTAGTGATCTTTGACCCCTCTCTGATGCCTTGAGGTGTTTATGTCCCACTTTTGCAAATTTTTTTAGGTGCTATGGAATTTCCAAGCTTCTGTTTCTTTGCGCCCTTCACCCCTCGCTTAGTGGGTCTATACTCTAAAAGCATCAGTTCCGGAAGGCAATGAATAATGAGCTTAATCTGAATACAGTTATTGTAAAATACTTCCATACTTTATTAAAATACTGAGATATATAATGCCTATATCCGGACACAGTGGTCGATGGACATGTACAGCATTCTAACAGGTACGTTTCACTTGTAGTGAATAACAGGACAGGGATATTTAGGTCTCTGTCAGGTCCCGCCCATACGTAAATACACAGAGGACAGCAGGTTGCAGTGAAACACACAGAACCGACGCAGCTGGAACAGACGTTTATTAGCAACAAATCAAGGTAACACACCTACAACGGTTTTGATTGGTTGAGTTAAATTTAAAGCTTTAGGACTGGTAAATCAATATACCCCGGTTGAGTACAAAATAATGGGATAAAGATTTGAAACAGGGTCAGTTGACATCCATGGCGTCGGACTGAATGGGAGGAAGAGAGGAGTTACATCAAAAAATGGCAGCATGACCACAAAATTATCAGCGTGGCCAATCCTGTTTGTTGGAGTTTTACTTTACAGAGAAATTCCCCTGGAGGAAAGACGTTTAAGTCTGAAACATGTGTCGGGATTTGAGTGAAGATTTACAGCCGCAGGAGATTGTAAGGTATCCATTCTTGAAATTGACGCAAGCATGATGGAATAGCCACAACATCAAAGTATGAAGGTAACATTGTGCCAATAAACAGTGTTTTAAGAAAGAACAATGAGAACTGTTCAAACAGAGAGTCACAGCATTCAAGGATGTCATGGAGTTTTTGGGACTTTAAATATAAAATAATAATAAAAAACAACATTTCAAAGAGAAAATACAGTATGGAGGTGGTGGGAGGTCTAATGAATACAATGCAAGAAATGGTGCAGGGATGCCTACACAAGTGTATGAAACCTGCCACCTACTCCAAAACATTACTTGTTCTTAAAATAATTAAAAAAAAAAATTGGAGAAAAAACCAGTTCAATTATTGTGTAGGCATTGAGATAATCACGGAAAAATCTACAGTATAAATGATTAAAAATTGAACATTAGAAAGTGTTTTGATAAAATAGTAAACAATACAGTGACAGAACAGCACGTCACTGTTCTCTTGATTAATATATTATCCATGACTATGCCATTGTTGGGAACTAAATGAATGAAACAAATTAAAAACTGAAACCAAGCTAGAATAATGAACTATCCAAAACTTTTTTATGTGCACATCCTAAGGTGAATTTTGATAGTGCTGTTTTTCTAACCCCAAGGGCGAAAGTTACATGCACATGTGTCCCCTTTCCCAATCAGTAACTGTCCCCCCCTTCTCTCTCCCTCCAGTTGTTTCCCCACAATGCCCACCCATGGCTACTGCCATGGCACACTCTTGTCTTACAGTTTTCCAAAGTACCATTAAATTCTGTCTTTTGCATTTAACATTATTACCAGACAGGGAAATGGAAACAAACTGCATACCATTATTTTGTTAGGGTATGCTGTACTTTCAAATAAATATACTTATACTGTATAGCTCAGTACTAAAAAAAGCCTAGCTCTTACATCAGTAAAGAGGGAAACAGCATATAATATTTCAACCCTTTCAAGAATCACAGAATTTAGTTTTTTAAACCTGAAAACAAACTTTCTCCTCTACTTGTTGTTTTTTGCCTCATTGTACTGTGACCAGTTTCTTCTCTGACCTTGTCTCCCAAACTCCTTTATTGGGTCTCATTTGTATTATTTTTCATACTGTATATCTCTTTCCCCTTCTCTTTCTAGCCCTGCACTCATTTGGTCAGTTATTGTCTACCCTGTGCTCAGGTTTCAGTTTTATCTTCCATTGGCAAAATATGGCCTGACGTAGTAAGTGATGCTTTCATCTTTGTTTATTTAAAAGGTTTTCTATACCGCCTATTACAAAGCAATGGTGGATCTAAGTGGTTTTACGAATATAAAAATACATACATAATCGTGGTTTACATCTTAAAAACACCAAACAAAACGATTGAAACGATCACATTAAAATAAAAATTAGGTGGGGATTGAACAATGGCTCTTGGGGGAGGAAGTTTGTCTTCATGAGCAAAGGAGAGGTAGGGGACTCATGTTTGAGAGTCAGGAAAGCTAATGAGAATAGGTACATTTTTACAGCTTTTTTGAATTCATTTTTTTGTGGCATATTGTCAGATAAAAGTTGGGTATCGAATTCCAGAGGTTGGGTCCACTACAGAAAAGCCACGTTTGTAGGCAGTTTTTATCTGTGAACGTAAGTGACGAGGAAGGTTTAGTAGAGATGTAAAGATGAGCATAACCAAATGGATGATGCATGTGTAACAGTTGTGAATAATAATTAAGGTCTTGAATTTAATATTGTTGACAGATGGGTAACCAGTGTTAATTATTTCAAGGACTGGGGAAAATGTCTTTACATAGAGTATTGGGCAAGTAGTCAGGCTGTACAGTTTTGGATCAGTTGGAGTGGTTGTGGGTGTTATCAGGAAGGCCTAAGTAAAGGGAGTTACAGTAATCTAAACTGGTCAAAACTAGAGCTTGGAGTACGGACTGGAAATCATTTAGAAAAAAGAGGGGTTTGAGTTTTTTCACTAAGTGAATTTTGTAGATATATATTGAATAAACTTGCAGAGAGGGCCAAGGCTTGAGGAACTCCAGAATAGGTTGAAGCGACCTATTTGAGTGATGGAAGTCGAAATTGACTTGTGGTCTATGCAACAGGAAGAGTGAACCATTGGAGGACTTTGCCATTAATTCCAATATTTTGAAGATTGGAACAAGATATTGTGATCCGAGGTATGAAGAGTATGAGAATATAGTCTATGTTGGAGTTGGAAACCTCAGATTTATTGAGTCAAAAGATGAAAGCAGAAGGGATTCAGTACAGTGCCTCTTACAGAAAACCATGTTGGTTTGGGTGTTATTGTAGCATGTTTTTTTCTCTTCAATGTATTTGTTTAATTGGGTAGGACCACAGATCATTAATTTTGCTGGTATAGTTAGTGAAGCAATTGGTCGATAATTAGTTAAGATTGTTGGATCAATTACTTTCTTTTTGGGATGGAAGAATGGATGTTTGTTTTATGGAATGAAGGGAAAGTACCAGAGGTCAGGGATAAATTAACTAGATGAGTCAAGGATGGGGAGATTGTCTTACTGATGTCTCTTAATAAATGTCCAAGACAGGGATGAAAAGGGACTATTGGATATTTTATTTTAGAGAGAATGTGAGTTATGGCATCAGTGTTGATGGGGGAGAAATCAGTCCAGAAATAGATGGTTGGGGATGACTGCTGATTGGAATAGGAAGGTGACTGAATTTTGAAGATAAATTTAAAATTTTATTTTTAAAATGATTAGCAATGTCATTACAAAAGGAGTCAGAAATGTGATCAGAGGAGTCATTTTTAGTAGAGGTTAATGATTTTACAATATTGAATAGAACATTGTTGTTACTGTTGACAGTTTGTATTTTGTGAGCATAGTAGGATTTTTTTTTATCAATATCAATTTGTTTTTTGTATTTGTGTAAGTATGCAAAATAAGCGTTTTTTTGTTCTTTTAAGGGGTTTTTCGCCAATGACATTCTAATTGGCGAAGTTTAGTTTTCATAAGGTGTAAGATTGAATAGTACCATGGAGCATTTTGTCTAGAGGAGACAGGGGCAGAGCTTTTTAGGTGCAAATTTGTCCAGAGAATTGGACAATAAGTTGTTCCATTTTTCAAATTTGCAGTCAATATCATTTGAAGAGCCGGAGTAGGGGGTTGAGGAAAGCTGTTGGAGGAGAAAGTTACTAAACAGCTCAGGGTCCACTTTTTTTCTTTTGTATACCATTTTGGGAGTTGATTTTGATTGAGGGTTTAGAATCTTGAGAGACACCGGTTATTGAATAACAAGGTGGTCAAACCATGGTATAGGGGAGATTGTGGCTGTTAGAGAGGCAAAAGTAGTGTTATAAAGGAAAATATCAAGGGTTTGACCCATTCTATGAGTTGGCTGATTAATTACTTGTGACCATCCTAGGCCAGAAAAAGCTTCTGAAAGATAAATTGCTGTTATTGGATCTGGGTCATTATTGTAATGCAAATTGAAGTCGCCAGTTACAATAGTTTTAGTTAAATCAACAGGTAGGGTAGTTTAATGATTCGAGTAGGATAGAGGGATCATGAGTAAGTAATCCAGGAGGACAAAATGTTGTTCAAAAATTGATAGTGGGAGTGGTGATAAGTACGATTTCAAGAGGGCTGTTGCAGTTCAGATTTTCTTGCAAGGTTGGAGAGATGACTTAACAATTGCCAACAAACCTCCTCCATGTCGGTTTGGGGTGCGGTTCTGAGAAACAAGGTGTAGTTACTGGACAAATATTATTCAGGATTATGTTGTCGTAGTCATGTAACCAAGTTTCTGTAATGAATACTGCATCAGGAGAATGGGACAGAATTAAATCAAGTGTTGGCTTGGTCGTAATAAACTGGCTCTA
Source organism: Rhinatrema bivittatum (assembly GCF_901001135.1). Lineage (NCBI taxonomy): Eukaryota > Metazoa > Chordata > Amphibia > Gymnophiona > Rhinatrematidae > Rhinatrema > Rhinatrema bivittatum. Next base: position 259,105,246 of record NC_042618.1, read on the forward strand.
AATCTGGAAAAAATGATGATTATAGTGGTTTATCACAATAATTCATTAGAAACTGCTTTATGTGTTTGTGTTGACGGTGCTGTGCTTGAAATCTCATCCTAAGCCCAGAGTCGAGGGGTGATTGTTGACTCTAAATTGTTTGGTATCCCTCAGGTCAGATTGGTAGTTTGTGCAGGATTCTATAAACTGAGATTACTTAGAGAACTCAAGGTACTCCTAAGCTCTGGTAATTTTTGTGCTGTGATTCAGGCACTTCTTGTTGGGGACTAGCTAGACAGTGGACCCTTAGGATGGCCTGTGGGAGACCTGGGGTAGTTGGACTATGGTCTCAGGGCAGCAGGCCAGTAGGCAGACCAGGCTGATGCAGACAATAGGCTTCACCTGGAAGCTGGTACTCCCCCGGCAGGAGCCCTTGGGAGTCCAGCTGCTTGGGACTCAGGAGGTTCACCCTGGAAGCCGGCGTCCCCCTGCAGACATCCGGTTGGAGGCAACCGGATGTGTCCTCTATAGTCCAGTGGTTAGAACAATATTCACATGGAATTGCTTGTGTGTAAACTTTCTCCCTCCTCCTTACTCAAAATGAAGTTGGCCATAGAGACAAGAAGGGTAAAAAAACAAAACAAAACAGGGTTTTTTCAAACAGGACCCTACTAGTAGATCTTTTTATTCTTTTTTCCACAAAGAAATGCACATTCCTAAAGATTACATATTTAAATTGTAACATCTCAATATTTTTTTCCCTTGTTGTCTGATCTTTGTTTTTTTTCTAATCAGTTGGTTCTGGTCTCTTTTTTCCTATTTTTTTCCCTTGTCGCTCATTTCCTAATTCCTTTTCAGTGTCTCTCTTCTACTACTGTCTTCTTCCCTTCCACACACGCACATACACACTTTCTCTCACAGACTCCCTCACTACTCAAGCTGTCACTCTCATATGCTCTCACACACACACACACACAAGCTCACATTCTCTGCAGACACATATACAAGCTCTCACTTTTTCATCCCTTCCCAGCCTTACATTCTTATGCACATCCAGGCACCCAGACTCCCATTCTCACCCACAAACCCATGCTCCTATTCTCACCCACACATATACATTTTCAAGTCTCATTCACACCCAAACATACACATATTCAAGCTCCCATTCTCACCCACACTCCCATTTTCACCCACACTCTGTCACCAAAAAAAGATACCTGCCCACTGGATCCACAGAGTGTCACATGTAAATATCAGGGATTTTATGAAAACGTATGGCAACCCCTGCCCCACAGTGAGTGGAGAGGCAGAGAAAACCTTGCCCACTGACTGCTTCTGCAGTTTCTGATGCTCAGCTTCAGAAAGCTTAGTTTCTTGCAGCATAGTGATGTCTGCGCGAGACCTACGTATAGCCTGTAGTATTTTATAGCTTTTAGTGACTAAACCTATCCCACAGACATTCCAGGTAAAACATCTAAGATCACCAAGAGAACCCATAAGGAATGAAGTTACAGTATGAGAAAAGACAATGACTCCAAGAGATGATGGGTCCCCCCAGCCTAGACCCACCACTTCTCCCAAGCAAAAAAAAGATAGAGATGACATTTATAGACATATTTATACCACACATGGTAAAAATACTCCTCTCTGAGAAAACAATGCAATACAAAGAGAATGAAGGAGCAATAAAGAGCAGCAATACAATGAACATAGAGTAAACAACATGAAACATGTCTTTTCAACAGCCGATCCCCCCCCCCCCGAAAAATAAACTCCCAGTTTAGAGAGGCAATTTGATGAAGGCAAAAAAAAAAGAAAAGACTTTCACCCCAAATATCAAACCAAAATGGCCAGAGTGAGCCAGATTGCAAAAAACCATGTGTGCTTTGGGGACCATCCTCCCCTCAACCAGCGTCCAAAAGCAGATCCATGCAGCTACAAAATCAGATGACATGAGGGCAGCTATGATGACCTTTATCCAGAGTCAGAGTTGAGCCCTTTAAATAAAATTCTGAGCTTCCTCCCTGATATAAAAAAGGTATTCTTCCCTTTGTGAAAGATCTTTAACTTAGCAGGGACAAGCAACAGTAGATCTAATGTTCTGCACTAATTGATTACACACTGGTGCAAACACTTTCCTCCTCAAGGCTACCGCCAAAGAATAATCCGGAAATAGCAATACGATGTCCCACTCAAAGTGGAGTTCTTTCTGACGGTTGTATGCTCTTAAAATTTCAAGCATGTGGGCAAAGTTTACTCAAAATATCACTGCTCTGGGTTTAGAAGGAACTGGTCCCCAGATAACATAGGCCTCAGGGTGATGAGCTCTCTCAATCCTTCAGGGGACCTTGAGTTTCTGTCAGGCTTAAATTTGAATTAGCCAGGCTTTCAGTCGCAAGCCCAAGATCCTGGTCATGGAGGGATTCGGAATCCCTACCAGTTGCAGACTGTTTTCTGCGAGACCTGTTTTGTAGGTCATCAACTTTAGACAGTAGAGTTTCACACAGGGAATTCAGATGCTGAATATTGGCACACATGGTGGAGGCTTTATCCCTCCACATCAGAGATTCTCTGCTCTGCAGATTGCAGTTGGTGCTAAAGTTGAGTCAATTGGCTGCTTACCCCTGCAAGCTGAGTGAAAATTTTATTAACTTTGCCATCCAGCACTTCAGCACGGCAGCTGCAACATCAGTGTTCGTCAGGTCTGGCGGTTCAGCTAAAGTGTGGAGTTTCGGGCGCTTCGGCCATTTTGGAATCTCCCTCTCATGCCTTCTCCTTCTCTTTCTTTGCTGATTTAGATGCCATGAAGGTGTAAAAGACTGCAAAGGGCACTGCATATCAAGACACCACCATGGTGAGATTGTAATGTGGTGGAAGCCGGCTAATTAGGTGAACAAAAAATGCTGCAATAGTATGAAAAGGAGGAGAGGGTCCCCAGAGAGATCAAGTACTGCGTCCACTCTCCCTCACAGCATCACATGACCTCCGCATGTTTCTATTTAAACTTTATGGTCTCTTTATTCTGTATTTGGTGTGGGTCTGTCTGTTCTGCATGTGTGACCAAGATGAAGTATTCTGCTAGCGTGTAATTTATGTGTAGGGATCTGTAGTGGCCTAGCTTGATCTATTTTCCTAATAGGAAGTGTATCAGTGTTTTAGGTTAGAGTTTCTTTTTCATAGGTAGGGTTGTTACTGTTTGAGCACTGGCATTTATGGTATGGCAGGTTTACTATATTGTAATTGTAGTTCAATTCATTCATGGCTTTCTGTGGGCCAAGCTCACACCCAATGTACTTTACTATAGGCCTAATAACATATGGGTACCAAATGTCTTTTTTGCAGTGCATGTAAATGTAATATATATATATATTTATATCTTTATTTATTTGTACGTTTTTTTATACTGAAGTTTGGTGCTGGCCTTCACTCCGGTTTACAGGTATAACAACGATTTACATGAAAAGTCGAATGATAAATACATTGACAACATTGATAACTGCTAGATAACATTGATAACTGATTAATAACTATGGTAACTGAGTGTGATGGCGCATATAACAATGGTTTATATAAATGGTCAAACACAGTTTACATCGATTTCTGTGGGAGAGTGGTAAAACAAGAATTTTTATATGAACAGTTTAACTATGTGCCATAGTCCCGATGAGGGGATGTTTTCATGGACAGTTTTCATGAGCAGTCTTACTATATACAATAGATAATGATGGGGGATGGTTTAGTATTATAGCAGTTTGATTATACAGGTTGCATAGAGAGGTGTAGCAACATATTGAATATATTTTATAGGTGGGAAAACTACTAGTTACATTAAGAACAGTTGGTTATAATGATAAGAATAACGTGTAGGGAGCGTTATATGGAAAATAATTATTTAATGGAGATTAGTGTGACGTTGAGTAGTTTATCCTATCCCATCTTTATAGGCTTGTTTGAATAGCCAAGTTGAGTAGTTTTCTGAATATTTTTGTGTTGCTTTGTAGTCTTAGACTTTCTGGAAGAGTATTCCAGAGACGTGGTCCAGCTATTGAGATTGCTCTTTTTCTTACAGTGGTAAGTTTAGCGGTTGTGACTGATGGGATCTCTAGCTGTGCTTTGTTGATCTGGTATTACGTTGAGTGTTGTGTTTTTGGGATTAGGGTGTCAAGGCAGATGTATTCACATGTTGTGGATTGAATTGTGAAGGATTGGTTAGAACTTTGAATTCTATTCTTTTTTCTACAGGTAGCCAGTGCAGCTCTTTTAGAACAGGAGAGATGTGGTCTGTTTTTTGTGGCCGGTGAGGATTCGAGCAGTGGCGTTCTGTAGTTGATTTGGGTAGTCCTATCATGAGTGAGTTGCAATAATCGATGCTTGAGATTATCAGGGATTGCAAAATGGTTCTGAAATTTTGGTTGGTTTAAAAATAGTGGTTTGAGGTGTTTGAGAATTAAGTTTGTGGAAGCCATCTTTTATTTTCATTGCGATGTGTTTTTTTGAGGTTAAGCTCAGGGTCAATCCAAATTCCAAGATCTTTCACGTTTTCTTTTAGCTTGTGAGGGGTGTTGTCTATAGGAATGGTATGTGTCTGGTGGTCTCCAGAGTTATTCTTTCGAGTAGAATACATTCTGTCTTATCCGTAATAAGGCATTATTGATTTAGTAGGTTTTTTATGTTATTAAGGTATGTGGGCTGAGAGTTTCAGTGCATCCTCTATGGTGTTAGTTACTGGTATAATTAATTGGATATCGTTGGCGTACAAGACATATGTGACGCCGAGACTCGAGAGTAGTTGACATAGTGGTAGTAGATATATGCCGATAGAGCAGAGCCTTGGGGGACTCCGGTTTCAAGTGGAATGGCATTGGAGGTATGGTTGTTTATGTTTACCTAGTATGATCTGTTTTGGAGGAAGAATGTGAACCAGGATAGTGTTTTGCTGGTTAGGCCGATTTCTGATAATCTGGAGATTAGGCTTTTATGTTAGACAGTATCAAAGGCAGCAGATAGGTCTAGTAAGATGAGGATGTATCGTTGACCATAGTCAAAACCCCTTATATTGTTGTAGTAAGTGATATTCTTAATTCAGAAGACTCTACTTTGAATGTTCCTTTTCCATGTAAAATCTCCCTTTTTAGGTTGGGGAAGTGGGGGGTAATAAGAAATTTCAAATGGTGCTGGACGTCCATTGCTCCTACCATGGCCGGCCAATGGCACCGATAGCCTCTGTCACATGGTAAGGGCAAAGGACCAATCGGCACTATTTTGATTACTGGCAGCCAACTGCCCAAGAGTGGGAGATCGCTCCCGGGACCCCGCTGGACCACCATGGAATTTCATCAAGGGGGTTGCAATTAAGTAAATTTGAAGGTTGGGTGGGTTTGGGGGTTTTGGGGGTTTTTTTTGGTTTTTTTTTTTACAATCCCGTTGTAATTAATCAAATTTGAAGGGTTGGGGTTGGTTTCAGGTATCATTTTGGGGGGCAGCCGAAATAAAATTGGCATGAACCGCGTGAAAACGAAATTTCCCACTGTGGGTCGATAACGAAGGCTGAACCGAAAGGTTCGGCCAAATCACATCTCTAATAGATACATCATTCACCCTTCTCCCACTTCAAGAGGGGCAGATATTGGGGAAGAGTGGGATGCAGGTGGAAGGGTTCCCAAGAGTGTGGCAGGGATGCCAGCTCCTAGAAATATCATCACCGATACACTATCTGTCCCTCCTCTGGGAACCCTGACCCTTGCTTACCACCTTCCCCAGCATTACAAATCACGAAAAAGGGCCCGACTCCAAGGGGGAACCCCTGCCCCTCCATGGCCCTCTTACAAACAGATGGCAATATTGGGCGCTAAGTTAGCGTACTACTGAATGCGTGGTTGGACGTGCGGTTTGGATGCGCTAGACTTACACCCGATGCAATACTGGGATTAGTGCGTCCAAAATACAAGTCCAAAACAGCGTGCAGCTAATAGCAGTCATCACATGTAAATGCATATTGATGAGGCTATTAACTAGTACGCCCAATATAAAAGTTCTACTGCACGCTGGAATCACACGTGTTTACACTCAAAAATTAGCACCAGTTCTGGAGTTGGTTTAAGTTTTGAGGCACCCCAAGTCATGCATAAAATGCTGCTTTCTGTGCTTTTCTGTGTTTTCCTCTGACTTAATATTGGCTACAATACTAAGCAGGGAGGACCACAGAAGCAGCAAGGAAAAAAAAGGTCTTAAGAAAGCTGGTTAGGAAAAGAGATGCTCAGTTTACAAGGCATACTGATTTACTCAACCTGTGGCTGTGTGTAAAAATCGAGTGTTTGTTTCCCTAACCTGTGCACAGCCACGTCTCCTGGGCGCTCAATGCCATGGACATGCTAGGAACGCACAATTTTATCCCTAGCATGTCCTTTTTGCATGGTGGCTCATTTGCCTATTACAACGAGCGCTCAGGGGAGGTGAATGTGCGTGCATATTAAAAATAGTGCAACCAGTTGGATGCCTGTTTTTTTTAGCATTGGCCTGTTGGTGTTTCCTTAGGCCTTGGGGGAGGGAGTCGCCATTTCATCCATCACCTCAGGACAGTAAAAGTGCCTTGAGCCGTCCCTGCAGGTGACAGAGGCTATTCAATCAAAATCTCTTATGATCTCCCTAGCATGTCCTGGGAGTCTCACAGATGACTGCTTGTCAGCAGTTACCCCGGCTGATGGACTCCAGACAGGCTTTGTAGGGTTGGTATTTAGTAGGTAAACTCCCGTTCACTGTAAAACTCCAAGGTAAGTCACTTGCCAATTTTTCATCTGATTCCCAGCGGGGTTTAAACCTCCAACTCTCAGGTCTGGGTGGCTGAAAAGCAGAAGCTCCCCAGCAGAGCCACCAGCTCCAGCTGAGCTTCATGACCAAGTCCCAGCCTTTACATCATAGTCCTCTTTTTGTAGAAAAAACAAGTCCCAACAAAACAATGTCCAAAAACAGTCCAACAAAGTAAATCCAAATTAGGCCCGGTTGGCCTATCTGCCACCTCCCACGTCTCCCAGAGATAACTCCACCCCACACAGCAGTTTTCCCAAAATAGCTCACCAGCAGAAAAGAAAATAATCCAAAACAAAATAAAAGTCTGTGTTCCCAAGCTCACCGTTTTTGCCACCACTGTTGTAGTCCTTCCCTCCCACTCCTCGCTCCGGCGTAGGGCAGCTTCCTGGAAACAGAGTCCTTTCCACTATAGACATCATGGTCCAGGATCCAGCCTCTTCAGTCACAGAAGGAGACTGAGACTGCTGTGGCTGAGGCTCACTTTTATAGGGTGGAGGTTCCTCCCTTTGTGGCCACGGATTGGCTCCCGGGTTTCCACCCTCTTCCTCCCACACCTGTGTCTCTTGCCTCTCTACTTTTGGGGGAAGGAACTAGCGTGACTCCCTAGTTTCTTTGTCTCCTGATTTTTCTTTCCTCTTGAATTCCCTCCCTGGTAGAGATGTGAATCATGTGATCGATCAGTCTTAACGATCGATTTCGGCGGGAGGGGGAGGGAATTCGGATCGTCGCAGTTTGGGTTTTTTAATAAATATCGTGTAAATCGTGTAAATCGAAAACCGGCACACTAAAACATCCCTAAAACCCACCCCGACCCTTTAAAATAATCCCCCAACCTCCCGAACCCCCCAAAAATGCCTTAAATTACCTGGGGTCCGAGGAAGGGTCCCCGGTGTGATCTTTTACTCTCGGACCTCCGTGCGTTGTAGAAATGGCGCCGGCGCTACCTTTGACCTGTCATATGACAGGTCAAAGGTAGCGCTGGCGCCATTTTTTTTGTTTTTTTGTCCCCCGACGTCAGGAGCGTAGGAATCGCTCCCGGACCCCCGCTGGACCCCCCAGGGACTTTTGCCTAGCTTGGGGGGGCCTCCTGACCCCACAAGACTTGCCAAAAGTCCAGCGGGGGTCCGGAACGATCTCCTACCGCGAATCGTTTTTCCGTACGGAAAATGGCGCCGGCCCATACGCCCTATGGCCGGCGCCATTTTCCATACGGAGAAAACGATTCAACTGCAGGAGGTCGTTCCGGACCCCCGCTGGACCCCCAGGGACGTTTGGCCAGCTTGGGGGGGGCCTCCTGACCCCCACAAGACTTGCCAAAAGTCCAGTGGGGTGTCCGGAACTACCTCTGCAGTCGAATCGTGTTGCCGTACGGCCGGCGCCATTTTCCGTACGGAAAAACGATTTGTGGTAGGAGATCGTTCCGGACCCCCGCTGGACTTTTGGCAAGTCTTGTGGGGGTCAGGAGGCCCCCCAAGCTGGCCAAAAGTCCCTGGGGGTCCAGTGGGGGGTCCGGGAGCGATCTCCTATGCTCCTGACGTCGGGGGACAAAAAAACAAAATGGCGCCGGCGCTACCCTGATGACCTGTCAATGACAGGTCAAAGGTAGCGCCGGCACCATTTCTACAAACACACGGAGGACCGAGAGTAAAAGATCACACCGGGACCCTTCCTCTGGACCCCAGGTAATTTAAGGCATTTTGGGGGGGTTCGGGAGGGTGGGGGATTTATTTTAAAGGGTCGGGGTAGGTTTTTAGGGTTGTTTTAGTGTGCCGGTTTTCCCGCCCTCCCCCTTCCCCTCCCCCTTCCCCCCGATTTACGAGTTTTTAACGATAATCGGGGGAATTGGTTATTGTATCGCGGCTCTACTAACGATTTTGTGACGATTTAAAATCTAGCGGACGATTTTTAAATCGTCAAAAAAATGATTCACATCCCTACTCCCTGGGTTTTTTAGTTTCTGGGGGTTTTAACCTTCCTCCCCAGGCCAGAATATAGGCCCTATCACAGACTTCTCCCCATTTTCAGGAGTCTCGCCTTCTGATGAAACTCTACCCACCTCCCTGGATAGGAAATCAGCATTTAGGTGTTCTTTCCCTGCTCTAGCACCACAAAACACCCAGTTCTATGCAGTCAAACACCTGTAGGGCCAAATACCCAGCGCATGAGCCACGCATTTGTATTTTTCATCAACTTTAGGCACTTAAGTGAGGTGTGATCTGTAACTAAAGTGAAATGGCAGCCCAACAAATAGTATTGTAACGTTTCAATGGCCCACTTTACGGCCAAATACTCCTTTTCTACAGTGGAATAGTTCTGTTCAGCCTTCGATAATTTCCGACTATGATACAGTATTGGATGTTCGTCCAGCCCCTCCCCCTAACTCAGGACCACTCCAATCCCTACCTCCGAGGCATCAGTCTGCAAGATAAAAGGAGCTGCAAAATCTACATTTCTTAGCACGGGTTGACGGCAAAGTGCAGCTTTCAATTCCTGAAAGGCCGCTTCTTGTTCTTGTTCCCTCAATACTGGGTTAGGGTGGCTCTTTTTCAACAGTTCTGTCAATGAACTGTCTAACTCCGCAAAGTTGGGAATACATCGGCGGTAGTACCCTACCAATCCCAAATATAACCTGAGTTGTTTCTTTGTTTTTGGCATTCGACAGTGTAGCACAGCCTATTCTTTTGACGGTACTGGCTTCATGAGTCTATTCTCCACTATGTGGCCCAGGTACTGCATCTCTGTCCTAGCCAGAACATATTTTTTTGGATTGGCCATGAGGCCTGCCTGTCGTATTGCTATACAGATAGCATTCAACTGTTTTAAATGAGTCTCCCAATTTTGAGAAAAAAAATCACTACATCATCTAAACAGGCCATCGCATACGCTTGATGGGCTTCCGGGACCTGATTAATGAGGCACTGTAAGGTCACTGGAGTCGCTGGAGTCCCATGAAGTCCAAACAGGAGAAACAGGTTAAAACCCCCAGAACTAAAAACCCCAGGTGTTTAAAATCATGAGAGGTCTAGAACGGGTAGATGTGAATCGGTTATTTACTCTTTCGGATAGTAGAAAGACTAGGGGGCACTCCATGAAGTTAGCATGGGGCACATTTAAAACTAATCGGAGAAAGTTCTTTTTTACTCAACGCACAATTAAACTCTGGAATTTGTTGCCAGAGAATGTGGTTAGTGCAGTTAGTATAGCTGTGTTTAAAAAAGGATTGGATAAGTTCTTGGAGGAGAAGTCCATTACCTGCTATTAAGTTCACTTAGAGAATAGCCACTGCCATTAGCAATGGTTACATGGAATAGACTTAGTTTTTGGGTACTTGCCAGGTTCTTATGGCCTGGATTGGCCACTGTTGGAAACAGGATGCTGGGCTTGATGGACCCTTGGTCTGACCCAGTATGGCATTTTCTTATGTTCTTCTTATGTTCTTATGGTATAAACCCCGGGGAGTTATGAAAGCAGTTTTCATTTTGGACTTCCAATCTAAAGGGATCTGCCAGTACCCCTTGGTGAGATCTAAGGTGGATAGATATTTAGCCTTGCCCAACTGCTCTATTATCTCATCTATCCAGGGCATTGGGTATGCATCAAACTGGGATACTGCATTGACCTGTTGGAAATCGATGCAGAATCACGTTGAACCGTCTGGTTTTGGGACCAGAACTATGGGGCTGGCCCACTCAATAAGGGACTTCTCTATGACCCCTAACTTCAACATCTCTTCCACCTCTTTATTCACCAGGGCCCTCTTAGATTCATGGAGATGATATGGCTTCTGTCTAACCATCTTCCCGGGTTCTGTGACAATTTTATGGTAGCCCACCTGAGTTCTCCCGGGAAGTGCTGAAAACACATCCCCAAACTTATGTAGAAAATACAGAATGTCTTGATGCTGCCGGGGGGTTAACCCTTCTCCTATCTGGACCTCCCCCTCAGTCCACCAATCCTGGACACTAGGGCCCAACTTGTCGGCCGTTGGGGTAACTTCTGCCATTAAAGCCTCCCGCTCCATCCATGGCCTCAGTAAGTTCACTAGGGATGTGCAGAGGGACGCCATATGTTGCATTCGGGATTCGTATTCGTCTGGGGGCAGATACATTGCATTCGGCAAGGGGGGGCCCCCTCGATACGTACATTTATTTATTTATTTTATTTAGTGCTTTTTTATACCGGCATTCATGATACAATCATATCATGTCGGTTTACAAGGAACCGGGGTACAATAACCTTAAACTTTAACATAGCAAAGAGAGGCAAAAGTTACAATGAAACAGGGGTAATGGAACTGGGGGAAGAAGATGACAAAGCAGAAAATAACTCAATGACAATAACAATTATTTACAGTGTGCTGAATGTTCAGTAATGATAGCTATGGTGGATCTGTGAATTTAGGGAAAGGCTTGTTTAAATAGCCAAGTCTTAATCCTTTTTCTAAATGTCAACAGGCAGGGTTCTTGTTTGAGTTCAGGGGGAATATCATTCCATATGGTTTGTCCTGCTGTAGAGAAAGCCTGTTCTCTGGTGGCTAGATGATGGGTGGATTTGGTTGGGGGGCATGCAGGGATTCTCTGTAGGCTTCTCTGATAGGTCTAGACGAGGTGTGTAGTCTGAGTGGGAATTGAAGGTTAAGAGGGGCTTGGTTATGGATGGTTTTGTGGATGTTGGTGAGGGACTTGTGTAGAATTCTGAAACTTATTGGTAGCCAGTGTAGATTTCTGAGGATGGGAGTGATGTGGTCTCTTCTGCAAGTGTTTGTCAGGATTCTGACCGCCGCATTTTGAAGCATCTGAAGGGGTTTGATGGAGTTGGCGGGGAGACCTAGCAAAATGGAATTGCAGTAGTCTATCTTGGAGAATAGAATGGCTTGGAGGACAGTTCTGAAATCTTGAAAGTGTAGAAGTGGTTTAATTCTTTTTAATACCTGCATTTTATAGAAGCAGTCTTTGGTTGTGTGGTTGATGAATGTTTTTAAATTCAGACAGTTGTCGATTAATACTCCCAGGTCTCTTGCTTGGGTGACAAAGGTGTTAGTGAGTGAATTTGAGGGGTATCGTTGTCATCCGGGGAAATGAGGAGGAGTTCCTTCTTAGCTGAATTGAGTATCAGGTTTAGGTTAGTGAGGAGGAGGTTGATCTCTGAGGAAATTTTCCCAGTACTTGAGTGTTTTTGTAATGGATTCTGTTTTAGTTTTATTTATTTTATTTTATTTATTTAACTTTTTTTATATACCGGCATTCATGAACAAGTCACATCATGCCGGTTTACATAGAACAAGGGGTGCAATGAACAGTAGAACTAAACTCGTGCAAGGAGGGAGCAGTTACAAAAAACAGGGGTAGAGTAACTTGGAAGAGCGGAAAGGGGGAGTGGGGAGAGATAGGAACTGTAAGGCAAAATATAAATAAGTTAATAATTAGTTAAATTACTATAAAGAGACATTGTTGTATGAACTGGAGATGGTTAAGAACTGTCCGGGAAGGCTTGTTTAAAAAGCCAGGTCTTTAGTCTCTTGCGAAAAGTTGGAAGGCAAGGTTCTAGGCGGAGATCTGAGGGGATTGAGTTCCAAAGTGCAGGTCCAGCTGTTGAGAATGCCCGGTCTCTTGCTGTAGTGTGACGGGTTGATTTTGTGTTCGGAACCTGGAGGGATCCTCGATGGACTTCTCTGATTGGTCTTTGAGGGGTGTGAAGGCTTAGCGGGTATTGAAGATCCAGGGATGTGAGGTGATGGATTGATTTGTATATGATTGTAATAGATTTGTAGAGGATTCCAGCCTGGATGGGGAGCCAATGTAGATTTTTTAAGATGGGTGAGATGTGGTCTCTTCTTTTGGAGTTTGTGAGGATTCTAGCCGCTGTGTTCTGTACCATCTGTAGCGGTTTCGTGTATGAAGATGGAAGGCCCAGAAGTATGGCGTTGCAATAATCTAATTTGGCAAAGATTATTGCTTGAAGTATGGTTCTAAAATCTTGGAAGTGGAAGAGAGGTTTAATTCTTTTTAATACTTGTATTTTATAAAAGCAGTCCTTAGTGGTGCGGTTTATATAAGCTTTTAGGTTCAAATTGTTGTCAATAATGGCTCCTAGGTTCCTGACTTGAGAAGATAAGGGGATGTTTGGTATGAAGGTATGTTGAATGTTGTTTTCAGGAGTAATGAGAATAAGTTCTGTTTTGGAGGTTTTTAGTATGAGGTTCAAGCTAGAGAGAAGGTCATTGATTTTTGATTGGTACGAATTCCAGTATTCAAGTGTTTTGACTAATGATTCTTTAATGGGAATTACTATCTGCACATCATCTGCGTAGATAAAGTGTTTGAGATTTAGATCCGTTAGAAGTAGGCACAATGGGCGTAAGTAAATATTGAATAAGGTAGGTGATAATGAGGATCCCTGTGGTACTCCTATGTGGGCATGAAAACGGGAGGATTCCTTATTGTGTATTTTCACTTTGTAACCTCTGTTGTTGAGGAAACTTTTGAACCAGGCTAGGGCGGACCCTGCTATTCCAATGGATGCTAGTTGTTTTATGAGGCTGGTGTGGTTGACCGTGTCGAATGCGGCTGAAAGGTCCAACAGGATCAGAAGGAATGAATGGCTTTTGTCAAGACCCAGAATCAGGTGGTCCATTAGGGATACCAAGAGGGATTCTGTGCTGGCAGCTTTGCGGAACCCATATTGAGAGGGGAAGAGGAGTTTGTTGTCTTCGAGGTAGTCTGAAATTTGTGAGTTCACTAGTTTTTCCATTATTTTGGCTATAAATGGTAGATTGGCGATTGGTCTGAAGCTGTTCGGGTCATTAGGATCTGCGTTAGGCTTCTTTAGGAGTGGTTTAATGATTGCCATCTTGAGGTCATCTGGGAAGAGGCCTTGTGATAAGGAGCAATTGATGATGTCTGCTATTTTATGTGATATGATTTCTGGGATGGACAGGAGGGATTTGGAGGGAATGTGGTCAGCAGGGTGAGAGGCAGGTCTCATTTTGTTTAAGATAGATTGGATCTCTTTGGTTGATGTGAGTTCGAATTTGTCCATCTGCGAGGCTATATTGGTATTGCTTGGTGCGAAGGTCGAATAAGGCAAGGTGGTGAGGGGTAGCTGCGATATGAGCTTGCTAATTTTGTCATGGAAGTATTGGGCCAGTTCCTCGGCTTTTGATTGTGCTTGAGTGAAAGGAATGGTTGGAGTGGAGGGTTTTGTGAGGTTTGAGACAAAGGAGAAAAGTGCTTTGGCGTCAAAAACTAGATCATGGATCTTATTTGCGTAGTAGTCCTTTTTGGACTTAGAAGTGGCTGATTTGTACTGGTGGAGGGCCTGTTTATAGGCGCCATGGGTGCTTGTGGAGGGGGCTTTATGCCAATTATTTTCTTTCTTTTTAAGGTGAGTTTCAGTTTTCTTAGTTCTTCATTGAACCAAGGTTGGTTTTTTTGCGCTTTTGAGTTAGATTTTTTTGTTGTGATGGGGCAGAGCTTGTTAGCTATGGTTTCGGTAATATTGTTCCATGATTGAAGAGCTGTGTTAGGATTGGTGAGATCTATGTTGGTCAATGCTGATGTCAGTTGCGTGCTGAGGTCTTCGATGGTGCATGTTTTCCTATATTGGAAGGATGGTTGAGGTTCGTGCTCCTTAATGATTTGGTTTATGGTGAATTTGGTAGTGATAAGAGAATGATCTGACCAGGGTATCTTCTTGCACTCAGGGGGAGAAGGATGTTTTATGCCTGAATTAACGAAAATTAGATCAAGCGTATGGCCTGCTTTGTGAGTGGGTTTTTTGACTATCTGGTTAAATCCTAGGGCGGATAGGGCCGTGAGGAGGGATTCGCAGCTGTGTGAAGGGATTGGCTCGTCAACGTGTAAGTTGAAATCTCCCAGGATGATCGCAGGGGTGTCCAAGTTGGTTAGTTAGCAGCTGGCACCGGGGAAGGAGGTATATATTGAAGAGAGTGGGGGACAAGGAGGAACCTTGAAGAACTCCTAGTGAGGAATTGATGCGAAGGGACTCTTTATTGTTGATTTTATAGCCTCTGTTATTGAGGAGTGATTTGAACCATCTGAAGGCAGTTCTGGTTATTCCGATGTCAGATAGTCGGTTGAGGAGGATGGAATGGTTTATGGTGTCGAAAGCCGCTGAGAGGTCAAGAAGAATTAGTAAGAAGGATTGTCCTTTGTCCAATCCCATGATGAGGTAGTCTGTTAGAGAGATGAGGAGGGTTTCGGTGCTTAGTGCCTTACGGAATCTGTATTGGGTAGGGTGCAGTATTTTGTGGTCTTCAAGATAATCTGAAAGTTGAGAGTTGACTAATTTTTCCATGATCTTGGCTACAAAAGGTAGATTGGAGATAGGGTAGAAATTGTTGGGTTCCTTTGGATCTAAGTTTGGTTTTTTGAGAAGAGGTTTAAGAGAGGCGAGTTTTAGGGTGTCTGGAAAGATTCCTTGTGATAGAGAGCAGTTTATGATATCGACCAGAGGTTTGGAGATGGTGTCAGGTACCAATATTTTTATATATATATTTTTTTAACTTTTATATACCGACATTCTTGTATAGAATACAAATCACACCGGTTTACAATGAAACATAACATCGCAAGAGAGGCGTTACATAGAACAAATAACGAGGCATGAATTTTGAACAGATAACATTATACATGAGAGTAACATTGAATAAAAGGGAGACAATGAAAGAACAAGGGAGAAGCTGATGGAAGATAGGATGTGGTCTTGAACTAATCTGTGAGGTACAATGGGGCCTTACTCTCATAGTTGAGGGTTCGATTGATATTAGATACTAGGTATGGAATAGTGAAAAAAAACAAAGAGACACTCGGTAGGCGTGGTTGAAGGGTGGGCATGACTAAGAAGGTCTGTTAGAGTGAATTGATCAGGCGAATGAGAAAGTATGAACTGGTGTCTTCAGTCAGGAAACGCTGCTCTAAAAAGCCGCGTTTTGAGTTGTTTTTTGAAAGATATTGGGCAGGGGTCTTAGAAACATAGAAACATAGAAACATAGAAATGACGGCAGAAGAAGACCAAATGGCCCATCCAGTCTGCCCAGCAAGCTTCCCTCATTTTTTCTCTCATACTTATCTGTTTCTCTTAGCTCTTGGTTCTAATTCCCTTCCACCCCCACCATTAATGTAGAGAGCGGTGATGGAGCTGCATCCAAGTGAAATATCTAGCTTGATTAGTTAGAGGTAGTAGGGGTAGTAACCGCCGCAATAAGCAAGCTACACTCATGCTTATTTGTTTTTACCCAGATTATGTTATACAGCCCTTATTGGTTGTTTATCTTCTCCCCTGCCGTTGAAGCAGGGAGCTATGCTGGATATGCGTGAGGTATCAGTTTTTTTCTTCTCCCCTGCCGTTGAAGCAGAGAGCTATGCTGGATATGCATCGAAAGTGAAGTATCAGGCACATTTGGTTTGGGGTAGTAACCGCCGTAACAAGCCAGCTACTCCCCGCTTTGTGAGTGTGAATCCTTTTTTCTTCTCCCCTGCCGTTGAAGTTATGCTGGATATGCGTGAAGTATCAGTTTTTCTTTTCCCCTGCCGTTGAAGCAGAGAGCTATGCTGGAAATTCGTGATGTATCAGTCTTTCTCCCATGCCGTTGAAGCAGAGAGCCATGCTGGATATGAGTCGAGAGTGAAGTATCAGGTACATTTGGTTTGGGGTAGTAACCGCCGTAACAAGCCAGCTACTCCCTGCTTTGTGAGTGCGAACCCTTTTTTCTTCTCCCCTGCCGTTTAAGCAGAGAGCTCTGCTGGATGTGTGAAGTAACAGTTTTTCTTCTCCCCTGCTGTTGAAGCAGAGAACTATGCTGGATATGCATTGAAAGTGAAGTATAAGAATGGAGTGATCAAGCTAGTTGAAAGGCATCAGGAATAGAGGAAGGTGGGGGTAGTAATTTGGATATTTGGTTTGGGGTAGTAACCGCCGTAACAAGCCAGCTACTCCCATCTTTGTGAGTGCAAATCCTTTTTTCCACATTTCCTCTTGCTGTTGAAGCTTAGAGTGATGTTGCAGTCACAGTAACCATGTGTATGTTTATTGAATAAGGGTATTGTCTCCAGGCAGTAGCCATCATTCTGGCGAGTCACCTACTCTTCATTGGCGGCCTCTTGACTTTATGGATCTTTATGGATCTTTATGGGTCTTGTCGGAGATCTGGTGGGAGGGCGTTCCATTGAGGCGGACCTGCTATAGATAGGGCTCATTTCCTTAGGGATGTTTTTGCTGGAGGGGCGTATAAAGTGCCTTGATATACTTTTCTGATCGGTCTGATGGAAGTATGAGGGCGAAGATGGATGGTAAGTTCAATATGGGAGAGATTGTGTAAGGTTTTGTGAATAATGGTAAGGACTTTGTAAAGGATTATGAATTTTATGGGAAGCCAGTGGAGGTTGAAGAGGATGGGGGTGATATGATCTCTTTTTTTTGTGTTCGTCAGAATCCTGGCTTCAGAGTTCTGTACCATCTGTAATGGCTTAATGGTGTTTGCAGGAAGGCCGAGAAGCAGAGAGTTACAGTAGTCGATTTTTGAGAGAATGATTGACTGCAGTACCAAACGGAACTAATGAAAATGAAGGAGGGGTTTCAGCTTTTTTAAACTTGCAGTTTGAAGAAGCATTCCTTAGTGGTGTTTACAAATTTTGAGGTTAAGCTGGTTGTCCAGGAGCACGCCCAGATCTCTCACAAAAGGCAAATGATTGAGATTATGGAAATAGAGGAAGGAGCATTGAGGAGAGGGTTGTTGTCATCCTGAGAGATGATGAGGATTTCGGTCTTGTTGTGTTGAGGACCAGATTGAGACTGGTCAGGAGCGTGTTGATTTCCTGGAGGCAACTGTTTCCAGAAGCTTAGGGTTTTTTGTAGCGATTCCGTGATAGGAATAAGAATTGAACATCATCTGCCATAGAGATAATGTTTGATCTTTAGCTTGGTGGAGAAGGTGGCAGAGAGGTAGAAGGTATATGTTAAAGAGAGGTTGGTGAGAGGGGAAGATCGCATTAAGGAACACCCTCGGTTGGATCTGACTGGATACGATTCTTTGTTGTTTATCTTGACCTTGACAGATCTATTGCAGAGGACGGATTTGAACCAATTGAATGCTGTACCAGAGATACCCATGTCTGCCAGCTGGGTCTAGAAGGATTGCATGGTTGACCGTGTCGAAAGTCGCAGATAGGTCTAGGAGAGCAAGTAGGTATGGTTGTCTTTTGTCCATGCTCAGGATGATGGAGTCTGAGAGAGAAATTAGAAGGGATTCCGTGTTTAGTGATTTACAAAATCCATATTGCGATGGAACTAGAATCTGGTGTTCCAAGTATTCCGAGAGTTGTTATTTACTATTTTTTCCATAAGTTTGGCGATGAAGGGCAGGTTGGCTATAGGTCTGAAGTTCACTGGGTCTCAACAGTCGATAGGTTAGGTTTTTTTTATAGAGGTTTGAGGATAGCCAGCTTCAGGGTATCTGGGACTAGACCTTGAGATAACGAACAGTTAATAATTTCTGCAATGGGTTTGGTGATGGTGTTCGGGATTGAGATGAGGAGGTTCACTGGAATGGTGTCCACAGGTGGGAAGAGGATTTGAGTTTTATTAAGAATGTTTTCTATTTCGAGTGAGGACATGGTCTCGAATGCTTCAAATGTTGCCATTTGTTTGAGGTGCAGTTGTGATGATAGGAGGGGGCGGGGGATTGGTGAGGAGAGCGGGTTGATGAGTTTGATAATTTTATTTTCGAAGTAGTAGTGTAGCCAGTTCTGTGGCTTTGCTGAGAGCTTGGTTGTCCGGAATAGTCGGTGGGGTTAGTTTGGGAGGATCTGAGACGTATGTGAACAGAGCTTTGGAGTCGAAGATGAAATGATGGATTTTTTTAGCGAAAAAATATCTTTTGTTCTGAGCAAGGTGTTTCCTATACCTGTTAAGGTAGCTTTATAATTAGCGAGATTCGTAGAAGAAGGATTTTTATGACATGTATTCTTTGCTCCTGAGGTCTTGTTTGATGGACTTCAGTTCAGGTGTGTGAACCACAGTTTTCTGTTGTCTGGGGAAGGGTGTAGCACTTTAGTGGTTAGGGGGCAGGTTAGAACTGCTACTTTGTTAGTAATTTTATGCCAGGACGTGATAGCAGTTGTTGCATCTGAGAGGTCTAATTGATTCAGTTCCTTGGAGAGATGTTTACCTAGGAGGTCCGAGGAGCAGGGTTTTCTGAATTGGACTGTGGTTTTGGGGAAGGTGGGTGGAAGGAGGTCTGATGTCTCAAGAACTGTAGAGATGATCTGGTGGTCCGACCTTGGGACGGATGTACACGTGGGTTTGGAGGAGATTGAGATGCATTCATTAACGAAGATGAAGTCCAAGGTGTGGCCCGCTTTATGAGTAGAGCTATTGACAATCTGTTTGAAACCCATGTGGCGGAGGATAGATAGGACAGTATCACAATTGGCGGATCGTGGAGCTATGTCCACGTGTAAGTTGAAGTCGCCCATTATTATTATTTTTATTATTATTATTATTATTTTTCTCGGCGCTCCCGACCTGCGCTTCCCCCCCCTCGCCCCGGGTCGGCCCTCCCTGCGAAGTCGGCGTCGGCCCATTGGGGCCAGGGGAGTAGGACCCGGGTCAGACCTCCCACGTGGTCACTGGGGAGGCCCATCTCAATTAATCCAGCACTTGAAGGGAAAGACAGCCAGGCAGAGGGAACCTTTTTCGAATTGCAGGAAAAGCAGTCGCTAAGCCGGGTAAGCCCGCCCACAGAATCCCCGACGTCACGTTCAGCAACTCAGAGACTTTTAAAGGGCCCAGACAGCTCCAGGCACCTTCTTTTTCTTGGTGCTCCCGACCTGCGCTTCCCCCCCCTCCCCCCGGGTCGGCCCTCCCTGCGCGGTCGGCGTCGGCCCATCGGGGCCAGGGGAGTAGGACCTGGGTCAGACCTCCCACATGGTCACTGGGGAGGCCCTTCTCAATTAATCCAGCGCTTGAAGGGGAAGACAGCCAGGCAGACGGAACCTTTTTCGAATCGCAGGAAAAGCAGTCGCTAAGCCGGGTAAGCCCGCCCACAGAATCCCCGATGTCACGTTCAGCAACTCAGAGCCCTTTAAATGGCCGAGACGGCTCCAGGCGTCACGCGCCTAAGGAGCGCAACAAAGGGGCTAGCCCCTTTGTGCGCCCCTTAGTGCAAGTTGGGGCCTTTGATTATATATATGTGTGTTAGCCTGTGTGTCTGAATATGTGTGGGTGAGCCTTTTTGTATGTGTATGTGTGTGTATTAGGAATGTGCATTTGTTTTTGCCCAATTGGAAAATTTCAAAGAAATTGTCCAATTCGGCATGGGTTGGAGGACCCAAATCCTGAGACGGATTTTCCCCAAACTTCGGGGAAAATTCATTGTTCGGGTTAGCATGGAGGGGAGGGGCACTTATTTAAAAAAAAAAAAAAAAAAAACCAAACATACCCCAACCCTTCAAATTTAGTTAATTACAACCTCCCCACCCTCCCGACCTCCCCCCCCCCCAAACTTGCCTAAAGTCACTGATGGTCCAGCGGGGATCCCAGAAGCGATCTCACACCTCTCGGGCCATCGGCTGCCAGTAACAAAATGGCGCTGTGGCCCTTTGCCCTTACCATGTGACAGAGGCTACCGGTGCCATTGGTCGGCCCCTGTCACATGGTAGGCGCAATGGACAGCCGGCGCCATCTTAGAAAATGGTGCGGGTCATCCATTGCTCCTTCCATGTGTCAGGGACCAATCAATGGCACTGGTAGCCCCTGTCACATGGTAAGAGCAAAGGGCCACTGGCACCATTTTGTTTACTGGCAGCCGATGGTCCGAGAGCGGGAGATCGCTTCCCGGGACCCCCGCTGGACCACCAGGGACTTTAGGCAAGTTTTAGAAGGGGTCAGGATGGTGGTGGTGGTGGTGGGGGGGGGGGGGGGTTTGTAACTAACAAATTTGAAGAGTTGGGGTGGGGTTTTTTTTCCTGGCAAAATTGTGAGAAAAAAAACCAACACATTGGAAAGCGAAGTTTCCATGGGTCGCCTGACCCGGCAGATAAAACGAAGCACATATCTAGTGTGTATGTTGTATGTGTGTTTGGGTGCATATGTATGTGGATGCATATGTGTGTGTGTGTGTGTATGTGTATGGGGGAGCCTGGTATGTGTGTGCCTATATGTCTGTGTGTGTCTGTCAGTGCCTGTGCCTGCTGCCCCTGTGTGTAGGAATGTAAAGAGACAAGGCTTTGCAAATGGAGCCTATCAGTGAAAAGTACTTGGCATTGCTAGTGGTTATGTGGTTCATAATTGATTGTAAATGTTCAAAAGCAAAAAATAGTGGATCAGATAAATAGGAAGAGCCTGTGCAAGAATTCAGTATCTCCTTGGATTTCACTTCACCATATCACACTCAGATTGAATAGGCTAATCAGACTCTTAAAGCCTTTCTGGGGTCCTATGTAATCTAGCATCAAGATAATTGGGCATCCCTTCTCTTATGAGCAGAGTCCAGCTACAATAACCAAATGGGAAGCTCGACAGTTTCCTTGCCCTTTTACCTAGTCTTTGGACACCATCCTCGGGTCCCATTTACCCGTGCCCAAAGCTAGCATGAAGGGGCAATAGCTTCAAGAACTATGGCAAAAGGACTCACTGACTCCTTAAGGAGGCAGCAGACCATTTTAAAAGGCAAGCAGATAAAAAAGATGCCCAGCTCCTCAACTGAAGCCTGGAGAGTTAGTGTAGCTCAGTACAAAACACCTGCACCTTAAGATGCTCTCCTTATTTACTCAGATTTGTGGGATCATTTCCCATCATCCAGCAAATGGGGTCAGTGGCATTTAAACTAAAACTGCCCCCCCCTCCCCCACACACTCTGAATACATAATGTTTTCCATGTATCCTTGTTGAAGTCAGTCATCCCTGCCATGGCCAAGGAACCCCACACAAGTTCACAGAGATAACAGCTGAGGAAAGACACCTTATATGAAATCCAGGAAATTGTCGACTCAAGGTGGAATATCTCATCTCCTGGAAGTGTTTCGACCCTGGAAAAAATTCCTGAGAACCCAACTCGAACTTGCAAGCCCTGCAGCTGCTGGAAACGACCACAAGAGGTTCCCCCAGAAACCCAAGCCCAGAAATCTGGGGAGGGGGCTTTGGAGGAGGGTACTGTTATGTTTGGCTGGTTGCAGGGTAAGCCCATGACCAGCCACACTCACCAGCAAGGCCCTGCAGTGATTGAGGCTCTGACACCGCTCAAAAGCTGCCATGATCCGCCTCCTTCCTGGGGTTCCCCTAGGCACATATGTGTCAATCTTTAAAGGGCCCACGGCAGGAAAGGCTCGCATCATCTTTGGATGACATCACCTGCCCCGAGGTATTTAAGGGCCTCATGTGCTGCCAGTCACTGCCTGAGCAACCAGTTTCCTGCCTAGAGCAGTACATGTTGCTCCTATATGCCTGTTCCAGCAATCCTTCCTTGTCCAGCCATGCCTTGCCCAGCCTGCCTCATCCAGTCTCTCTTCGTCAGTCCTCATCCCTTCTTCGGCCTGATCTCCTGGTACTGACCTCTTGCTTCGGACTTGGATCTTTCCTTACTTGCCTACTGCCTGGACCTGACCTTAGCCTTGGACCTGACCATGCTTGCTTGCCACCTGATTCTGGTAGCTCCTGTCCGCTGCCTGCCCTGACCTTGGCATGTTCTTGGACTCTTGCTTATTCTACCACCCTAGGGACCCACCTAAATTCTGCTGGATGCCATAACCCAAGGGCTCAATTTTTGGAGGAGGTGGCTTTTAGAGGTGAAGCTTCAGCCTGTCCTACTCCAGCCTATCCTGCTCTAGCCTTTCACACCCACGCCACTCATCACACAGTGGAACAATGAAAAAACAGGAACAGATATTTCTCAAAACAAAATCAAGAAATATAAAACATCAATCATAATAATAAACCATATGAATAAAAATATTTCAAAACAAGTAGAATAATATATGATAATTAAACTCATACAAATTTTAAAAAATTTCCTAAAAACCAATACAATATTTTAAAACAATAGACATCAAATAACAACCAATAATCAAATTAATGAAGATAAAAAATATTCCCACTTTCCATTCCTGGGAATTTTTTTATTTCTAATCACTCTGAGATTGTCATGGATTAGTGGGGGAAGCAGGGGGTACACAAACGTTCTTCTTTCTCATCCATGCTCACATACACATGCTTACTCTCTCTCACTTACATGCTTGTTGTCTGTCATATATGCTCACACACACATGCGCTCTCTCTCATACACACACACATGCTCACACACATAAGAACATAAGAAAATGCCATACTGGGTCAGACCAAGGGTCCATCAAGCCCAGCATCCTGTTTCCAACAGTGGCCAATCCAGGCCATAAGAACCTGGCAAGTACCCAAAAACTAAGTCTATTCCATGTAACCATTGCTAATGGCAGTGGCTATTCTCTAAGGGGCGGATTTTCAGAGCCCTGCTCGCGTAAATCTGCCCAAAACCGGGCGGATTTACGCGAGCAGGGCCCTGCGCGCCGGGAAGCCTATTTTACATAGGCCTCCCGGTGCGCACAGAGCCCCGGGACTCGCGTACGTCCCGGGGTTCTCGGAGGGGGGCGTGTCGGGGGGCGGGGCCGGAGCGCGCGGCGTTGCGGGGGCGTGTCGGCAGCGTTTTGGGGGCGGGTACGGGGCGTGGCTACGGCCCGGGGGCGTGGCCGCGCCCTCCGTACCCGCCCCCAGGTCGCGGCCCGGCGCGCAGCAGGCCCGCTGGCGCGCGGGGATTTACGTCTCCCTCCGGGAGGCGTAAATCCCCCGACAAAGGTAAGGGGGGGGTGTAGACAGGGCCGGGTGGGTGGGTTAGGTAGGGGAAGGGAGGGTAAGGTGAGGGGAGGGCAAAGGAAAGTTCCCTCCGAGGCCGCTCCGATTTCGGAGCGGCCTTGGAGGGAACGGGGGGAGGCAGCGCGGCTCGGCGCGCGCAGGCTATACAAATCGATAGCCTTGCGCGCGCCGATCCAGGATTTTAGTGGATACGCGCGGCTCCGCGCGTATCTACTAAAATCCAGCGTACTTTTGCTTGAGTCTGATGCGCAAGCAAAAGTAGGCTGATCGCGCTTCTTTTAAAATCTACCCCATAGTGAACTTAATAGCAGGTAATGGACTTCTCCTCCAAGAACTTATCCAATCCTTTTTTAAACACAGCTATACTAACTGCACGAACCACATTCTCTGGCAACAAATTCCAGAGTTTAATTGTGCGTTGAGTAAAAAGAACTTTCTCCGATTAGTTTTAAATGTGCCCCATGCTAACTTCATGGAGTGCCCCCTAGTCTTTCTACTATCCGAAAGAGTAAATAACCGATTCACATCTACCCGTTCTAGACCTCTCATGATTTTAAACACCTCTATCATATCCCCCCTCAGTCGTCTCTTCTCCAAGCTGAAAAGTCCTAACCTCTTTAGTCTTTCCTCATAGGGGAGTTGTTCCATTCCCCTTATCATTTTGGTAGCCCTTCTCTGTACCTTCTCCAACGCAATTATATCTTTTTTGAGATGCGGCGACCAGAATTGTACACAGTATTCAAGGTGCGGTCTCACCATGGAGCGATACAGAGGCATTATGACATTTTCCGTTTTATTCATCATTCCTTTTCTAATAATTCCCAACATTCTGTTTGCTTTTTTGACTGCCGCAGCACACTGCACCGACGATTTCAATGTGTTATCCACTATGACACCTAGATCTCTTTCTTGGGTTGTAGCACCTAATATGAAACCCAACATTGTGTAATTATAGCATGGGTTATTTTTCTCTATATGCATCACCTTGCACTTATCCACATTAAATTTCATCTGCCATTTGGATGCCCAATTTTCCAGTCTCACAAGGTCTTCCTGCAATTTATCACAATCTGCTTGTGATTTAACTACTCTGAACAATTTTGTGTCATCTGCAAATTTGATTATCTCACTCGTCATATTTCTTTCCAGATCATTTATAAATATATTGAACAGTAAGGATCCCAATACAGATCCCTGAGGCACTCCACTGTCCACTCCCTTCCACTGAGAAAATTGCCCATTCAATCCTACTCTCTGTTTCCTGTCTTTTAGTCAGTTTGCAATCCATGAAAGGACATCGCCACCTATCCCATGACTTGTTACTTTTCCTAGAAGCCTCTCATGAGGAACTTTGTCAAACGCCTTCTGAAAATCCAAGTATACTATATCTACCGGTTCACCTTTATCCACATGTTTATTAACTCCTTCAAAAAAGTGAAGCAGATGTGTGAGGCAAGACTTGCCCTGGGTAAAGCCATGCTGACTTTGTTCCATACATGCTCATACTCATGCGCTCGCTCTCTCATGCACATGCTCACATATGCATGTTCACACATATGCACTCTTTCTCTCTCTCTGTCTTAAACACATGCTCACACATACATGGAGATTCATATTCAAAAGCCTTTCACCTCTTTCTTATACCACCCTTTCCCTCCCTTTTGACTCATACCCCAACCCTCCATTTTTTATTTCTCCTACAAGCAGATCACCATTCAGAGCAGCCATGTGGGTCTTCTTGCTGGTGGAGTGTGGGAACCCCACCGACATGACATTTTCAACCTCCACCAGCGTTGCGTGGGGTTTTTTCCTTGTTGGCAGGGGGCAAGAACCCCAGCAGCACATCATTTTGAGGCACAGCACCAGGTCATTGAAGTTTTGCTGGCAGAGAATGTAAACCCAGCCAGAATGTCATTTTCAGCCACCACTACCATGCGGGGCCTTCTTCTTGCTGGTGGGGAGCAGGAACCCCACCAGCATGTCATTTTCAGGTGCCACTGTTGCATGGATTTTCTTCATGGTTGTGGAGTACAGGAAGCCTGCCAGCACTTCATCAAGTGTTCCACTGCATGAGTCTTCCTCTCGGTGGGGTTTAGGATGTGGGAACCCAGCTGGCTTTTATCAAGCAAGGCAGGCAGCTGCCACAGGGGGCATTTGGAGGAGGGCACGTTCAGCTGCCCCAAAATGTTGCTACCTTAAGGCATTCGCTTTACCTTGCCTTATTATAGAACCGCTCCAGACTCATGTGTAGCAATATTATACTACCAAAAATAAATTCAAAGACCAGAAACACAATTAAATAAGACAGAAAGATGATGTCAGAGGATGATAAAGGATAAGTGTTCAGGGAAGAAGGGGACAATACAGGAGGAAGGGTAGAGAAGGAGCATAGAAGAGTGCAGCTGTCATTGGCTTGATGACATCTCAATGTGCTCTGGACTCTCTGAGATTTCATATGAACTGTACTAGCCTGTTTCCCTATTGAAAATGTAGGAAGTGATTTTAAATTGCCTGTATTGTTTGCAATGTACATGGGCACATTTATCCTACATATATCGCAGCATGTGTGGTTTTCCTATAAAAATTAATATGCACAAAGTCTGCTTTGTAAAAGCAGCTTTATACTTTATACATGCTATTTGTGCGAGTAGCCAATAAGGGGTATAATAGCACAGGAACTTTTTTAAAATGACTTGCATGTGTGCTGTTTTCCCTTCCCCACCCTAAATGCACCTACAGAAATGTTTCATTTTTAACCTGGCTAAAAGTATATGCACTGTGAAATCCGGTGTATACTTTTATCTGGCAGATGAGAGCAATTTTCAGCCAAGCCCTTTTACCTGGATAAATCAATATGTGCTTGGGTAAATGGCTTTGAAAATTGTCCTCACAAAGAAGGAGAAAATCTAATTGTTGTGGGCATCGGGATGTGCAGCATGTGACCTGGGTCACTGGGTGCTCTACTATATATGGCACAAAGCTGAATAAAATTGGATGAACAGTCGAAAAGTTATTAGAGGTGATAGACATACAGGCATGGTGATTTTATAAGGCCAATTTCCCTACAGAAAAATAGACTAAAATGAAAAAAGAAAGGTAGTGTCTGTGATTTCATGTTTTGCAATAACTTTGGCAGTTAAAGAGTTAATATGTCAGGGGGAAAATACCTGAGAGAGCCAGCAGCATAAATCTGAAGGTTAAACTTGCATTGGCTTTGCTTATTCTTCCCAAAGGAGCACAGATGGCTGAGAACCTTAAAGCTACCCCTACTATTATCATGAAATAAATGAATTATCAGGTTTCTTCTGTACAATGCCAACTAAGGAAATTATTTTTTCTTTCAATCACAAAGAGAAACAATTGAAATGGAAAACCATCCCTGGTGTGACAAAAAAAAAACAACAACACCAACAGAAAGGTTTAAAGGAATGAGGCACCCCATCAAATACCCATTGCCACTTAGAAAAATAAATGATAACAGTGTAATGCCAGAGGTCTGATTCTGAATAATTCCTAATTTGTTCCTAATTTTTATATGAAGAAAATAGTATGAAACATAATGACCGAAGAAGGTATATTTCCAGTCTTTTCTAAAATAATGTGTTGTTGTTACTGGCTGAGAGGTGTTATTATTGTTAATTACTTTATAAATCTAATTAGTTTAACATTTGTATCCTGCTGACATGAAAAACTATCTATCTCTATGGACCTCTGTAATGCAGTTTAGCCCTGAAAAAAAATATATTCTGGGAACAAATCCTAGCCAGGATTTTGCAATCTGAGCATACACTGTTTTTCTGCATTGGGATCTTCAATATAGGACCTAATTGTGGGGAGACTCCCAATTTTGTGTCCTCTTCTAGATTAGAAGCACAAAATATTTTGTGTGGGTAAGACCTAGGAATTTGTCATTGTTTGAAGTGTAATGAAAACTTTTGAATGTTGAACCTGCACTACTTCAGATGGCATTTGGTGTGATACTGACGATACAAACAGACGATACCTACAGATACATACATACAGACGATACATACAGACGATCAAAGCCATTAAACCATCAATAACAAAAATGTTAACCGACATCGTGAACCTATTCCTCACAGAAGGAAACTACTCCGACTGCCTAAAATCAGCAATTATCAAACCCATACTGAAAAAGACCAACCTTGATCCAGAAAACCCACTAAACTACTGACCCATATCAAACCTACCATTCATTGTCAAACTTATTGAAAAAATCGTCCACTCCCAACTCAGTGACCACCTGGAAAGGAACAACATCCTTCTCCCCATGCAATTCAACTTCAGGAAACAACTAAACACTGAATCACTACTATCTTTAAACGACACCTTGCTCAAAGGATTTGACAATGGCCACAGCTACCTTCTAGTCCTACTAGACCTATCAGCAGCCTTCGACACGGTAAACCACTCAATACTGATTGACCGTCTATCCGAAATTGGTGTAACTGAAAAAAACCCTTCAATGGTTCTCATCCTATCTATCACATAGGACCTACCAGGTGTCAACCAATGACACCCTCTCAAAGAAAATAAACCTTGACACTGGAGTTCCCCAAGGTTCCGCACTATCGGCGACACTCTTCAACATTTATTTCCTCCCGATATGCCACTTCCTCTCAAACCTTAAACTGACTCACTTCATATATGCTGATGACATCCAAATACTTATCCCAATACACAAATCTCTAGAAGACACCTACAAAAAAACAGCCAATTACCTCACCAAAATAAAGCAACTACTAACCAACATGAGACTTATCCTAAACATTGATAAGACAGAAATAATCATGCTGGATAGAAAGAACAACCTTACGCACATACCACCACTCAACATAATGAATCAAAAGACTGCAATCTCCCCTGTCACCCATGCCCACAACCTAGGAGTCATAATCGACAAGGAACTATCCTTCAAGAACCACATCTCTGCTAAAATCCAAGATGGATATTTTAAACTCCTAATCTTACGACATCTAAAACCTTTCCTTTCCCCCAACGACTTCAGAACAGTCCTCCAACTACTCATCTACTCCAACCTGGATTACTGCAACTCCCTGCTATTCAACTTACCTCTCACCACCATCCGTCCTCTCCAAATCCTTCAAAACACAGCCACCAGAATACTCACAGGAACGAAAAAATATGATCACATTACTCCAACTCTCATTTCATTACACTGGCTCCCAATAAAATACAGGATAGACTACAAAATACTATCCATAATACACAAAATAATATATGAAAAACAAACAAACTGGCTAAGTGCATTCATAAAACTCCACTCACCAAACCGAAATCTCTGTTCATCTAACAAAGGTCTATTAAAAATTCCACCTGCTCGCCACAAACAACTTACCTCAACTCAGAAGAGAGCCATTCCCTAGGAAGCCCCGAACTCTGGAACACCCTCCCAGCATCCACCAGGAGAGGAGTCCGGAAGTCACCGTAAGCGATCCAGGGATTGACGTCCACAGCCCCAGCTTCCAGAAGCCCTGCCCCTTTGCAGTAGAGGAGGACCGGAAGGCTCATCTGCATACTGCTTCCAGCATCCCCCGGGAGAGGAGTCCGGAAGTCACCGCAAGCGATCCAGTTTTGACGTCCACAGCCCCAGCTTCCAGAGGCCCCGCACCCCCTTTGTAGTAGAGGAGGACCGGAAGGCTCATCTGCATACTGCTCCCAGCATCCCCTGGGAGAGGAGTCCAGAAGTCACCGCAAGCAATCCAGTTTTGACATCCACAGCCCCAGCTTCCAGAGGCCCCACCCCTTTGCAGTAGAGGAGGACGGGAAGGCTCATCTGCATACTGCTCCCAGCATCCGCCGGGAGAGGAGTCTGGAAGTCACCACAAGCGTTCCAGGGATTGACGTCCACATCCATATGTATTCCACACATTAAGAAAGGTGGAAGGAAGGCAAAACGATTACCAGCATGGTTAAAAGTTGAGGTGAAAGAGGCTATTTTAGCCAAAAAAACATCATTTAAAAATTGGAAGAATGATCCATCTGAAGAAAATAGGATAAAACATAAGCACTGTCAGGTTAAGTGTAAAACATTGATAAGACAGGCGAAGTGAGAATTTGAATTGAAGTTGGCCATAGAGGCAAAAACTCATAATAAAAACTTTTTAAAATATATCCGAAGCAAGAAACCTGTGAGGGAGTTGGTTGGACCATTAGATGACAGAGGGGTTAAAGGGGCTCTTAGGGAAGATAAGGCCATTGCAGAAAGACTAAATGAATTCTTTGCTTCTGTGTTTACTAATGAGGATGTTGGGGAGATAACAGTTCCAGAGATGGTTATCAGGGGTGATGAGTCAGACGAACTGAACAAAATCACTGTGAACCTGGAAGATGTAGTAGGCCAGATTGACAAACTAAAGAGTAGCAAATCACCTGGACCGGATGGTATGCATCCTAGGGTACTGAAGGAACTCAAAAATGAAATTTCTGATCTGTTAGTTAAAATTTGTAACCTATCATTAAAATCATCCATTGTACCTGAAGACTGGAGGGTGGCCAATGTAACCCCAATATTTAAAAAAGGCTCCAGGGGCGATCCGGGTAACTATAGACCAGTGAGCCTGACTTCAGTGCCGGGAAAAATAGTGGAAACTATTCTCAAGATCAAAATCGTAGAGCATATAGAAAGACATGGTTTAATGGAACACAGTCAACATGGATTTACCCAAGGGAAGTCTTGCCTAACAAATCTGCTTCATTTTTTTGAAGGGGTTAATAAACATGTGGATAAAGGTGAACCGGTAGATGTAGTATATTTGGATTTTCAGAAGGCGTTTGACAAAGTCCCTCATGAGAGGCTTCGAAGAAAACTAAAAAGTCATGAGATAGGAGGCGATGTCCTTTCGTGGATTACAAACTAGGGATGTGAATCGTTTTAGGACGATTAAAATTATCGTCCGATAATTTTAATATCGTCTTAAACCGTTATGGAACACAATACAATAGAGATTCTAACGATTTATCGTTATAAATCGTTAGAATCGTGAGCCGGCACACTAAAACCCCCTAAACCCACCCCCGACCCTTTAAATTAAATCCCCCACCCTCCCGAACCCCCCCCAAATGAGTTAAATAACCTGCGGGTCCAGCGGCGGTCCGGAACGGCAGCGGTGCGGAACGGGCTCCTGCTCCTGAATTTTGTTGTCTTCAGCCGGCGCCATTTTCCAAAATGGCGCCGAAAAATGGCGGCGGCCATAGACGAACACGATTGGACGGCAGGAGGTCCTTCCGGACCCCCGCTGGACTTTTGGCAAGTCTCGTGGGGGTCAGGAGGCCCCCCACAAGCTGGCCAAAAGTTCCTGGAGGTCCAGCGGGGGTCAGGGAGCGATTTCCCGCCGCAAATCGTTTTCGTACGGAAAATGGCGCCGGCAGGAGATCGACTGCAGGAGGTCGTTCAGCGAGGCGCCGGAACCCTCGCTGAACGACCTCCTGCAGTCGATCTCCTGCCGGCGCCATTTTCCGTACGAAAACGATTCGCGGCGGGGAAATCGCTCCCTGACCCCCGCTGGACCTCCAGGAACTTTTGGCCAGCTTGTGGGGGGCCTCCTGACCCCCACGAGACTTGCCAAAAGTCCAGCGGGGGTCCGGAAGGACCTCCTGCCGTCCAATCGTGTTCGTCTATGGCCGCCGCCATTTTTCGGCGCCATTTTGGAAAATGGCGCCGGCTGAAGACAACAAGATTCAGGAGCAGGAGCCCGTTCCGGACCGCTGCCGTTCCGGACCGCCGCTGGACCCGCAGGTTATTTAACTCATTTGGGGGGGGTTCGGGAGGGTGGGGGATTTAATTTAAAGGGTCGGGGGTGGGTTTTAGGGGGTTTTAATGTGCCGGTTTTGCGATTTTTAGATTTTTAGATTTTTCACGATTTTTCACGATTTTTCACGATATTTTACCCCCCCAAACGGCAACAATACGATTCCCTCCCCCTCCCAGCCGAAATCGATCGTTAAGACGATCGAGGACACGATTCACATCCCTATTACAAACTGGTTAAAAGACAGGAATCAGAGAGTAGGATTAAATAGTCAGTTTTCTCAGTGGAAAAGGATAAATAGTGGAGCGCCTCAGGGATCTGTACTTGGACCGGTGCTTTTCAATATATATATTAGGGATGTGAATCGGGTGATCGATTGTCTTAACGATCGATTTTGGCTGGGGGGTGGGAAATCTGATCGTCATGGTTTTTGGTTTTTTTTAAATCGTAAAAAATCGTAAATCGGGGGAGGGCGGGAAAACCGGCACCCTAAAACCCACCCCGACCCTTTAAAATAAATCCCCCACCCTCCCGAAGCCCCCCAAAATGTTGTAAATTACCTGGACCCCCGCTGGACTTTTGGCAAGTCTTGTGGGGGTCAGGAGGCCCCCCCAAGCTGGCCAAAAGTCCCTGGGGGTCCAGCGGGGGTCCGGGAGCGATCTCCTGCCGCGAATCGTTTTCCGTACGGAAAATGGCGCCAGCAGGAGATCGACTGCAGAAGGTCGTTCAGCGGGGGTTCCGGACCCCCGCTGAACGACTTGCCAAAAGTCCAGCGGGGGTCCAGAACGACCTCCTGCAGTCGAATCGTGTTGGTCTATGGCCGCCGCCATTTTGCGCCGCCATTTTGCAAAATGGCGGCGCAGAATGGCGCCGGCTGAAGACAACACGATTCAATTGCAGGAGACCGTTCCAGACCGCCGCTGGACCCCCAGGTAATTTAAGGCATTTGGGGGGGGGGTTCGGGAGGGTGGGGGATTTAATTTAAAGGGTCGGGGGTGGGTTTTAGGGTGTTTTAGTGTGCCGGTTTTCCTGCCCTCCCCCTTCCCCCGATTTAGCTACGGACCGCCGCTGGACCCCCAGGTAATTTAAGGCATTTGGGGGGGGGGGGGGTTCGGGAGGGTGGGGGATTTAATTTAAAGGGTCGGGGGTGGGTTTTAGGGGGTTTTAGTGTGCCGGTTCACGATTTTAACGATTTTCACGATACTCTAAACACCCAAACGGCGACGATTCGATTCCCTCCCCCTCCCAGCCGAAATCGATCGTTAAGACGATAGAGGACACGATTCACATCTCTAATAGTTACACGATGTTATGTTCCATATTAGGAGCTACCACCCAGGAAAAAGATCTAGGCATCATAGTGGATAATACTTTAAAATCGTAGGCTCAGTGTGCTGCAGCAGTCAAAAAAACAAACAGAATGTTAGGAATTATTAGGAAGGGAATGGTTAATAAAACGGAAAATGTCATAATGCCTCTATATCGCTCCATGGTGAGACCGCACCTTGAATACTGTGAACAATTCTGGTCGCCACATCTCAAAAAAAGATATAGTTGCGATGGAGAAGGTACAGAGAAGGGCAACCAAAATGATAAAGGGGATGGAACAGCTCCCCTATGAGGAAAGGCTGAAGAGGTTAGGGCTGTTCAGCTTGGCGAAGAGACGGCTGAGGGGGGATATGATAGAGGTCTTTAAGATCATGAGAGGTTTTGAATGAGTAGATGTGACTCGGTTATTTACACTTTCGAATAATAGAAGGACTAGGGGACATTCCATGTAGTTAGCAAGTAGCACATTTAAGACTAATCGGAGAAAATTCTTTTTCACTCAACGCACAATAAAGCTCTGGAATTTGTTGCCAGAGGATGTGGTTAATGCAGTTAGTGTAGCTGGGTTAAAAAAAGGTTTGGATAAGTTCTTGGAGGAGAAGTCCATTAACTGCTATTAATCAAGTTTACTTAGGGAATAACCACTGCTATTAATTGCATCAGTAGCATGGGATCTTCTTAGTGTTTGGGTAATTGCCAGGTTCTTGTGGCCTGGTTTGGTCTCTGTTGGAAACAGCAACAGGATGCTGGGCTTGATGGACCCTTGGTCTGACCCAGCATGGCAATTTCTTACATTCTTATGTTCTTACCCATTGCCTTTTCAGGAAACTCAGGCGATATCCCAATACATAGAAACATAGAAACATATAGAAATGACGGCAGAAAAAGACCAATCGGCCCATCTAGTCTGCCCAGCAAGCTTCCACACTTATTTTCCCATACTTATCTGTTTCACCAACCACCAACTTCAGGGCTTTTGTTAGTAACTGTTTGATTTAAATTTCCTGCCATCCCCTGTCATTGGTGCAGAGAGTAATGTTGGAGTTGCATCAAAGGTGAGCATAAGGCTTATGGTTAAGAGTTGTAACCACTGCATCAAGCAAGTTACCCTGATGCTTGTTTACCGAAATTGCACAGATTGATGCTTTGTTGAATGATGTCTGAATGTAAATCCTGTTTTTCTCACTTCCCCCTACCGTTGAAGCAGATAGCAACACTGTATATGCTTTCAAAGTGATTTATCAGGCTTAATTGATTTAGGGTATTAACCGCCGTAATAAGCAGCTACCCCCACGATTATTTGTTTACTCAGATTGTGAAGTTCAGTCCTTGTTGGTTGTTGCCTGATTGTAAATCCTGTTTTCCACTTTTCCCCCTGCCGTAGAAGCAGAGAGCAGTGTTGGGGTTGCATTAAACATGCAAGGGATTTTTTGAGTTAGGATAGTAATCACTAGGTAGTAGTTAATATTCCAGCAAGCCACCCCCATGGCTCAACTCTTCATTCCCATCCTCTAGCCTTTATGGATCCACAGTGTTTATCCCATGTCACTTTGACATCTTTCACAGTTTTAGTCTTCACCACTTCCTCCAGAAGGGCATTCTAGGCATCCACCACCCTCTCCGTGAAGAAATACTTCCTGACATTGGTTCTGAGTCTTCCTCCCTGGAGCTTCAAATCGTGACCCCTAGTTTTATTGATTTTTTTTCCATTGTAAAAGGTTTGTTGTTGACCATGAATCATTAAAACCTTTCAAGTATCTGAAAGTCTGATTCATATCACCTCTGCTCCTCCTCTCCTCCAGATTGTACATATTTAGGTTCTTTAATCTCTCCTCATAAGTCATTTTATGAAGACCATCCACCTTTTTGGTTGCCCTTCTCTCCTGTCACTGTCCCTTTGGAGATACAGTCTCCAGAACTGAACACTGTACTCCAGGTGGGACCTTACCAAGACCCTGTACAAGGGGATTATTACTTCATTTCTCTTACTAGATATTCCTCTCTTTATGCAGCCCAGCATTCTTCTGGCTTTAGCTAACGCCTTGTCACATTGTTTCGCCAACTTCAGATCATTAGACACTATCCCCCCAAGGTGTCTCTCCTGCTCCGTGCAAATCAGTCCTTCACCTCCCATCAAATACAATTCTTTCATATTTCCATTCCCCATATGCATGATTCTGCACTTCTTGGCATTGAATCTCAGCTGCCATATCTTCAACCACTCTTCCAGCTTACTTAAATCACGTCTCATTCTCTCCACTCCTTATAGCATGCCCACTCTGTTGCAGATCTTAGTATCATCCGCAAAAAGACAAACCTTACCTTCTATCCCATCCGCAATGTCGCTCACAAAGATATTGAACAGGACTAGTCCCAACACTGATCCTTGTGGCACTCCACTTAACACCGCTCTCTCTTCAGAGTAAGTTCCATTTACCGTCACACATTGTCTTTGTCCATCAACCAGTTTGCAATCCAGGCCACCATCTTGGCATCCACTCCTAAGCTTCTCATTTTATTCACAAGCCTCCGGTGCAGGACCGTATCAAAAGCTTTGCTGAAATCCAAGTAGATGACATCGAGTGCTCTTCTTCTATCTAATTCCCTAGTCACCCAATCAAAAAAGTCAATCAGATTTGTCTGACAGGACCTTCCCCTGGTGATTCCATGCTGCCTCTGGTCCAGCAATTCTTCTGACTGTAGATAGTTCACTATTTTTTCTTTCAGCAGTGACTCCATTACCTTTCCCACCACCAAGGTGAGGCTAACCAGCTTGTAGATTCCAGCCTCCTCTCTGCTCCCACTCTTGTGAACCGGGACCACCACCGCTCTTCTCCAATCACTCGGCACCACTCCCGTTTCTAGGGATCTGTTGAACAGGTCACTCAGTGGACCCGCCAGTACATCTCTGAGCTCCCTCAGTATCCTGGGATGGACCTCATCAGGTCCCATGGCTTTGTCCACTTTCATTTCTCCTAGCTCTTCCATACATTCTCTTCTGTAAACATCAAGGAGAACCTAGATTGGAGTTTCATCCGACCATTCAAGTCCCCAACGGGTGCTGAATTCTTTTTCGTAGCCAAAAAGGATGGCTCATTGAGGCCCTGTATAGATTATCGAGGTCTCAACTCTTACTCTCCGGGACCGCTATCCTCTCCCCCTGAATTCCTGGATCATCTTCAGGGAGCCCAGATCTTTACAAAATTTTACCTACGCGGGGCCTACAATTTGGTCCAAATCAAGCCTGGGGATGAATGGAAGACTGCCTTTAATACGTACGATGTCCACTACGAGTACCTTGTGATACCTTTTGGCTTGTGCAACGCGCTGGCGGTCTTCTAAAACCTAATGAATGAGGTGTTTCGGGACATGCTCAACAAGTGTGTGATCGTTTACCTTAACGACGTCCTGATCTACTCCAAAGATCTGAGTACTCATCATGCAGAAGTTCGCCAAGTCCTTCAGCATCTGAGAGACAACCATTTATTCGCTAAATTGGAGAAATGTCTCTTCGAGCAGGAGTCTTTACCCTTCTTAGGGTTTATTGTTTCCACGACAGGCTTCCGAATGGACCCGGACAAACTAGCCAACATCCGGGAATGGCCTCAACCCATGGGACTCCGCTCACTACAACGATTCCTTGGCTTTGCCAACTTCTATAGAAACTTCATTCCACAGTACTCCTGCATTGTGGCTCCACTTACCGCCCTAACTAGAAAGGGTGCAGACACCAAACACTGGCCCCCAGCAGCTAGTGCAACCTTTGAGGAATTAAAATAGGCTTTTTTATAAGAACCTTGCCTTCTCCATCTGGATCCATCTCGTCCCTTTATTGTAGAGATGGATTCCTCAGACATAGCTGTAGGGGCCATGCTAGGCCAACACTCACCCCAGGCAGCCCTGCAACCATGCTCCTTCTTCTGAAAATTCTCCCCAGCTGAAAGAAATTACGGAATTGGAGATAAGGAGCTCTTGGCCATACAATTGGCATTCGAGGAATGGAAACAGTGGCTAGAGGGGGCACAACATCCCATCACGGTTTACACCGACCACAAAAATTTAGAATACCTCAGTAAAGCAGAGTACTTGAATCCACGCCAAACCCGCTGGTCTCTCTTCTTCAGCCATTCCACTTTTCCCTATGCTACTGACCGGCCATAAAAAATGCCAGGGCAGATGCTCTATCGAGACTCCACGATCCTGGGGATACCCTGGACTAACTCCGTTTCATTCTGGATCCTGCCCAGGTTATCCTGGCAGCCACTCACACAATACCCCAGGGAAAGACAGTAGTTCCACTCCACCTTCGGCCCAGGATCCTAGCTTAGGGCCATGACTCCCTCTCTGCCAGACACCCGGGTAGAACTCGTACCATGGAGCTGGTGTTGCGCTACTACTGGTGGCCTGCATGGCTCAAGATATGCAAGCCTACGTTAGCTTCTGCCCAATCTGTGCGCAACAAAAACCCTTACCAAGCCGTCCCTGGGGCCTTCTTCAACCTCTCCCAAATCCAGATGAACCCTGGACGCACATCTCCACTGACTTTGTGGTGGATTTACCCCCTCACAGGGAATTCAAGTAATTTGGGTAATAGTGGACAGATTCTCTAAGATGGCTCATTTCGTTCCTCTCCCCAAGTTACCTTCAGCCTTGGAACTGGCACGACTGTTCACGCAGCATGTGTTCCGCCTCCATGGACTGCCTCGTCACATCACCTCTGACCATGGTCCCCAGTTCACGGCTAAATACTGGCGCTCCTTGTACAAAAAATTCGGAATCCAACTGGACTTCACTCCGTCTTTCCACCCCCAGGGAAATGGCCAGGCAGAATGGGTTAATCAGGGTCTGAAGGCCTTCCTCCATTCCTTTGTAGGGTGCCATCACAACGATTGGGCCTTGTTTGTACCTTGGGCGGAGTTTTCTCACAATACTCATATACACTCCGCTATCGAGGCTTCTCCCTTCCAGGTGGCCTTCGGTAAGCAACTCAGACCTCTTTATCCCTGCTCTTGTCGGTACCCTCCCCAGAGGCACAGCTCATGGCACAGCAGCTCCACGAGCTATGAAATTCCACCAATACCAATCTTCAAAAAGCCGCCAAGACTGCTAAACAAGCGTCAGACAAGCATCGCCAACTGGCTTCTTCATGCAACCTAGGGGATCAGGTGTGGCTCAGTACCCGCCACATTCGCCTTCGGGTCCCCTCTATGAGGCTGGCTCCAAGATACATTGGCCCGTTTTCTATTAGTGAGCAGTTGGTCCCATGACTTATCGTCTACGCCTCCCCACCAGTTTGCGGATCCATAATGACTTCCATGTATCCCTGCTAAAACCACTGGTGCTCTCTGCATTCCACGCAACTCCACCCAAGACTCCGGAGCTTGCTTCTGAAGAAGACCCGGTCTACCAAGTCAAGGAGATCCTGAACGTGAGAAGAAACCAGAGACATTGGGAGTATCTGATCTCCTGGGAGGTATTCGGTCCCAAGGAAAATTCCTGGAAGCCATCATCAAACATCCTGGATAAAGCCCTACTCCAACACTTCCATCATACTCACCCCGACAAGCCTCGTTCTTCTGCAAGGGGGCATAAGTGGGTACTGTTGTGGATCCCGGCCGCATCAGACCATGGCTGGCCCCCCCACCTGCCCACTGTGAGCTGACATCCCTCCTGATCAGCGCTGTGATCCCTGCTATGGAGCCGACCGCCTGCAGTCTTCCATGCAGCTCGAATGCCGCTGTCCTGCTCTCTGTGGAGCTCTCCCTAGGTGTGCATGTGCGGGAGGCTCCGCCTCTTAAAGGGGCTGTGGCGGGAAACTTCAGCCAGGCCCCAACCAATGATGTCAGAACTGAGGGGTATTTAAACCCTGCCTCAGTCCTCACTTCTTCACCTTAGCAACAGGTCGTCACCTCGGAGTGCTAGTTGCTGCATTCCTTCACTTCCTGATCAAGTTTCTGATCCAGTTCCTGTTCCAGCTCCTGATCCAGCTCTTGTTCTAGTTCCTGATCCAGTTCCTGACCTTGCTCCTTCCTTTGTACTCCAGTTCCTGAGTTCCTCTTCAACTTGATCTCCTGGTACTGACCCGTGGCTTGCTCCTCATCTTCGCTTGACTGCTGCCTGTCTCGACCCCTGGCCTGGTTTCATCATCTCTTTCCGCTTGCTGCCTGCCCCGGATTCTCATATTGGACTCTCGTTCTGCTTCTCTGCTGCCTGCCCAGACACGGACTCCTGACTTTATCTTCATCTCTCTGCTTCTGCTTCACCGAGGCAACCTGCACCTAAGTTCTGCCGGCCCCAGTACCCAAGGGCTCAACCTGCGGGGAACGAGGGCTGGTATAGGTGAAGCTCCTGCTGGGTTGACCTCACCTTCACCACCTACCGGCGATGGGAACCACTGAGGGCCTTCCCTCTGTGGTGGCGCTAACACCCGTCCTGGCTCAAGGGTCCACAACCATAACAGGTGAAGGTCCTGTTGGGTCTCTGCATCACCTGTACCACCTGTCAATGATAAGGACCTGCAGGGGGACCTCCTTCTGCAGGTAGCGTCAACCTCGTCTCAGTCCAAGGATCCACCCCTGCAACAAGGGCAAAGTTCCTTCTTTGTTAAAACAAGCAATTATTTGACTGGTTCTTAAAAAAGAAATCTTTCCCAGGATGGACCCTCATTAATAAATTATTAGAAAAAATAGTGTACACCCAACTCTCGGACTTCATTAAATAAAATAATATATTACATCCTAACTAGTATGGGTTTTGTGAGAATAATAATACTGACATTCTTTTGCTTGCAGTATCCAATTATCTATTGCAGAATTTTGCTTGAGGAGAAATGATGCTTGCTTCCTTTTTAAACATATCTTTTGCTTTTGATATGATATGTCATTCAGTTCATTTACATCGTCTGAAGTCCCTGGGAACTGGAAGGATGGTGTATCAATGGTTTATGTCTTATTTAGAATCAAGAGAACAAGTTCTTTCTATTGATTCCTCATCCAGTTGGTTTCCCATACCATCAGGGTGTCCCTGATCAGTTTTATCATCTACCCTTTTTAAAATTTATATAAGACCTTTCTGCTCAATGTTCAATAATCTTTCAATTGAGTTCAAGATTTATGCAGACAATGTACAATTATTCTTTCCAGTAAAGGGTAACCTAAATACAACATTAACTACCATTTCATAGATGACCATTTCATGGATGACTAATAACCACTTAATGTCAAATATTGATATAATAGAAAATATTTGCTTCTCTAGACACTTAAATATTCTTGAGAAATAATTTAATTGACATATTAGCTATGGAAAAATCAATTCCTATTAAAGATTCAGTTTGGAATCTTGCATTTTGGTATGATCCTAGATTAACTTTCAAAGTTCAGATACAACATGCTCTCAAATCTGGTTTCTACAAACTACAGTCCTGATTTACTAAGGCTTTGCTTAGCAAATGAGGCTCTATGTTTGTTACGTCATCTGAAATTTATCTTGGATCAGAAAGATTTTAGAACAATTGTCCACTGTCCAGGCATTTGTATTGACAGTAATCAATTATTGTAATTACCTTTTTATTGGACTACCCTTTGTCTTCCTAAAGCCTTTACAGGTCTTAAAAAAATTCTGCTGCTCTTCTTAATATGGGAGGACATTACTGGAATCATGTTTCACCTCTTTTCCAGCTACACTGGCTCCCACTGCAGCAGCGGATAGAATTTAAGATCCTAGTTTTAATATTTAAGATGTTAAAGCAGAAAAGTCCTATTTATTTGGTCAATTTATTAGTTTATAATCTGTCCTATAGTCTAAGATCTCAGGGTAAATTCCTCTTAAAAGTTCCTTCAATTAAAGAAGATCATCTGCAAAGAACCTGGTCTCATGCTTTCTTTGTTATAAGGCTTGAATTATAGAATAAACTTCCTAAGCACTTACGCCATTTGGATGACAAAAAAACATTTCAGAAGCAATTGAAGACTCATCTGTTTTAGTCTGTATTCAGTA
This sequence comes from Rhinatrema bivittatum, assembly GCF_901001135.1. Classification (NCBI taxonomy): domain Eukaryota; kingdom Metazoa; phylum Chordata; class Amphibia; order Gymnophiona; family Rhinatrematidae; genus Rhinatrema; species Rhinatrema bivittatum. Next base: position 259,146,012 of record NC_042618.1, read on the forward strand.
GTCTTTGACTGCTTATGAAATGTACTTGCTTGCAGGGGTAGGATTATTCTGTATTTATGTTATTGCTTTTATAATGGTTTTATTTTGCTTTGTGCAAAATACATTTTTGTTTTAATAATTTATTGTAATCCACGTAGCCCAAAATTCTATGTGAAATAAAAATATTTAAAAAAAATAAATAATACATAATACTAGAAGTCAGGACTGAGGTTCATGGACAGAAATTTGTAGCTGCCTACAGCTGGAATAGTAGAACATGTCAGAACTGGGGGGGAAAGAATACCGGTAATTGTTGTTATTGTTCTCCTATTGTTTAATGTTAGATATTCTTTGTATGACTGAACCCCTCACACTGTGTAGTTAGAAGCCTGATTTGTACTTAGAGCCAGAAGGTACACTTATGTTTGGTAAAAGTACAATGTGAAGGAATTAGTTGCTCTATAGTTCAGAAAAGTGCTGTTGTAAGGAAGTCTGGTACTGTGAAGTGTATTGTTAGTAGAATTGGGAGCTTGTATTTACTGTTAGGTCAACTAAGAAAATGTATTAATATGAACTAGATTATATAGTAGCTAGAGTGATATTTACTAATGTAAATACCTATACCTAATGTTATTCTCTTTCTTTTCTTCTCTCCTCCCAGTTCTATTACCTTGTTATTTGTAACTGCTTCCTTCTACACAAATAGGTTATTGAATTGTTTACTGTACACCCCTGTTATATGTAAACCGGCATGATGTGTTTGCAACATGAATGCCGGTATATAAAAATTTTAAATAAAATAAATAAATAAATATCCAAGAATATTAATGATCATGAACTAACATAGAAACATAGAAATGACGGCAGAAGAAGACTAAACGGCCCATCCAGTCTGCCTAGCAAGCTTCACACATTTTTTCTCATACTTATCTGTTTCTCTTAGCTCTTTGGTTCTATTTCCCTTCCACCCCCACCATTAATGTAGAGAGCAGTGATGGAGCTGCATCCAAGTGAAATATCAAGCTTGATTAGTTAGGGGTAGTAGGGGAAGTAACCGCCGCAATAAGCAAGCTACACCCATGCTTATTTGTTTTACCCAGACTATGTTATTCAGCCCTTATTGGTTGTTTTTCTTCTCCCCTGCCATTGAAGCAGGGAGCTATGCTGGATATGCGTGTAGTATCAGTTTTTCTTCTCCCCTGCCGTTGAAGCAGGGAGCTATGCTGGATATGCGTGAAGTATCAGTTTTTCTTCTCCCCTGCCGTTGAAGCAGAGAGCTATGCTTGATATGCGTGAAGTATCAGTTTTTCTTCTCCCCTGCTGTTGAAGCAGAGAGCTATGCTGGATATGCGTGAAGTATCAGTTTTTCTTCTCCCCTGCCGTTGAAGCAGAGAGATATGCTGGATATGCGTGAAGTATCAGTTTTTCTTCTCCCCTGCCGTTGAAGCAGGGAGCTATGCTGGATATGCGTGAAGTATCAGTTTTCCCGTCGATAGCAGGGCTGAATTAGCCATGCTGTCATGGGATCCGTCAATCAGGCATGGTGTATGTATACGGCATGGTGTTGAACTGGAAGGTAAATGTTGACACACAGTTTGTGATTATTGACCATGAACATGAATGCAAATATTGTAAACCATTGTGATTTTCTTTTGGAACAACGATATATAAAATGCCTAACAAACTAACCAAGGGGGTCATTTTCTATCCCTATCGCACGTGAAAAGGGACTTTTCGCGTGCGATGGCTAGATCGGGGTGGAGTCGGGGCGGCATCGGGACCAGAAGAGGAGGAGTTGGGGCGGCGTCGGGGCGGACGCCGCAGAAACTTCGCTAGCGGCGATAAGGTAAGACCCGTTATCGCCACCAGTAGTGTGCCCAATAGTGCCACCTTTCACGGTAGCGCTATTGGGTGAGAAAGCCGGCAGCGATAACACCGCGGTGGTGCAATCACTGCTGGCTTTTGCAGACCCACCCCCCACTTTGCCCCCCGCCCCCCATTATCACATGATTCAGAAAACATTGCGAAAATAGAAAATCTAGGTCTAAATAAATAAATACTGTGTCACCGATGCACTCTGTATCTCATCATTATAGAAGGAATTTGCAGTCTAGGAGCTGGCTTTTATGGGGTTAATAGTTTCTCCTTGTAAAGATCATAGTGTAACTACTTTGCATGTACAAGACAGTTAGGTCAGTTAGGTCATGCTAGGCAGAGCTCTGCAGGTCTTGCTAGAAGCCTGTTGTGTTATTCTATGAATAAACATATCTTTTGGAACTAATGGCCCCGAGTTTGTTTCAGCTGCTGATAGAGTAACATAGTTACATAGTAATGACGGCAGAAAAAGACCAAAATTGTCCATCTAGTCTGCCCAGCAAGCTTCCCAAGGTAGTAATTGCCGCTCCATGCAGGTTACCCCCACGTTTCTGTTAAGGGTAGTAACTGCTGCTCCGGGCAGGTTACCCCCAAGCTTTTTTATTTATTCCCATCCTCTAGCCTTTAGGGATCCACAGTGTTTATCCCATGCCCCTTTGAAATCCTTCACAGTTTTTCTTCACCATTTCCTCTGGAAGGGCATTCCAGGCATCCACCACCCTCTCAGTGAAGAAATATTTCCTTATATTGGTTCTAAGTCTTCCTCTCTGGAGTTTCAAATCATGACCCTTAGTTCTACTAAATTGTTTCCAATGGAAAAGGTTTGTTGACGACCATGGACCATTAAAACCTTTCAAGTATCTGAAGGTCTCCTCTCCTCCAGGGTATACATATTCAGGTTCTTCAACCTCTCCTCATAATTCATTCAATGGAGACCACTCACCATTTTGGTCGCCCTTCTCTGGCCCGCCTCCATCCTGTCTATGTCATCCTTTGAGATACGGTCTCCAGAACTGATCACAGTACTCCAGGTGAGGCCTCACCAAGGACCTAGTTTAGGGATTCCTCGGGACACACCTAACCAGTCAGATTTTCAGGATATCCACAATAAATATGCATGATGTAAATTTACATTCAATGGAGGACATGCATGCAAATCTATCTCATGCATATTCATTATAAATATCCGCAAACCAGAATGGTACCAGGGTGTGCCCTAAGGATTATCAAAGAGGTGACTGTTGACTCAGTGATATTCCTGGATTTGTCCTCTACCACTACAGCGTTGGTTTTCCTACCTCATGCTGAGTCAGTGGATGGCTAAGTTCTCAGGTGTGAACACAGTGAGGTCAATTTTCAAAGGCATTTAGCTGGATAACTTAAATATCCGGCTAAATGCCAACTTTTCAATATCGCTGGCACTTATTAAGCTAAGTTTTAGCCAGATAAGTCATTATCTGGCTAAAATTTAGCCAAATAAATTAGGGGCATTTGATGGGATATTCCAGGGTGGTCATAAATTAACCAGAAAACTTATCCAGCTAACTCTTTTATTAGGATTTAGCCAAAGAAGTTTTTGGATAATTCTAGCTAGCATCAGAAGCAAGCCAAAATTTATCCCAGAACATGTTGTTAGAAAATTTTAGCTCTCTTAAAAAGTATGCCTCATGGGCCTGGTGGGCAGATTCCCTTACTCCCCACCCCAATGTGTGAAAAATGCATGAGGATCAGCTTAGGCTTTTGAAAGGAGAAGTAAAGGCAGGGGAAGGTGCTCAGATCTTTCTCCCATCTGCCAATTCAATGAGCCTGATGTCAGCTAGTAGGCTTACTACACAGAATGTTATAGAGTTGTCAGAGATGCAACTTCAGAGTTGGACAATTCTACATAAGTGTAACCCCGAACTAGAGTCCTCTCATAGAAGTTCAAGGGCATATACTCACACTGGGGCTAATGTTTTCTTCACCATCTATACAATCTATATAGCCCCAGACCTACAGGATATATCATAGGGTGGATAACCTCCTTGGCCTTGGGAATTAGTCATTGCTCACTACTTTAGCTGGTGGAAATAATAATAATGGACTCAAAGGTGGAGTTCCAACAAAACTTTACTGATAAGTTTCTTTAAAGGTGAATTTTGGCACAATTTTTAAGTCTCTTTCCATAAAATTCTTAATACTTTCAGTAAATCTGTGAATCTATGATTTCTAAAATGAGCTCCCAACCAACTCCTTCCCCCTCTGAATGTTTTGGTGTTTCCTCTTGGGATGGAGTAGGTGACCCATTTTGACTCACTATTTATCATACCTTGAATCATAAGTCATGGTATCAGATTCTTACTCCTCCCCTAATCTCTTTCACTTCTTTTTGTGCTTGAATGGTACATCCCTTCAGACACATGAATTTCTAATGGATATTTGTAGTGGTTATGCACCTGATGGGTACCACTACTCTCCTCTTCCTTGCTTCTTTTACTCTTCTCAGACACTAGATGAATGGCGAAGCCCCTTCCAAAATATCTGTTTGGGGGTATTGAATCTTTCAAAGTTATAGAATGAGATGATCGAAATAAAGCCAATCACAATGTTCAAAAGGGGAAGGAAGGGTGGAAAAACTCTTTTCAACTAATTTCAAATGGGAAAAGTCCTCTTCCCCTTCAAAAAGAAAACTCAGAAAAAAAAAAAGTCTCCCAGTTCTTCACAAATCCAGGTCCCACTGTTCTGGGCCTAGGATTTCTTTATAACTAAAAAGAAACTAAAAAGAAAAACACTCCTTCACTTTGGCTTCCAACAAAAAATTTCACACAGAGTGTCTGTCTTATATAGAAATAGGCAGTAACTACTGCAGTAGCTTCACATGGGGATGATGTGGCATGAATGGGTATGCTCCTATCTTTTGCTCTATATGCATAACCTTTAGTCAGATCCACACATTGGTAGGATCCCAGTGGAGACAAATTAGGTACCCTACTCAAAGACCTATTGAAACTTATTAATGGAATAAAGGATGTAGAAGGGTTATACAGCCTGAAAGTTGTCATTCATGGGAAAATAGTTCCTCCTCTTAAGGGTCAGAGCGCAGCTGTTCTGCATGTACAGGAGAGCTATGTGTAGGGCAGAACACTAAAGGCCTTGCTAGATACTGGTTGTGCTCTACTTTGAATAAATATGTCATTTGAAACTACTGGCCCCGAGTTTCAACAGTTGACGAGCTAACAATCTTGTCATATACATTGAATATGTGAGTTTCCCATCTCTGTTTTCTGCTTGTTCTCTGTGATCTATGGCTCTTTGGGTTAATGGGTTAATAGTCTTTCAGAAGCCAGTTGAATCAAGGCTATGGGCCTATGAGACAAACCTAAACGCGATCCTCCAGAATTATGCACAAACGTATAGCATCATTCTTTTCCACATCACTAGATATAATAGGATGATTTGCTATCACTGAACTGGTCCTTTAGACCAGATATCCAATGTTTAATTATAAAATATCATGTGATGTCTTCAAGAGTGGTAGCCTATAGAACAGGGGTGGAAAACACTGGTCTTCAAGAGCCACAAACTAGTCTGGTTTTTAGGATATCCACAATGAATATGCATGAGAGAGATTTGTGTACAATGGCGGTAGTATTAGAGGCAGATTTTTCTCATGCATATTCATTATGGATATCTTGAAAACCAGCCCTGTTTGTGGCTCTTGAGGACCAGAGTTGTCTATCTGTGCTATAGGAGCTCAAATATAGACATCACTAGAATTTCATAAGCATCTGTGTAAACTTCAGCAAGTTCCCATGCCTTTCCAAAGGTAGTTTGAACAATTGGGACATCATCTCATGATATTTCACACCTGATGACTCTAATGGCAATCGATGATCTTCAGCATTTCTCCATTCTTTTCAGTGTTCATGATACAGTCCTACTTTCCAAATACTGCATATGTGTTCAATCCCTACCTTTTCATCAGAAAATGAAGTTTGACTGCCAGCTTACTTGCTAGATTGAAGCATTGATTGGGAGAAGTAGGAGTTCCAGGAAGAAAACGTCATCAGTTCAAACCACCAGCAGTAGCTCTTGCTACCAAATCTTGATTTGGGTGTCTTACCATTAAGTGAAATTATCAAGTCCCAAATCTGAAGTTTTTTATGTATCTAGCGACACCTCTCAGGAAAAGAAGTAATGATATGTTTCAGAAATTATTGTTATTAGATGATGACCAAAGAAATTGACTGTTGTTTAATAATAGGGAAGGTAATTTTGTAACTGTGCATATTGGGGTAAAGTCTGAATTTAGTTTTTGCACGGAGACTTTACTTTAAATTTTCAAAGTGAATTTATGTGCAGAAGTTTGGAAAATTCAAAGTAAGTACCCTGGTATCCACACAAACTCATCTGCACAGTTATTCCAGCTCTTTCAGTGGTGCAATTTGTGCAGGTAAACCTATGTGCATACTGGTGAATTTTCAAAAGAGTTACACATGTAAAGATAACATACTATTGTAGCAATTTTTAAAAGCCATGTACCCACATTAAGTATACTGAATATGGATAAAACTTATGGACAATTCAACAGCATATATTGAACAAATTTTCAAAGTGCTTTTATTCATATAAAACCCAGTTTTAAGCATATAAATGCTTTGAAAAAAAGGTCCATATTTTGTAAAATAAACAAGTATGGCCTAGAGTCATCAATAATGCATGCATTATCAGAAAAGGGGTGTGTTTATGGAGAGGGAGAGAGAGACCATCTACAAGGCCCTTCTAGTAGTAGGGCCACCTGATAGGTCGAGGTGAGGTGTTAGTGGTGATTTAGGGTTTAAGGGCCAGTTTCACATGTAGAGTTAGACGTACAAACAGAACAGTACACCTTGATAAAGATTTGATGTCATTTGGAGAGAGGAAAGTCTCACAAAGTTGAAATTTCTACTATGCTCTCTCAGCCTAGCTTGATGGACTCTATAACAGGGTATGCTTACTGAGCCCCGGGTTATTTTATAAAAGCCATTTTTGTGCATAAAACTGAGTATTATGCATGTAAATGGTTTGAAAATTGGGTCTTAAAATGGTTATTTTCAGCTCTTTCCCCTTTGCAGTTCTATAAGCTGATTTTCAAAGGGCAATTCTAGTAGAGTTTCCTATCAAAATCCAGCAGTAGCTATTTCCATGGGAATTTTTTTGCCCTGCACACTTGGAAAGAGCAAAATATGCAGGCTAAACAGCGCGTGAAGATTTCAAAATGAAATCCCCATGTATACTTCACCCAGAACAACCTAATGCCACTTCCAGTGCCACCTATTTTCCTTGGATCTGGGAATGGGCAATACAGGATTTTTCTCCGTGTTTCTCTAAGGAAATCCTTTTACAAATTGCCCCCTATAATACTGTTACATTTATAACATTTTTACAGCAGGTCCCCCTCTCCAGTTCTTGGGGCTCAGAGGAGGACCCCTTCTCCAGTGTTGTTACCGTCGAGGCCCGACGTTTCCACTCCGCCCTCCTTACCTCCTTGGTGACTCTCTCTTGCTCTAGTGGAAGGTTCGCTGCCACGGCGTCATTCTGCCGTCTTCTTCTGGCGTCTCCGGAGCGGCTTGATGCTGCAATCCGCCATGTTTCACAAGGGCCTAAGGGCGCACATATGCGGCGCGGCCCCGATTGATGTACCAGCAAGGGCGCGAACCTCAGGGGCGTTCCCCTGAGATGACGTCAACAGTACCAGATATATAAGGTCTTAGAAATCGCTAACTAATCGAGTTAGCAAGGGTTACACTACCTAAGCTACTCTGCCTCCTCAGACTTACCAGGGGTACCCCCTCCTCGGGGGCCTCGCTCTCTCTTTGTTTTTCAGGTCACAGTCTGGAACCGGTACTCGCTCCTCGAGGGCCCATGTTCCCATACTGGTTGCTGAATACTTATTCTGCCTGGAAGTCATCGCTGCCTACTACACCAATGAGTTACCATCTCTCTCTCAGAGCTTTCTCTGGAACTAGGTACTCACTCCTCGAGGGCCTAACTCATTCCAACACCTGGACTACTTCTAGAGACTATTGTGTGAGTGTTACCATCAAGGTTCTGTTCCTGAACTCTGCATACTCTGCCTACTCACTATATTCAGTTTCTCTACAGCTCAGTTATCCAGGATCGCTGTTCCAGTACCTGAGGGACTACAGCCCTGCCGAGCACTTCCAGCTCACTACTGCCACCTCTGGTGGTACAATATACTCTTTAATAAAAGAACTTGTGTGTGTCTGTCTCCATACTCTGAGCCTGAACGGTGGTCCCTCTCGAGATCTTCCCCCGGGGGCATGGTCATCTGCCACCAGCCCAAGGATCCACCCACAACTACCTCAAACACCAACAGATTGCTAACTCCATGGATCCAGCACAACTCAGTGCTTTGCAGGCCATACCGGGCCTGGCCCAGCGCATTGTGGAGCAGCAAGACGCCTTGGAGAAACTTACTTCAGCGTTTCATCAGCTACACACACAGAAGATTCAAGGCACACCTCCCAACCAAGAAGGTAAGTTTCAGGAGGTAACTTTAAAGACTGCTGTACCACTGGCGGCTCCTACCCACTTCTCCGGAGAAATCCAGAAGACCCAGGGCTTTTTAAATCAGTGCTGCATGCATTTTTCCTTACAGCCATCTTTATTTCCTACGGCTCTCTCCAAGACTACCTATATCCTTTCATACCTGGATGGTGGGGCCTTGTCTTGGACATCTACCTTGTGGGAACGTAAGGACCCTATTTTGCAGGACATAGAAGGATTTATGGACTTGTTTAAATCTGTCTTCAATGATCCTGCTCGAACTGCTGTAGCCAGTTCTATTTTGGTAGAATTGAAGCAAGGCAACAGATCGTTGGCTGAATTTGCCATAGAATTCAAAACTCTGGCAGCAGAACTCCACTGGGACCCCAAATGTCTCAAGACTTTCTTTTGCAGAGGCCTGGATAACCGTTTAAAGGACGAGCTGGCTGCTCGTCAAACCCCTGACTGGCTGGACGAATTAATAGCCTTGGCCACTCGGATTGATCACCAGCTCCAGGACAAGGTAAAGGAACTCTGGCCTAAGGTGTTACCCGGGTTGAAACAGGCCAGTGTTACTGATGCACCTCGGATGGTTCCAGTAATTCCTGCTATGGATAAAGAGGAACTAATGCAACTTGGTCATGGACGTTTGACTTCTAAAGAGAGATTTCAGAAGAAGCACGGCCTTTGCCTGTATTGTGGTCAGCCCGGCCATGATGTCGCTACATGCTCCATTCGTCCGAAAGAACGAATGGACCAAAGTCCTGCAGGAGGACTGTTTTTAGGCTTTACTGCGCCCTCCCTGACACTCTCTCTCCCAGTCTCCTTGACCTACAGACTAGTCATGGTTCAGACTCCTGCCCTGGTGGACTCAGGGACAGGAGGTAACTTCATTCTCAGACAACTAGTGGAATATTTGAGGATCCCCCTCGTCAAGTTGAAAGATCCAGTATTGTTATCCTCCATTCATGGAAAGCCTTTACCGGGAGATGTGACTTGCAAAACTGAACCAGTTACTGTCCGCACTGGAGCTCTTCATATGGAATTGCTCTCGTTCTTTGTACTGGAAAAGGCCGTGCACCCTATCGTCCTGGGGTTACCTTGGTTGCAAATACCCCAACTCCAATTTGACTGGGCATCCTTGGATCTCTCTCGTTGGGGCCCAGAATGTCATGGGAAATGCCTTAAGGAGACCTCGCCTATTATAGCCATGCCTGCGACTCCAGCAGTACCGGGACTGCCGCTCCAGTATACCCCATTTGGGGATATATTCTCCAAAGAAGCAGTTGATGTTCTTCCTCCACAGGAGCCCCATGACTGTGCCATAAGACTGAAGTCTATTGCTGAGCCTCCAAAAGGACAGGTGTATTTTCTCTCAGCTTTTGAAAATAAAGCAACGTTGGAAAACATTGAAGAAAATTTCCAGAGGGGTTTTATCCGACCATCAATGTCGCCAGCCGGTGCAGGCTTTTGCTTGGTGGGAAAGGAAGACGATGTAATACCCAGTGAAGTTTCTTCTATATCTCAAGACTCACTTATTATCAATGCAGAAGATGACTTAGAACTCAAAATCAAAGAAATTCTGAATGTTCGTAAAAGAGGCAATACTTTTGAATACCTTCTAAAGTGGGAAGGGTTTGGCCTTGAAGTAAACTCTTGGGAGCCTCAGACCAATATTCTGGACAAAGAGATGCTTCATCAGTTTCACCTCACGCATCCTTCAAAACCTAAACCTGGTACCCGAAGGGGGGGGTACCGTTGTGATCATTGCTGCCCAACGTCTCCACTCTACCTTCCTTACCTCCTTGGCGACTCCCTCTTGCTCTAGTGGAAGGTTGGCTGCCACGGCGTCATTCTGCCGTCTTCCTCCAGCATCTCCGGAGTGGCTCGATGCTGCAATCCGCCATGTTTCAAAAGGGCCTAAGGTCGCGCGCGCGGCGTGGCCCCAACTGATGTACCAGCAAGGGCGCGAATCTTAGGGGGGTCCCCCTGAGATGATGTCAGAAGTACCAGATATATAAGGTCTTAGAAATCGCTAACTAATCGAGTCAGCAAGGGTTACACTACCTAAGCTACTCTGCCTCCTCAGGCTTACCAGGGGTACCCGCTCCTCGGGGCCCTCGCTCTCTCTCTCGCTTTTCAGGTCACAGTCTGGAACCGGTACTCGCTCCTCGAGGACCCATGTTCCCGGACCTGCTACTGAATATAACTTCTGCCAGGAAGTCACCGCTGCCTACAACACCAGTGAGTTACCATCTCTCTCTCAGAGCTTTCCCTGGAACCAGGTACTCACTCCTTGAGGGCCTACTTAATTACAGCTCCTGGGCTATTCTAAGAGACTACAGTGTGAGTGGTACCATCAAGGTTCTGTTCCTGAACTCTGCATACTCTGCCTACTCACTATATTCAGTTTCTCTACAGCTCAGTTATCCAGGATCACTGTTCCAGTACCTGAGGGACTACAGTCCTGCCGGGCACTTCCAGCTCACTACTACCACCTCTGGTGGTTCAATATACTGTTTAATAAAAGAACTAGTGTGTGTCTGTCTCCATACTCTGAGCCTGACCAGTAGTCTCTCGGGATCTTCCCCCGGTGGCGTGGTCATCTGCCACCTGCCCAAGGATCCACCCAAAACTACCTCAAACACCAACATCCACTCCTCAGGTTTGGGGTGGAGAGGTGTCCAGTTATGACCTGTGAAAAAATTGGCAAGTTGGCAACCCTATTAGGATAGAATGTTTACAAGTCTGTAGTGTCATGGATGTCAGCCCTTGTGATGTGGCATGGTTGACGCAGACTAGCAGGCAAACCTATAAGGCCCATGCTGATAGCTGGCAGAAATGCCTTTCGACAGGAGTGAGCTGGACCTTCACCTATACCAGCCCCATTCCCCCACAGATTGAGCACTTGGGTTCCGGGGGCTGGCAGGCGAGTGTCCCTAGCGGAGGTCAGAGAGAGAATTTCCAGAGCCGGGTTGAAGTCAGGGCAGGTCGCAAAGAGAGAGATACCAGGTGCAGGTCAATGGTCAGGGCAGACGATGAACAAGGCTTAGTCAGGATCTGTAGCAGAGGTCAGTACCAGGAGATCAGGCAGGCAAGGGACCAGAAGGAAGAAGGAGCAAGAATGGAAAAGAGCTGGGGCAGGGCAAGCTGGATGAGGCAGGACAGCCTGGATGTGGCAAGGCTGGAAGCGGGCAAGAAGTAACACACTCTGAAAGGACTCCAGGAGAACCTGTTGCTGAGGCAGTGGCTGTGGGTGCGGCTTGGGCTTACATCCCCAGGCTGCACCAATGTCATCTTTGTGCAATGCTATCCTTTTCCCACTGTAGGGCCCATAAGAGTCGGGTTGGTTCACGTGTGCACGCCTTTGGGAACGGTGCAGCATAACCGAGAGAGTCAGCAACAGCGGTATTCTTGCTGCAAAGAAAGGCGAGCAGTGTCAGGTGTCATCGGGGGTGAGTATAGCCCATCATGAGGCTCTCCTGCGGCCGTCCAAATGTTACATATAAACAAATATTATGAAATCCAATAGATGTCTCATAGAAGACATTTAAAGGTAACTGATGTATTGAATAGGAAAGTGAATTTCAGAAACAGAATTGCAATGTTTAAAAGCTGATGGCAAGATGGAGCTGAGAAGACAGAGGAGATTTGCCTATGTTTTCTGTATCATGGGAAAGATGTCCTGAGCATTTTCCCCATAGCAACAACATTAGGAAAATCCCTTAGTGCATCTTTTCCAACACAAAGCCCTAATTTTAAAAAGCTGCAAGAACTGAACAAATTAAAATAGACAGTATATCTGACAGGACAAGTGTCCTTGTTCTGAATAATATTTAGCATTTCACAAATCAGTCTGTGTTATATTTTTCTTAACCTTGTAAACTATAGTACTCAAGTGGCTCAATCTTAGATTGTTCTGTGAAACAACAACCGATGCAAAATTACTTTTTATATTTACTGTCCTTCAGAAGTATAAAGTAGCTTTTGATTTTAGATTCTTCACCATATCATCTTAAATTGCATTACTATGGAGATCTAGAGTCTCATGCTCTTAACAGATCAGGGTAATTATTGTTGCTTTCCTAGTGCATTTTGGGTAAATAGCCAGAGACTGCTGTGACTGGTTTGTAGTTAGAAACATTTTCTTTATGACAGAAATCATTATGGAATTTGTAGCATTATAAATACCATGCCATTAGTTAAATTCCTAAAATACTCATAGTCAACTTTCTTTATTATAAAGTCAATAAAATGATCTTATACTACCAGCGATATAATGATATTTATAGCAGACTTAACTCCATGGTGAGATTGTTAGCTTTGGAAGAGTAAGTAGCACTGATTAGAAGCATTCAAGGGACTCATTTATGATCTAAACTCAGAGGTGATCTAATCTGATGTGGAAATGTCATTGTTGTAATAATAATAATGACTTGCATTCTGTGGAGCATGTTCCCAAACAAAATTATGTTCTGTATAACAGATGCCGTGCCATTACAGATCTGCTAAAGGAAAGGCAATGCTTCACTTTAAGTGATCACAATGAATGCTTAATTAATATTCTACAGACTAGACATCACAACGGTACTTACCCGAGTCATATTCACAATGTAATTATTAAACATTTATGCAATATTAAAATGTAATTAATAAAACTGGGCTCTAAGATCACAACAATTAATTAATGCTATGAAACATCTGTTACATTAGAAGGCAGAAACAATAGTTGCTAAATTGGCATCTTTTCTAAGTATGTAAAATTAAGCAATAAACGTTACAAAAAGAACATATTGTAATTTTTTTTGTGGTAGCTGCAAGTTAGTAACTGTAGGTCAGGTATGAAAACTGGTATGAAAACTGACATATTAGACTGATAAGTGAGATGATCAGAGATATAGAGTTCTACATCTTGTACAGAACATAACAGTACAGATCATTTATGGATTATGTTGGAAAGACAGTGTGATGTTACAAATGAAGGAATTGCATTGATTACCCATTGTGCAATGTTCATTTTTTAAGTTTTACATCATATTACACAACCATGTCATGTGCATACTCACCTACTCCTTTCAATCCCTTATGATATCTCTAACCCTACCCTACCTTCCTACCCTCTCCTCCACCCAAATTCAGTTAATTTCACAGTGAATAAAGCTCACTGGCATAATATTATTCATAAACGAAGATCTTTATTGGATGAATATGGCCACAGTATAGGTCAAATTACAATACAAAATTCAACAATTAATTAAATCCTAGACCATTATGCAATCTTTATAGGGTGACCATGGCCTCGCCTGAGTTGCAGATCATAAAGCTCATTATGTAATCATGCTAATGTAATATTCTAGCGCTGGGGGACGTAGGGCTGTCGAAGTCTTGCCCCTTTGTGTTACGCTCGCCCTCTCACCTTTCTAAGCAACTCCCAGGCTCCAGCTCCCCGTCGCTTGCGGCAGTGGGCCGTCGGCTCCGACCTCGGGCTCCTGCCAGTGCCTCCGGCCCTGCTCCATTTCTCGGGACTTCCAGCAAGGATTCCTCCGTCCGTCCATCCTCTCCGCGGGATTCACAGAGAGACGCTGCCAGCAGCACCGCACCCCTCCCTAGGTGCACGCGCACCCATCTGTAAGACTGTTAAAGGGCCTGCGGCGGGAACCTGGACGTGGACCCGGATGCTGACGTCAGATCCTTCAGCGTATAAATGCTCAAGCCTCGCATTGAAGCGTTGCCTTTGCAACAGGTTTCCTCGGTTCCCTGTTTGGTTCTGAGTACTCGTTGCCTCCCTGATTCCTTGATCTGTGTTCCAGTTTGTCTCCAAGTTCCTGTTTCCTCGTTTGTCTCGTCTGTACTTTGACTAACCTCCTGGTTCCGACCTCTGCTACGTCCGACCTTGCCTGCCTTCTCCAAGTCTGACCTCTACTTCGTCCGACCTTGCCTGCCTTCTCCATGCCTTGACCACTGCTACGCCTGACCATGCCTGCCTTCTTCATGCCTTGACCATTGCTACATCTGACTAGGCCTGCCTTCTTTGTGCCTTGACCACTGCTACGCCTGACTATGTCTGCCTTCTCCGTGCCTTGACCATTGCTACGTCTGACTATGCCTGCATTCTTCGTGGCTTGACCACTGCTATGCCTGACCATGCCTGCCTTCTCCATGCCTTGACAATTGCTACATCTGACTATGCCTTCTTTCTCCATGCCCTGACCATTGCTATGGATGACCACGCTATAGACTCCTTTGTGTCCAGAGTTCTACCTTGCTTGCTACACCTTCTAATTGCCGCCAGCTCTCATTCGAGTTCAACAGTGATGCCTCTGTCCCTATCCTCTGGACTTGGACTCCTAAGGCTCCGGTAATCCCTGCTCAAGCACCTGCAGTCTATCCTCATTCCTTGGTGCTTGGGTTCCTGTATTGGGACCAGTCTAGGATAGAACTACGCACCTGCTGGCTGCTGTCTCTGGTCTGAACTGCTTGCCTTTTACATCCAATCTCAAGGACCACCTAAGTCCTTACGGCCCTGGCGCCCAAAGGCTCAACCCGAGGGGAACGTGGGCTGGTATAGGTGAAGCTTCAGTGGCCTCTAGCTTCAGCCCACTCCACCTGCTGATGGTGGTGACCCATAGGCCCTCGCCTGCGGGTTGCGTCAACCCCACCTCAGCCCAAGAATCCACCTCCAGCACAACAGATTGCAAAGGCCATGGTTTCAGTGGAAATCCCTTGTGTGTCGGGGAAGACTATAGTGATAGGAGTATACTACCGTCCACCTGGTCAAGATGGTGAGACTGACACTGAAATGATAAGAGAAATTAGGGAAGCTAACCAAATTGGTAGTGCGGTAATAATGGGGGACTTCAGTTACCAGTATCCACAATGAAAGTGCAGACCTTCTATATTAGAACATAAGAACATAAGAACATAAGAAATTGCCATGCTGGGACAGACCAAGGGTCCATCAAGCCCAGCATCCTGTTTCCAACAGAGGCCAAAAACCAGGCCACAAGAACCTGGCAATTACCCAAACACTAAGAAGAACCCATGCTAATGATGCAATTAATAGCAGTGGCTATTCCCTAAGTATAATTGATTAATAGCCATTAATGGACTTCTCCTCCAAGAACTTATCCAAACCTTTTTTGAACCCAGCTACACTAACTGCACTAATTACCTTCTCTGGCAACAAATTCCAGAGCTTTATTGTGCGTTGAGTGAAAAAGAATTTTCTCCGATTTTAGTCCGATTAAGTCCCAATCAATCTGATTCAATGACAGATTTGAAAGTCAAGTTCTTTTATTGTTTAGTATGGCAACTCCACTGACTTACAGTACAGACATCTTATAAGCGTCCCCCGACACGGTCCCGTGTTTCGCCAAGGGCTGCATCGGGAGGGAACACGCGTTTCACAAGTAAAGCTGTAAAAGAACATAAAGGATCAGGACAAAACAATGGACTTAATGCCGACAGGAACTTCAAAACATATCAAATATATACAGGTTCAACCTACCTGAGTGCAGAAATTTTTAAACTTGGCAGGGAGTGCATAGAACCTTAGAACAGACAGGTATTTGAACCCAACAGAGTTGGCACGAATTCAGATGAACTGGTCATGTGGTTCCGGGGGGGCCAATCAAAAGAGCCCCCATCCCTGAAGCGCAACTAGCAGTCAAATCAACGGGTGTCACTCAAAGCCCCAATAGTTACGTGAATAAATACCATTCTAACTCTCGATTTAA
Source organism: Rhinatrema bivittatum (assembly GCF_901001135.1). NCBI lineage: Eukaryota > Metazoa > Chordata > Amphibia > Gymnophiona > Rhinatrematidae > Rhinatrema > Rhinatrema bivittatum. The sequence goes on from NC_042618.1 coordinate 259,162,130, forward strand.
ACCCTTAGGAATCACCATGTCTAATAAGAAGATCCACCTTTGTTCTCTCCGACCCAGTTGTTCAGCATAGTTTCCACCCCGGGGGGATCGTGGAACCACTTCAATTACAAAGAAGAAGAGGTCAGAAATGGTGTGCGAGTGCTGGGCCCAGTGCTCCACCAGGGGTTCATTTTCTCGGGCATTCCGAATATTGGAACAATGCTCAATCATATGCGTTTTAACCATTCTTGACGTTTTCCCAACGTACAGCAGAGGACATGGACACTTAATGATATATACAACTCCATGTGTGGAGCAATCAGAAACAGATCTTAAGGAAAACATTTTTTGTGTACCCGGGTGTGTGAATGACAAAAGGGTGGGGGGGCGCGGGGAACACCAATTTATCCCATGCCCCTTTGAATTCTTTGACTGTTTTCTTCTTTACCACTGACTCCGGAAGGGCATTCCAGGCCTCAGCCACCCTCTCCATGAAGAAATATTTCCTAACATTGGATATGAGTTGTCCCCACTGGAGTTTCATTTCATGACCCCTAGTTCTTTTGTTTTCTTTCCAATGGAAAAGGTTCGAATTCCATATATGACTGAAACCTTTTGGGTATCTGAAGGTCTATATCATATCTCCCCTGAATCTTCTCTCTTCCAGGGTATACATATTCAGATCATTGAGCCTCTCCTCATAGGTCTTCTGATACAGACCCCACACCATTTTCATCACCCCTTTCTGAACCGCCTCCATCCATGTCGCTATCCTTTTTGAGATACAGGGTCTAGAAATGAACACAATACTCCAGGTGAGACTTCACCAAAGATCTGTGCATGGGCATCATCACCTCTTTTTTCTTACTGGTTATTCCTCTCTCTATGCAGCCCAGCTTTCTTCTGCCTTTAGCTATCACCTTGTCACATTGCTTTGCCATCTTCAGATCCTGAGGTACTATCAGCCCAAGATCCCTCTCTTGGTCCGTGAATATCAGTCTTTCACCCCCCATCACATACAGCTCTTTTGGATTACCGCATCCCAGATGCATGACTGCACTTCTTGGCATTGAATTCTAGCTGCCAAATCTTTGACCACTTTTCCAGCTTTCTTAAATCTCTTTTTGTTCTCTCTACTCCTTCAGCTGTGTCCACTCTATTGCAGATCTTAGCATCATCCATAATTAGACATACTTTACCTTCTATCTCTTCTGCAATGTCGCTCACAAAGATATTGAACAGAACCAGTCCCAACACTGATTTCTGTGGCACTCCGCTTAACACGGCTCTCTCTTCAGAGTCGTTTCCATTTACCATTACATGTTGTCTCCTACTGATCACCGAGTTTGCAATCCATGCCACCACCTTGGCGCTCACTCCCAAGCATCAGATTTTATTTATGAACCTCCTATGCGGGACCGTATCAAAAGCTTTGCTGAAATCCAAGTAGATCACATCGAGTGCTCTTCCTCGATCCAATTCTCTAGTCACCCAATCAAAAAAATCAATCAGATTTGTCTGACAGGACCTTCCCCTGTTGAATCCATGCTGTCTTGGGTCCACAACCCACCAGATTGTAAATAGTTAATTATCCTTTCCTTCAGCAGCGTCTCTATTAATTTTCCCACCACTGATGTTAGGCTAACTGTCCTGTAGTTTCCAGCCTCCTCTCTGATACTACTCTTGTGAAGTGGGATCACCACCACTCTTGTCCAATCCCATGGCATGACTCCCGTTTCCAGTTGAGATTATCAATGACCAAAATACTCCTTGACATGCACTTATCTTATGAGTTAACTTAACTTATGCACTTATGAGTTTATCTAATCCAATGAAAGTTAGGTTTTCTGGTTTTTGATTCTTTTCTCAATCCCAGAAAAGCAGTCTAGAATGCACACTTTTTGGTTTCAGCTAAAATCTGCCCCCTCCTAAAAATGATTATATACAATTATACACAATTATACAATTATACACACTAGGTTCAAATATTTATTAAAAAGTAACTTAGCGAATTCCGGAAGCCTTGTAATCTAGTAGCACCTGCAGTCAGAAGACTCAACAAAAAGTTTCAAAGGAAAGATGTATGCACGTTCCCTTTGAAATTTGGTACAAAGTCCATGGGTAAAATGCACCACAGGCTTTGCACAAAAGCATAGGGGCGGATTTTAAGAGCCCTGCTCACCGGTGAGCCTATTTTACATAGGCTCACCGGCGCGCGCAGACCCCGGGACTCGCGTAAGTCCCGGGGTTCTCCGAGGGGGGCGTGTCGGGGGCGGGCCCGGTCGTCGCGGCGTTTAGGGGGCGTGTCGGCAGCGTTTTGGGGGCGGGTCTGGGGCGTGGTTACGGCCCGGGGCGGTCCAGGGGCGTGGCCGCGCCCTCTGTACCCGCCCCCAGGTCGCATCCTGGCGCGCTAGCGGCCCGCTGGTGCGCGGGGATTTACGTCTCCCTCCGGGAGGCGTAAATCCCCCAACAAAGGTAAGGGGGGGGTTTAGACAGGGCCGGGCGGGTGGGTTAGGTAGGGGAAGGGAGGGGAAGGTGAGGGGAGGGCGTTAGAGGATTCCCTCCAAGGCCGCTCCGATTTCGGAGCGGCCTTGGAGGGAACGGGGGTAGGCTGCGCGGCTCGGCGCGCGCCGGCTATACGTAATTGATAGCCTTGCGCACGCCGATCCAGGATTTTAGCGGATACGTGCGGCTCCGCGCGTATCTACTAAAATCCCGCGCCTGGAGCACCAACAAAAGTACGCCAACGTGCCTTGTTTGAAAATCTACCCCATAATGTTTGAAAATGTCTTCCATGGTAAAATGCTGTTAAACATGTGGCAATGGGCTTTTTGATTATTTTCCCCCTTTTACATAGGTTAAAGTATTCAGATATGTCTCCAACATGGCTTCTTTTACCAGTGAATATTTGGAGGTGATCCTGGAATAGGATTAGGTTGAGGTATGCACTTACGTAGGCAGTTTTGAATAAGTAAAACTACCTATGTAGTTTTTCCTTAAAAAAAAACTACCTATGTAGTTTTTCCTTAAAAAAAAGAAAAGTGCCTGTGCAAAATCTAGGAGCAAATTTGCCCAGATACTTTTCATAAGATAATAATCAAAGTAAAACTGCTTATGGATTTTTGCTTTTGTTATTATGGCAAACCTCAGTGATTAAAAACTATCCACGAAATTTGCCTAGACTGTGGCTAGTTGGATAACCCCTATATGTTATGGAAAATAAAGAGGAAAATATTTATTTATTTATTTATTTATTTTATTTATTTAAAGCTTTTTTATACCGGCATTCATGATAAAATCATATCATGCCGGTTTACAGGAAACAGGGGAGTGATAACATTGAACGAAAACTGGTGTTGATATGTAGAGAAGATAGTTACAATAAACAAGGGAAATTAGAACTTGGAGAAGAAGAGTAGCTGGAACAATTTATAACAATTTATAACAAATATAACTGTGCACATTGAAGTCAAGTTTGTGTGTACTTTTTATGTTCAGACCAGGCATGGATTTGCATATAGGCAACAGAGGCAATTGTCTGTGGTGCCAAAATTTCAAAGGTGCCTTGCAATAGCCTGAGTGATGTCACTTTAAGGCCCTTCCTGCTCTTTCTCCTGCTGGTGGTTCTGATATGTGCATAGGAGACTTACAAAGCAAATGCTCCTCTGGTGGTCTCAACATATGCTCAGAAGATCCTGATACATACTACATCCAGTATAATGTATAATGTGTCCTATATGCCTCCTTTCTCTTCTTCTAGTGCCTAGCTAGTAGCCAGAAGCTGGGATTCTATCAGAGTGTCATGGTGCAGTACTGTCAGAATGACGTGAACATGGAGCTTGGCTATTGCAAGTGAAGCCATCAGCCAATCAGGCCAATACAGTAAAGACACGCAGAAAACGGGAGCTCATTGTTGAGCACCTGCTTTCCAATGCGTGCCCAACCACCTCTCCTGGGTATGCAATACAATATTTAAATGAGGGGTGGCACTAAAAAGGAGGCACTAGGGAAAATTGCGCGCCCCTAGAGCCTCTTTGGCAGTGGAAGCCCAGGAGAGGTGACTGTCGGCGTTATGGTAGTGGATCCTTGGGCCAAGGGGAGTTGACGCCACTTATGAGGAGGAGCCCCATAGGTTCCCACCATCGGCTGGCGAGGCCTGAGAGTGACTGAGACCCCGAGGAACCTTCACCATTACCAGCCCTTATTCTCCACAGGTTGATCCCTTGGGTAACAGGGCCGGCTGGACTTACGTAGGGTCTCAAGTACGGAAAGTCTCGTGGTCCAGAAAGGCAATGGTCAGAGTAGGCGACGATATTCAAGGTCCAGTGGTCAGGCAAGGTCAGGGCAGGTGGCGATACTCGTGATCCAGTAGCCAAAGGTCAGGGCAGGAGGCGATACTCATGGTCCGGTAGTCAGGCAATGGTCAGGGCAGGCAGCGATACTCATGGTCCAGTGGTCAGGCAATGGTCAGGGCAGGTGGCAATACTCATGGTCCAATAGTCAGGCAAGGGTCAGGTCAGACGGCAATACTCATAGCCAAAGGTCAGGTGGGTGTCCGAATCTGGGAGATCCAAAGCAAAGACAAGGTCCAGGAAATCCAAGCAGAAGGAGAGCTAGAAGAAGCCAAGGCAAGATCTGGGGGCAGGCCTTGCCTTGATATAGGCTGGGACCAGAAATAGAGAGCTGGGGCATCGACCGTCACTGTCCCTTTAAATCTAGGGAAAGAGGCCTAAGGCAGCCAAGGAGAGAGAGATTCGGCCAGCCAGGCCACGTCGGGGGGGCCGCGCCGGCAGCAGATAGGCAGCGCATGAAGGATCATGTTGGCCACAGCTCCCGCCGCCACAAGGATCCCAGGAGCGAGGGGAATGCCAGCATGATGCTGTTGAGTAGAGGGGGCCGGCTGCAGGCCTCCGCGGCTGGTGCCTCTAAGAGTACCCCATCCTTCTTGGAGATCAGGGTTTGTTGGGGTAGTCTGCATGAAATTGAGCTATTAGACTCTTGTCAAGGAAGTTGGTTGAGGGCTCCCAGGAGTTTTCCTCCAGACCGAATCCTTCCCAAGATAACAGGTACTCCCATTTTCGACCTCTTCTTCTTACATTAAGGACCTCTCGGACTTGATAAGTAGTCTCTTCTTCCGCAGAGACTGGTGGCATCTCAGGATTTTCCGAGAGGGCCAGGAGAGTACCAAAGGCTTTAACAGTGAAGCATTGAAGGAGTTATGTATCTTCAGGGAGGTGGGTAAGCGGAGTCAGTAGGTTACTAGTCCTAGCCGCCGAAGGATGGGAAAAGGCCCAATGAAACGTGGAACTAGTCTGATGGATGGGACCCTTAGGTGAAGATGATGGGTGCTGAGCCAAACCTTCTCCGCTGGGTGGAATTGAGGCACTGATCTGCGGTGATGGTCGGAAAATTTCTTGGCAGAACGGGCCGCTTCCTGGATCATTCGCTGCGTGTAGCCCCAGAGCTCCTTCAGTTTTTCAGCCGTCATTTGCACAGCCGGAGAGGGGATGGCCAGAGGGAGAGGTAAAGGAGGAAGGGGTTGTTTCTCATAAACTATTTGGAAGGGCGAAGCTCCCGGTGCGGAACAGGGGTGTGAGTTGTGGGAGAATTCCGCCCACGGGAGTAAAGAGGCCCAATTGTCTTGGTGGGCATTGACGTACATCCTTAGGAACTGCTTTAAGGCTCGATTTGCACGTTCTGCTTGGCTGTTCGCTTGGGGATGATAGCAGGTGGTATAATCAAGAGTGACATGGAATTTTTTGCAGAGGTTTTGTCAATCCTTCACGGTGAACTGTGGCCCCCGGTCAGATGTGATGTGTAAAGGGAGACCATGTAGCTGGAAAATGTGCTGGATGAATAATTGTGCCAGTTGGAACACCGAAGGAAGGCTTGACAGAGCCGTGAAATTAGCTATCTTGGAAAAGCGTCCACCACTACCCAGATGATGATATGGCCTCCTGAGGCGGGCTGGTCTACAAGGAAATACGTAGACAGGTGTGTCCATGGTTCAGTGGGAGTCGGGAGGGGTTGAAGGAGGCCCCGGGGTTTGCCCACCGGTGTATATATCTTGATGCATCCCTGGCCACCAGGGATGCGTCAAGATATATACACTTTGTCAAAGTGCGTCAAAGTGCGTCAAAGTGTATATATACACTTTGTCCCTGCTCCAATCGTTGGAGCAGGGACAAAGTCCGAGCTCGCCCAGGATGTCCAGCCGTACGAGAGTCATGGCCCCACAGAAAAGTCTTCGAGACACAATGGTGGCACCTGGTGGTGCCATTCGAGTAACTGCGATGATGACTCGTGCGGGGTCTATGATGTGCCACATGGATTTTTCATGGTCCTCCAGTGAGAATGAGTGTGAAAGTGCGTCCGCTCGAAGGTTTTTGGCCTAGGCCAGTAGCGGAGCTCGAAATGATTTAGCATAGAGGCGATTCTCTCTAAGATGCTGTAAAACTCAAGTCACATCCTGGCGGTGAGTGTCCAAGGTTTTAGAGTGAACGTGTGAAAAACAAGGCCAGTGAGCCGCTGGGCTTGGTGCAAATGCTCCAGGTTCTTATGATCTGTGTATTTAGTGATCTGATGTTGCGTGCCCTCCAGCCACTGGTGTCACTCTTCTAAGGCCAGTTTTATCACCAGAAACTCCTTGTTCCCAATGGCGTAGTTGCGCTGAGACTGATTAAACTTTTGGGAGAAGAAGGAACAGAGTTGCAGGGTTCCAGACGAGTCATACTGGCTGAGAACTGCTCCTACCCTTTCGGAGGAGGCATTTACTTCGAGGATGAATGGTGCGCTGGGGTCCAGGTAACGGAGACAGGACCCATATAAGAAGGCCTCTTTTAGTGCCTGAAAGGCCTCCAGTGCCTCGGCGGGCCAATCTTGGACATTGGCTCCCTTGTGTGTGAGAGTTGTGAGGGGTGCGGCCACTCAGGAGTAATTCTTAATGAAACTGCGATAATAGTTCGCAAAGCCCAAGAAGCGCTGAAGAACTCGCAAACTGCTGGGGTGAGGCCAGTACTGGATACTCTTGAATTTGGTCAGGTCCATCAGGAAACCCCGGTTCAACATGATGTACCCTAAAAAGGGTAAAGATTCCTTTTCAAACAGGCATTTCTCAGATTTAGCGTAGAGGCAAGTCTCTCTAAGATGCTGTAAAACTCGAGTCACGTCCTGGCGGTGAGTGTCCAAGGTTTTAGAGTAAATTAGAATGTCATCAAGGTATACGACAACGCTGTGGTAGAGGAGGTCATGGAAGATTTCATTCATGAAATTTTGGAAGACAGCAGGCGCATTGCTGAGACCAAATGGCATTACTCGGTATTCGTAATAACTATCATGATTGTTAAATGCTGTCTTCCACTCGTCCCCCTTCTTAATCCAGACTAGGTTGTAGGTCCCCCAGAGATCCAATTTAGAAAATATCTTTGCTCCTTGGAGTCTGTCAAAGAGTTCCAATATTAGCAGGCAGGGGTAGCGGTCCTTCACTGTGATGGCATTCAGGTTTCGGTAATCGATACACGGCCGAAGACTGCCATCCTTTTTGCTTACAAAAAAGAAGCCCGCCTCGGCTGGAGACTTGGAAGGTCAGATGGAGCCTTTCTGCAGGTTTTCTCGGATATATTCTGACATGGCGTGGGTTTCCAGGGTAGTACGGATCCAGGCAGAAGATTGATGGCGCAGTCAAACTCCCGGTGAGGAGACAGACTGTCTGCAGCCTTTGGGGAGAAGACATCAGCGAATTGGGCATAGTGAGGAGGTACTCCTTTAGGAAGTGCAGGAGTGGAACAGCAACTGGACTTCGTGGCTTCGGACGTACAGGTCTGTGGACAGGACATGCCCCACTGGACTAGCTTCAATTAGACCCAATCGAATTGCGGGTTATGTTGTTGCAACCAAGGCATCCTGATGACCACGGGATGAAAAGCCCTCTGGATCACATAAAACAAAATACGCTCGTGGTAATCCAGCTTGACATGGTAAAGCAAGCGGACAGTCATTGTGTAATCCTCTCCGGAAGGGGATCCCCATGGATGGAGGAGAGCGTGAGTGGAACGGGACAGGGCCGAGTGGAAATCTGCAACTGGTTGAGTAATTCTTGTAGGAGGAAATTCCCTCCTGCTCCAGAGTCCACGAGGGCAAGGGTATGGAAATCACGACCCCCTATGAAGAGGGTCACCAGTAGAGTTAGTGGGGGAGCTGGTGTGGTCAGGCCTAGGGTTACTCCCCCGGGGAGACCTAGGTGTGGGCATTTTCCAGTCAGACCAGGCATTGGGTGATGAGGTGCCCCGCAGCCCCACAGTAGAGAGAGAGACCACCCCACCGATGTCATTGGCGCTCCTCTGGGGACAAAGGCCCGCAGCCCAACTGCATGGGCTCTTCAGAAGGACTCTTCCCAGGAGATGGTCGCAAAGCAGGCGAGACTTGCTGAGGCATGGCTGTGCGACGTTTGGCGCTGGAGAGCTCCCATGTTCTCTCCTGGAGGCGATGGTCGATCCGGCCTGCCAGGTTGATTAGTGCATCCAGGGATGAAGGAGATCCTGGCTGGCCAGCTCATCCATGATCCTAGGGGAAAGTCCGTCCAAAAAGATGGCTCTGAGGTAGGGTTCCTCCCAGTGGAGTTCGGTCACTAGTGTCCTGAACTCAATGGCATAATCCAGCAAGGGGTGACCTCCCTGACGGATGTGCAAGAGTTTGGTGCTGGCTATGACCGGGTTGACCGGGATCCTCAAATATGGAGCGGAACTGGTGCAGAAAGCCAGGAAGGTCCAGCAGGATAGGGTCCGACTGCTCCCACAGGGGGGAGGCCCAAGCAAGGGCCTTACCCTCGAGCATGGATAGGATGTAAATAGTCTTGGTGAGGTCGTCCGTAAATAGTGCCGCCTGGAGACAAAAGTACATATTGCATTGATTGAGGAACCCGCAACAGTGCTGAGGATAACCTGCATATCGGGGAGGTGCCGGAAGCAGAATGACTGGACGAGATGCTGAGATTATCCCCGAGGAACTTGTAGTGGGTGAAGGTGCGGATCCTGCACGGGCGACTGAGTCTAGGTGGGCAATCAAGTGCTCCATGGAGGCAGCCAAGGACTAAAATTTTCTGCTGCTCCAGAATTTTTTGTGCCAGTCCGGGAATGGCCTACCTTGCCAAGGCCTCCGCCGAATCCATGGCCTTCGCTTGCTGTTACGGTAGTGGATCCTTGGGCTGAGGGGAGTTGATGCCACCTATGGGGAGGAACCCTATAGGTTACCACCATCGGTTGGCGAGGCCCAAGAGTGGCTGAGACCCCGAGGAACCTTCACCACCACCAGCCCTCGTTCCCCCTCAGGTTGAGCCCTTGGGTAACGGGGCTGGCTGGACTTATGTGGGGTCTCAGGTATGGAAAGTCTCATGGTCCAGAAGTCAGGCAATGGTCAGGGTAGGCGGTGATACTCAAGGTCCAGTGGTCAGGCAAGGTCAGGGCAGGTGGTGATACTTGTGGTCCGATAGTCAGGCAAAGGTCAGGGCAGGCGGCGATACTCGTGTTCTGGTAGTAAGGCAATGGTCAGGGCAGGCAGCGATACTCGTGGTCCGGTGGTCAGGCAATGGTTAGAGCAGGCGGCGATATTCGTGGTCCAATAGTCAGGCAAGGGTCAGGTCAGGCGGCGATACTCGTAGACCAAAGGTCAGGCAGGTGTTCGAATCCAGGAGATCCAAAGCAAAGACAAGGTCCAGGAAATCCAAACAGAAGGAGAGCCAGAGGAAGCCAACGCAAGGTCTGGGGGCAGGCTTTGCCTTGATATAGGCTGGGACCGAAAATGAAGAGCTGGGGCATCGCCCGTCGCTGTCCCTTTAAATCTAGGGAAAAAGGTGAAATAGCCAGGGAGAGAGAGATTTGGCTGGCCGGGCCGCGGGGGGGGGGGGGGGGGGGGGGGGCCGCACCGGCGGCAAATAGACAGTGCGTGAAGAAGCGTGTTGGCCGCAGCTCCCGCCGCCACAAGGATCCCAGGAGCGAGGGGAATGCCGCAGGCCTCCACGACTGGTGCCCCTAACAGTTGGGTTAGGAAAATGGACACTCATTAATTGAGTATGCCTTTTCTAACCTGACCACTGGCACACTTTTTTTTAACCTTTTGGTTCCTCTTACTTATTACCTTGGCAATATTAAGTCGGAAGATACATTGTACATTGTTTTGGGTTGCTCAGAAATTAATGCCTGCTCAGGGCTGGCCTTAATTTCTGAGTGTTCAAATGTGTGGATCGAGCACACATTTTTTATTTTACCTGGGGCAAATAGATAATAGCCTCATCAACATGCATTTCCATGTATGAGCACTATTAGTTTTATTGGGGGGGTTGGACATGTGTTATGGACCTCGCTGGACGGATTGACCGTTGTATACGAGAGCGCTCTGCTGAGGTAAAACCTTTCAAGACACACTCTCCCAGAGGAACCCGCTCTCGTCCGTTGCCTTCAGCTCTGGTCCAGTCTTTACCCAGTCCTGAAGAAGAAGATGAACCTATGCAACTAGGCCATAGCCACTTAACCACCAAGAAAGTCGCTATTGCAAAAATATGGGCCTCTGCATGTATTGCGGGAAAAACCGGTCATGAAGTCCAAATCTGTCCTATCTGTCCAGGAAACACACAGACCTAGGATCTGCTAGAGGAATCTTCCTAGGTCTGACTGTACCATCTCCTCCACTGACTCTCCCAGTCTCCATCATCTCTGGGCCTTTCAAATTTGCCACACAAGCACCAGTTGACTCTGGTGCAGGTGGGAATTTTATTCTTAAAAGATTGGTAGAGCACCTGTGAATTCCTACCGAACCAGTACCCACACCGCTACTTCTCTCTTCCATACACTGTGAGCCACTGCCAAGAGAAGTCTCGCTCACCACACAGCCATTTGCCTACGTACTGGATCCCTGCATACCGAGACCACCACTTTTCTGATCCTCGAGAAAGCTATTTATCCCATTGTGCTTGGCATACCATGGTTACAAGACGACTCTTCCCAGTTCAACTGGTCTTCGATGGAGTTATCACAATGGAGGCTGACCTGCCATGACAGATGCTTAAAAAAAGTAACCCCATTGCCATGTATGGTCACCACCACTGCCCCTCCTGGTCTACCACCCCAGTACACATCATTTCAAGATGTATATCCCAAACAAGCAGCTGATATGCTTCCACCACACAGATCATTTGACTGTGCAATCAATCTAAAACCTGACACAGAGCCACCTAGAGGAAGAGTTTATCCACTCTCATTATCGGAGACTGAGGCCATGGCAGCCTATATTCAAGAAAATCTACAGAAAGGATTCATTAGACCCTCTAAGTCACCGGCGGGACCCAGATTCTTTTTTGTCGGCAAGAAGGATGGATCCCTTCGCACTTGCATTGACTACAGAGGTCTGAACGAAATTACCATCTTCACACAGAGGCCAATACAGTACAGTGCGCTCCGGTGGAGCGCACTGTACTGTATCCAAATGCGGGTTAACTGCATCCAAATGCGGGTTAACAGCGGGTTAAACAGCGGGTTAAACAGGGAACAGGGAACAGGGTTAAACAGTGCGCTCCGGTGGAGCGCACTGTTAACCCGCTGTTTAACCCGACTTTAAGAAATTAGCGCCTACCCAAAGGTAGGCATTAATTTCTGCCAGCGCCGGGGAAGTGTACAGAAAAGCAGTAAAAACTGCTTTTCTGTGCACCCTCCGACTTAATATCATGGCGATATTAAGTCGGAGGTCCCAAAAGTTGAAAAAAGTTAAAAAGAAAAAAGAAAAATAAATTTAAAATCAGCCCGCGGCTTGTGGGTTGAAAAACCGGACGCTCAATTTTGCCGGCGTCCGGTTTCCGAACCCGTTGCTGTCAGCGGGCTCGAGAACCGACGCCGGCAAAATTGAGAGTCGGCTGTCAAACCCGCTGACAGCCGCCGCTCCTGTCCAAAAAGAGGCGCTAGGGACGCCGCTCCTGTCCAAAAAGAGGCGCGGGCCCTAATTTAAATATTTTGTTTTACTGTATTGTGCACAGGACACTGGCCTGTGCGCACGCCAGGATAGCAGGTGCTCGCCTGCTCACCCGCGAACTTTACTGTATGGCCTGAAAGTTGGATCTAAAGGGCGCTTACAATCTTGTCCGCATTTGACAAGAGGATGAGTGGAAAATGGCCTTTAATACTCACGATGGCCACTTCGAGTATTTAGTTATGCCATTTGGCCTGAGCAATGCCCCGGCCATATTTCAAAATATGATGAATGACATCCTGCGAGATTTGTTATACTAATGTGTGGTCGTATACCTAGACGACATCCTCATCTTTTTCAGTGATGTTCAAAGCCACCAAGCAGATGTCATCAAAGTCTTGCAGAGACTGCGGAATAATCGTCTATGCGCCAAGCTTGAGAAGTGTGCTTTCCTCCAGGAGTCTGTTCCCTTCTTAGGGTACATTGTGTCCAACAAAGGTTTCCAAATGGACCCACAGAAGACAAGAAGCATACAAGACTCGCCTCAGCCTACTGGTATTAAAGCCCTCCGTCGCTTCCTCAGCTTTACTAATTATTATCGCACATTCATCAAAAACTACTCGACCTTGACAGCGCCACTTACTGCCATGACTAAGAAAGGAGCCAACCCTTCACAGTGGTCTCCGGATGCCATTGCTGCTTTTCAAGTCCTTAAGGAGACCTTCCTCAAAAAACCTTGTTTACGCCATCCTGACCCTCATCGGCCATTCATCGTCGAGGCTGATGCCTCTGATGTCATACTCTTCACCCCTGCTCATTTTTCTCCAGAGTTGCTCCCTATCAAGCTTGCACTTGAGGAATGGCATCCCTGGCTAGAAGGTCCAAAACACCAGATAACAGTATTCACTGATCACAAGAACCTGGAATATTTATGTCATGCACAGAGACTCAACCATCGCCAAGCCCAGTGGTCATTATTCTTCAACAGATTTGATTTCTTGCTCAAATACTGTCCTGCTGATAAAAATGTCCAGGCAGATGCCCTCTCACACTCTTTTACACCTGAGGATGTTCCTGACGCACCTCTTCACATCATCAATCCAGAGAAGATAGTTCTGGCTGCTACCATTTCTGTTCCAGCAGGTAAAATGGTGGTTCCTCAGATTCTATGGAAGAAGCTTTTGAACTGGGCTCATGATTCCCGGTACCCTAGCTACCCTACAACAATTCTACTGGTGGCCGTCTATGAAAAAGATGTTTCAAGCGTACGTTGAATCCTGCGCTACCTGTGCCAGACAAAAGCCTCCTGCCGGTCGCCCCTGGAGGTCTTCTACAACCGTTAGCTGTTCCAGACGAACCAAGGACACACAATGCAACCGATTTCATCGTTGATTTACCACCATCAAGCGGGGGAACAATACTATATGGGTCAATGCAGAAGAAGACTTAGAATATAAAGTCGAAGAAGTCCTGGACGTTCGTAAAAGATGCAAGACTTTTGAATACCTTCTAAAATGGGAAGGTTCGGCCCCGAAGAAAAACTCTTGGGAGCCTCAGACCAATATCCTGGACAAAGAGATGCTTTGTCAGTTCCACCTCGCGCATCCTTCAAAACCTAAGCCTGGTACCCGAAAAGGAAATTGCCCTTTGAAGGGGGGTACTGTTTGTGTTCGTCGGTTCCCAATGCCCTGTCCTCTGCCCTCCTTACCTCTCTGGCAACTCCCTCTTCGACCGCGGGAAGATTGACTGCCGCAGCGTCCTTCTGCTGAAGTCCTCCGGCGTCCCCGGACCGGCTAGACGCTGCAACCCGCCATGTTTCCTGGAGGCCTAGGGACACGCGCGCGGCGTGGCCCCGACATAAGTAACGGCAATGGTGCGAACCTCAGGGGCGTCCCCCGGAGATGACGTCACCTGCGACGTATATATAAGGTCTTAGAATTTGCTAACACATCGAGTTAGCAAGGAAAGGAATGGAATGGAAGGAATGGACTCGCTTCGGATTCCAAGCTACTTTGCCTCCTCGGACTTACCCGGGGTACCCGCTCCTCGGGTGCCTCGCTCTCTCTTTTGTTTTTCAGGTGACAGTCTGGAACCGGTACTCGCTCCTTGAGGGCCCTTGTTCCCAGACTTGCTCTGTATTCTCTTCTGCCTGGAAGTCATCACTGCCAACTACATCAGTGAGTTACCATCGCTCTCTCAGAGCTTTACCTGGAACCAGGTACTTGCTCCTCGAGGGCCTATTCATTCCAGCTCCTGGGCTTCTATGAGACCATCGTGTGAGTGTTCTATCAATGTTCCTTACCTGAACTCTGCATATCCTGCCTACTCACTATATTCAGTTTCTCAACAGCTCAGCCATCCAGGGATCGCTGTTCCAGTACCTGAGGGAACTACAGCCCTGCCGGACACTCCAGCTCACTACTGCCACCTCATGGTGGTTCCTTATATGGTTTAATAAAAAATCTAGTGTGTGTCTGTCTCCAACTATGAGCCTGACCGGTGGTCCCTCTCTGGATCTTCCCCCCGGGGGCGTGGTCATCTGCCCACCGATCCAAGGATCCACCCACAAATATCCTTATCTGTTTGCTAACTCCTAACAGATTGAACACAGTAGTAGAGAGATAGTGGATGCCCTGCAAGGGGCTCAGTTCAAACAAATGGTAATGGAACCTACGAGGGAGGGAGCTATACTCGATTTAGTGCTCACTAATGGAGATAATGTCTCTAATGGCTGGGTGGATGCCCACCTCAGCACCAGTGATCATCAAACGGTATGGTTTCATATCACAAATAAGATATGGAGGAGTTGCACGAAGACCCGAGGTTTGCAGTTCAAAAAACACCGGCCTTTGTTGAAATGGGGAAGTACCTGGAGGGAGACCTAGAAGGCTGGGAGAACATGAGAGATGTGGAACAACAGTTGGCCAAACTAAAAGGAGCAATTACCAAGGCAACTAATCTATATGTTACAAAAGTAAAGAAAAGCAAGAGAAAAAGATGAAACCCTATCTGGTTTTCAAAGGAGGTGGCTGATAAAATAAAAGCTAAAAGAACAGCGTTTAATAAATATAAAGGATCCCAAAGGGCGGATCACAAGGAAGAATATCTGTGGAACTGAGGAGACAAAGAAAGTAATCAAGACAGCAAAAAGTCAAGCGGAAGAAAGGATTGCTAAAGAGGTAAAGCCGAGGAGGTGACCAAAACATTTTTCAGATACATCAGAGAGAAGAGAAGAAAAGTCCAAAGTGGTATAGTTGAAATTGAAAGGTGAAAAGGATCAATGTGTGGAGAGAGACGAAGAAATGGCCAAAATATTAAATGAATACTTTTTTTCAATGTTCACTAAAGAGGACCCTGGAGTCTCTAGTTAACAAGAAACTGGAGGGGAGAGGAGTAGTTGAACCTCCGTTTATAGAAGAGAATGTATGGGAACAGCTAGGAAAACTGAAAGTAGACAAAGACATGAGGCCTGATGAGATTCATCCCAGGATACTGAGGGAGCTCAGAGATGTGCTGGCAGGTCCACTGCATGACCTGTTCAATAGATTCTTAGAAACGGGCGTAATGCTGAGTGATTGGAGAAGAGCGGTGGTGGTACCGCTTCATAAGAGTGGGAGCAGAGAGGAGGCTGGAAACTACAGGCTGGTTAGCCTCACCTCGGTGGTGGGAAAAGTAATGCGGTTGTTGCTGAAAGAAAGAATAGTGAAACTATTCTACAGTCAGAAGAATTGCTAGACCAGAGGGCAGCATGGATTTCACCAGGGGAAGGTCCTGTCAGACAAATCTGATTGACTTTTTTATTTGAGTGACTAGGAAATTGAATTGAGGAAGAGGCTCGATGTCAACTACTTGGATTTCAGCAAAGCTTTTGATACGGTCCCGCACAGGAGGCTTGTGAATAAATGAGAAGCTTAAGAGTGAGTGCCAAGGTGGTGGCCTGGATTGCAAACTGGTTGACGGACAGAAGACAATGTGTGATGGGTCAGGCAGACATCCTAGTTTGCCATCCAGGCAGCTAACGTTTTCTCCAATCAGTCCTCAAGACAAAGATTCTTTAAGTTTGAAATTATTTATTGTACAGGTAAATTCTATTTACAATTGTTGCATCTCAAACGCAAGCCCAAGGCAAAGATCTTTGGTAACTGGAGGTAGGATAGCAGGAGGGAGAAGGAGGGAGAAGGAGGTCTCTTGTATTGTAGGAGTTAGTTTATGGTAGAGGTAGGAAGCTTGAGGGATATGAGGCTGATTTGTCTTCAGATGAAGGCAGTAAGAGAAAGTTTAATGTTAATTTCACCCTTGTTCGATGTAAACCGATGTGATATGACTTGTATCATGAACGTCGGTATAGAAAATAATTAAATAAATAAATAAATAATAAATAAATGGAACCTACTCTGAAGAGAGAGCGGTGTTAAGCGAGTGCCGCAAGGATCGGTGTTGGGACTGGTCCTGTTCAATATCTTTGTGAGCGACATTGCAGACGGGATAGGTTTGTCTTTTGCAGATGATACTAAGATCTTGCAACAGAGTGGATATGCTGGAAGGAGTGGAGAGAATGAGATGGGATTTAAGGAAGCTGGAAGAGTGGTTGAAGATATGCAGCTGAGATCATGCCAAGAAGTGCAGAGGTCATGCATATGGGGTGTGGAAATCCGAAAGAACGGTATTGATGGGGGGTGAAGGGCTGATGTGCACGGAGCAGGAGAGAGACCTTGGGGTGATGTGTCTAACGATCTGAAGTTGGCCAAAACAATGTGACAAGGCGATAGCTAAAGCCAGAAGAATGCTGGGCTGCATAGAGAGAGGAATATCTAGTAAGAGAAAGGAAGTGATGATCTCCTTGTATAGGGCCTTGGTGAGGCCTCAGCTGGAGTATTGTGTTCAGTTCTGGAGACCATATCTCCAAAGGGACAGAGACAGGACGGAGGTGGTCCAGAGAAGGGTGACCAAAAAGTGGATGGTCTTCATAAAATTACTTATGAGGAGAGATTGAAGAACCTAAATATGTATACACTGGAGGAGAGGAGGAGCAGGGGTGATATGATACAGACTTTCAGATACTTGAAAGGTTTTAATGATTCATGGTCAACATAACAACAAACCTTTTCCGTTAGAAAAAAATCAGTAGAACTAGGGGTCACGATTTGAAACTCCAGGGAGGAAGACTCAGAACCAATGTCCGGAAGTATTTCTTCATGGAGAGGGTGGTGGATGCCTGGAATGCCCTTCCGGAGGAAATGGTGAAGACTAAAACTGTAAAGGATTTCAAAAGGGCATGGGATAAACACTGTGGATCCATAAAGGCCAGAGGGTGGGAATGAAGAGTAAAGCCATGGGGATTGCTTCCTGGAATGGTGGCTATTACTTGGTGATTACTACCCTTACTCAATAAGCCTTCACACGGTTAATGCAACTCCAACATTGCTCTCTGCTTCAATGGCAAGGAGAAATGTGGAAAAGAGGATTTGCATTCAGACAGCAACCAACAGGGACTGAACTACACAGTCTGGGTAAACAAATAAGCATGGGGGTAACTTGCTTATTGCGGTGGTTACTTCCCTACACCAATTAAGCCTGATACCTCACTTTGAATGCATATACAGTGTTGCTCTCTGCTTCAACAGCAGGGGGAATGTGGAAAAGAGGATTTATATTCAGACAACATCCAACAAGGCATTGATCTGAGCAGTCAGGGTAAACAAGCAATCGGGATAACTTGCTTGATGCGGCAGTTACTACGCTTAACCATTAAGCCTTACGATTCACCTTTGATGCAACTCCAACATTACTCTCTGCATCAACGGCAGGGGGTGGCAGGAAATTTGAATCAAACAATTACCCTCAAGGGCCGTGAACTTGGTGGTTGGTGAAACAGATAATTATGGGAAAATAAGTGTGGGAGCTTGCTGGGCAGACTAGATGGACCGTTTGGTCTTTTTCTACCGTCATTTGTATGTATCTATGTATATGTATCTGTGTGACAGAACTAAAGGTTCACCTCTCTGAATCCAAGGCAAAGCTTTGTTAGAAGCTATTAACCTACCCTGAAATGTCAGAGGTAGCCACTGGGAAATATTGAGATGTCCTGGAACAGCAAGGCTCTTTGCCTGTCCAGCTCAGGGTTAGTCATATTATCCTGCTTTATGTAGGTACATAGAAAATCTGCAGAGTAGTTTGTTCTGGCTGCTAGTAGCAGTTACAGTCCTTATCTTATATGTGGCTACTCTTATAGCACATAGCCTGAGGACTCCAGAGAAGACATGCTATCAGAGTGGTCATTTTCCAAGCAGAGGCATGACCTTTTAGGTTTGAGGCCGTAGTCTGTCTGTATAGCTACCATGATTTGTGGACCACATAGCAGAGTTGCTGTCTATTTTATGATGTGTCTCCTGTGGTGGTTGTCCATTTTACACTTTGTGGATACTGAGACCAAGGCAGGTGTGCTGATAGATTCTCAGTCATCAGCTCTGTGTGTAGCATTAAGGCAAGAGAAGGTGTTTTTAGCTGATGACCTCATGAGCCAACAACCAGCCTCTTTCTGAAGCTTGCCACTGTGTAAATTGTATCGCAAACTGCTCCCAGAGGTATCATGTGGTAGGCATGATGTCTTCTGCACTTTTGGTGTTGTTTTGTAGAAAAACATGCCTTTTGGGGCCCCTGAGACTTGGGGGTGCCCATGTCTGTATCAAAGAAAAATCAGTGAGCATATATGTTTCCAACAGATGTCTGTCACGTTGCCTGGTGTAGACAATGTTGTATGACTAGTAATGACTGTGATGACCTCATTAGCAGGCAGGGACAAGCTTGGAACAGACATCATTAATGGTTGATGATGAACAGCCAGCAACAGCTAATTTTGGGCTGGGTAGGTTAGCAAAGTGCTGGAGGTAGACTGTAAACAACAATGTCCCAACAGATGTGTATGTCTGTGTATGTCTGGATAAGTGATGTGCTGTGTTAGGCTCTGCCTATATCTGTGTCTGGGGGTAATGCAGGGCTCATAATTTTCTTCCTTGCCACACCATTGCATACACCAGACTATGCACTATGTGTGCACTCAATTTTCCCCTATAGGGGCGGATTTTAAAAGGCCCACGCGCGCCGGCGCGCCTATTTTGCATAGGCCGCCGGCGCGCGTAAAGCCCCGGGACGCGCGTAAGTCCCGGGGCTTTTGAAAAGGGGAGGGAGGGGGCGTGTCCGGGGGCGTTCCCGAAACGACGCGGCGTTTCGGGGGTGGACCCGGGGGCGTGGTGCCGGCCCGGGGGCGTGGTCGAGGCCTCCGGACCAGCCCCCGGGACCGGAGGACGGAGCGGGGCTGCCGGTGACGCGCGCAAAGGTAAGGGGAGGTTTAGATAGGGCCGGGGGGGTGGGCTAAGAAAAGTTCCCTCCGAGGCCGCTCTGAAATCGGAGCAGCCTCGGAGGGAACATGCAGCTCGTGCTGGGCTCGGCGCGCACAGGTTGCACAAATGTGCACCCCCTTGCACGCGCCGACCCCAGATTTTAAAAGATACGCGCGGCTACGCGCGTATCTTATAAAATCCAGCGTACTTTTGTTCGCGCCTGGTGTGCGAACAAAAGTACACACTCGCGTAGTTTTTAAAAATCTGCCCCATAGTCTTTAGCCACAAGAAATCCTGTGCTTCCGCGCTTTAGGATGGATGCTACATGTATGGTAATGTGTAGGCAGGGAGAAAATGGCCTCATGCATTGTAACCTAACATTCCACTTTGGCCTGACACTGTTTATTAATTCCAACGCGATGGGGTTGAGAACATTGGAAATGTAAGAGCACAGATATCTAGTGCCACTTTGCCGGATGAGTTGATATCTGCCTTTATTTGGCCTTATGTAGCCACATGTTGACAACTCCCACAATGTAGCTTGACCACTGTGCCACACAAGCAGAGATGTACATACTTATCAAGCAAAGTGGCATTTGAGTGGGAAATGTATTGGTCTTGGAGGTTATCAGTGGCCTTACAGCTGTACTGCGAAAGTGAACCATTCTTTGCTCTTTGCCCTAGCTTCTCTTGTGCAATGCAAAAATACAGTGTGAGTACAGCACACCTGTAGCTATAGCTTTCAGTGTATTGCAATGTAGCTGAACTGAACACACATCAGTTTGTGATGTTCTGCTGTTGTGGAACACATTGAAAGCATGTGAGTCTTCCCTGCATCAGAGACAGCTGTGTACATGTTAGGTGAGTATAATACACACCAACTTCTCTATACTATTATATTATATATCCTGAGGCTTATCATTATCAACAGCCATTTAGATGGCCAACTGTAAAGTTAGCATGCTAAATGACTAATGTGTTATACGCAGCCAATTATCTTGCTAATTTTGTTCTATGTAAACCGATGAGATGTTCCCAATGTTCGTCTAGATGACACAGTGTTCTGGCAGGCTGCAAGTTGATTACATATGTTTTATACTGTAATATCTCAAAAAGTGAATGTAAATCCTATCTTTTAGGTGGAGTGAGGATAATTGTAAGGGCCCTAATGTTATCTTGTGGGCTCATTTGTGTTACTCTATCTAAGACTAGACAAGAGTTACATGTACACTATCTTCTCTCTGGGTCTGGCACCAGCAGTTGCAAATTTCTGCTCATTAGAGATGAATAAGACAGGGTGAAGACTTTGCTGCATCACCTCTAGCCAAGTATTTCTACATCTATTCCACTGGACAGCATATGGAGGTGAACACTATCTAGATAGTGCCCATCTCATATACATACCCATGTAGCCAATAGTTAGCTAAGAGTATAATCTCTGGAAAAGGCAACATGAGCCACTAGTGATGCTCCACAGCAAGCCTATGGAAAGAGGCAGCTAGACGATACAGTTGTCAATTGAAACAGACAGACAGGAGACTGGTAGAGCTGACATCTGGCTCCAGCAAAGCAAGGATGAGCACACAGGAAGAGGAGGATCCAAAATAGGAAAGCACCATTCAGGAGGCTACAATGCCCAGCAAGTGAATCCTCAGCCTATAATCATATCAACTATTAGTACTCCATAACAGCCTTCTGCTGGCCCTTGAAGGATCAGACATTTGAATAATCTATCTGGACCAAGATATTTTTTTGGACTCATGCAAACCCCTTTATTTGCTTTCTTTCCCATCTTCTTCCTTCTAGCCTTCTTCATTCCTGAATCCTCTCCCTAATCCTGTCAACTGCCATCTTTTCAATCCAATATTTTCTATTCTCTCTCAGGGTTATCTTAAAGGGGACCTGCCTGTTGTACTGGGGACTAGCAATTATGGGTCTTTACCCATGGCAGTAGGAGCTGCTGCTTGGGATCTGTGCTGCACGGCTGCCAGGGATCCTTGTCTATTTGTCAGTGGGAAGCTGCAGATCAGGCGGGAACGGTGCTGGCATGGGCTGGCAGTCCCTGCTCCTAGTTATTCTGGTATGGGAAGTGAAGCCAAGTTGCCGGGGACTGCCCCTCAGCATCGGCACTCAGGTAGAGGGGTAGTGATTTGCAAAAATATAGTGTGCTATTTTGACAAATGTGCAGAATTTTGAGAATTTACAGATTTTGTGAACAGAATTTATAATTTTTTGGTGCAGAATTCCCCCAGGAATAATGTGTTAATTTATATAAGAGAGAGAGAGAGAGAGCAAGAACATAAGAAATTACCATACTGGGCCAGACCAAGGGTCCATCAAGCCAGCATCCTGTTTCCAACAGTAGCTAATCCAGGCTACAAGTACCTGGCAATATGCAAACATTAAGTAGATCCCATGCTACCGATGCAAGTAAAAGTAGTGGCTATTCCTAAGTCAACTTGATTAGTTTTTATTTAATGTATTTTAAATGATTTCTAGTCCACACTTCTTTCATTCAGGGTGGATTACAATAAACATTCATAATTTCATGAAACAATAATACAAACAGAAGATACAATAAAATAAAATTAATCATGAAAGCAATTCTAAATAAATGTGTTTTTAACACCTTTCTGAATATTTTGGAGTTTTCACAGGTTCTTAATTCTTTTGGCAGTGTGTTCCAAAATATTGGGGCCGGCTGCAGAAGTGCTCTTTCACGTGGTCATCAAGGCGAATGAGATGGAATATCTAGGAGGTATTGATTTGCCAAGTGTAAAGACCTGGAGGGAGAATAGAGTTTCATAATCGCATTTGTCCAGGGAGAGTGTAGATTGAAGACTAATGAATGAACAATTAGTCCAAGTTTATATTGGATCCTAAATGATATAGGTAGCCAATGTAATTGTTTTAGAATGGGTGTGATGTGTTCACGGCTGGACATATTGGTTAATAAACGAGCAGCTGTATTCTGAATGATTTGTAGTGGGCGTATTATATATTTAGGAATACCAATAAGTTGTGAATTACAGTAGTCCATAGATGAAAACAAAAGTGTTTGTAGAAGAGTCTGAAAATCATTGGGTTCCAAGAATGGTTTACATAACGTAGTTGTAATTTATGGTGCAACGTCTGGGTTAGATTTTTTTATCTGAGTTTGCATTTTTAAAGATTGATCGATTAGAATTCCTAGATTGCGGATATCTTTGGAGAGTTTGATTGGTTATTTATTAGTATTTAATAGAGTTAATGGACTTCTCCTCCAAGAACTTATCGACCTGGAGATAAGAACATCAGAGCAGATGCCCTATCTCGCTCATTTCTCTCTGAAGACGTACCTGATAAACCCAGCATATCAGCGACCAGAAGATAGCTATCCTGTCAGCTACACATCCGGTACCTCCGGGCAAGACCATTGTACCCTGCAATCCTGTTTTTGTAATTTAATTTTAATTATTATTTATATTTTTATGTTTTTATTTTTTAAATGAAATGTAAACCGTAGTGATAGAAACTTGTTTCTGTATAATGGTATAGAAAAACTGTATAAATAAATAAATAAATTGTTAGCATGGGCTCACAATTCAAAACTGGCTGGACATCCTGGTCAAAGAAGAACTCTGGCTAAACTACAGAAGTACTACTGGTGGCCCACCATGAAGGAAGACACGTTCGCCTATGGTGCTTCTTGTTCCAATTGTGCCAGACAGAAAGCTCCACCCGGACGTCCTTCATCCCTTGCCAGTACCAGATGAGCCCTGGACTCACATTGCTACAGACTTTGTAGTAGACTTTAGAGATGTGAATCGTGTGCCCGATCGTCTTAACGATCGGGTTCAGTTAGAGGGGGGGGAAAAATCTGATCGTGGGTGATGTGGGTGATGTGAATCGGAATTGGTTCCGATTCACATCGTTATTTTTTTTGTAGTGAGGCCCGACCCTTTAAAATTAACCCCTTACCTTCCCCCACCCTCCCGAACCCCCCCCCCCCCAAAAATGTTTTACGATTACATGGTGGTCCAGTGGGGGCGCGGGGACCAATCTCCCGCTCTCGGGCCATGGGCGCTATTTTGGGTGCCACTCAAAAATGGCGCCGATGGCCCGATAAAAAAAAACCCACCCGACCCTTTAAAAACCACCCCTTAGCTTCCCCCACCCTCCCGAGCCCCCCAAAACATACCTCGTGGTCTAGTGGTGGTCCCGGGAGCGATCTCCCATTCTCAGGCCATCGGCTGCCACTCATAAAGATGGCGCCGATGGCCCTTTGCCCTTACCATATGACAGGGTATCCGTGCAATTGGCCGGCTCCTGTCACATGGTAGGGGCACTGGATGGCCGCCGCCATCTTTAAAGATGGCGGCGGCCATCTTTACGATGGCGGCGGCCATCTTTAAATACAGCGGCGGCCATCTTTACGCGCCCCCACTGGACCACCAGGTACTTGTAAAAAGTTTTGGGGGGGTTTGGGAGGGTGGGGGAAGGTAAGGGATTCATTTTATAGGGTCGGGGTGGGTTTAGGGTTTTTTTTTGGTGTGCCGGTTTTCCCCACCCTCCCCCCTCCCCCGATTTATGATTTTTCACGATAAATCGGGGGAATTTCTATTGTATCGGGACTCTTAACGATTTTTGACGATTTAAAATATATTTGACGATTGTTTTAAATCGTCAAAAAACGATTCACATCCCTAGTAGACTTACCACTTTCTGTAGGTAACAATACCATCTGGGTTACAGTGGATCGTTTCTCGAAGATGGCTCACTTTGTGGCTCTCCTTGGCTTGCCTTCAGCCATGGAGCTTGCTAAACGTTTCATCACCCACATCTTTCGCCTACACGGCATGCCTAAACACATCGTCTCTGACAGAGGAGTGCAATTTACAGCAAATTTCTGGAAAGCTTTGTGTAAGACGTTTGACATCACTCTCGACATCACCTCTGCATACCATCCTCAGTCGAATGGCCAAACTGAGAGAATGAATAGAACACTCAAGCAGTTCCTTCGAGCCTATGTTGGTTCACGTCAAAATGACTGGCTGAACTGTTGCCCTGGGCTGAATTCGCCATCAACTCTCATCCAGCAACATCTACTGGATCAAAACCATTTGAAGTGGACTACAGATGACTACCCTTACCACCTTTACCACTTCCACTTGCAGTGTTGTCCCCGGCAGCTCAATCTACTGCCAATGACATTCAATCACTCTGGAGAAAGACTAAAGAGATGCTCCAAAAAGCAGAACAATGAGCAAGGCTCCTGAATTCCAGCCTGGTGACAAGGTCTGGCTGTCTATCAAACATCTAAGACTCAAGCTACCATCAGTTCGATTTGCTCCACGCTTTGTTGGACCCTTTCCCATCCTCTGATGTCTGGGGACACTCACGAATAGTCTGAAACTTCCTACAGCAATGAAGATTCATAATGCATTCCATGTCTCGCTACTGAAACCACTTGTCCTTAGCGAGTTTTCCACCAAGACACCTGAACCTACACCCATTGATGCAGAAGAAGACATTGAGTACAAGGTTGATGCCATCCTTGATGTAAGAAAGAGAGGCAGAGTTTGGGAATACCTCCTGTCATGGGAGGGTTATGGACCTGAAGAAAACTCTTGGAAACCTTTGGCTAATATCATGGACAAAGAGATGCTTCGTCAATTCCACGACTGCATCCTCAAAAACCAAGACCAGGTAGGGGGTCTGGAGGGGGCCCTTTGAAGGGAGGTACTGTTGCATCCGTCGGTCTCAGATGTCTTTGACCTCTGTGCCTCACCTTTCTCTCTGCTCTCCCCGCTAGCCTTGGGAAGATGGCTACCGCGGCGTCTGCATACCGCTCTCTCCAGCATCTCCGGAACGGCAATGGCAAGGCAATCTGCCATGTTTCTCCTGAGGGCCTCCTAGGGTGCACGCGTGCATGCCACCCACATCTTTCTACACGTCATGGCGGAAACCTCGGGGGGGGGGGGGGTTGGCCCCCTTGAGTGACATCACGCCATCCAGGTATTTAGCCTGCCCTTCGTTTGCTAACAAATCGAGTTGGCAAGTATTGGACTTATCCGGTCTAAGCTACTCTGCTGCTTTCCTGCTGCACTGGAAACTCTCTCTACCTTTTGGGGAATTTCTCTAATCTGGGTATCCGCTCCTTGGGGGCCCTTTGCTTTCTTTCAGGTGCCTATCAGGGATCAGTCCTACCCAGGACAGGATTCGGAACTGGAACTCGGGCACCAGAGGAACAATGGGTAGCTGGAGGTGCTCGAACAAAAGAAGGCCTAAGCCCTGTAAGTCCATGTCCAGAGAATAGGCAAGGAGAGGCGTCACTGACAGGCAAGGATCAGAGCCAGCGGCAAGTAGAAGTTTTGGCAAGCGGTGTAGACTCTGGACACAGGAGAGTCTGTAGCATAGTCGTTCAAAGCAAGGAGAAGTCAGGTGTAGTCAATCAAAGCAATGATCAGAGCGCGGAGAAGGCAGGCGTGGTCAATCAAAGCAATGGTCAGGGCACGGAGAAGGCAGGAGTGATCAGGCATAGCGGAGATCCGGGGCTGGAGAGAAGCAGAAGAGTAGTCATGCGTAGCGGAGGTATGGGGCTGCAGAGAAGCTGAAGAATAGTAAGGCGTAGCGGAGGTATGAGGCTGGAGAGAAGCTGAAGAGTAGTCAGGTGAAGCGGTGGTCAAATCCAAGAGTCAGTCCAACACAAAGACGAACAGGAACAAGGAGAACAGGAACCGGGAACCACAGGAAACAGGAACACCACAAAGACACAGTTCTGGGATCAGCAATGAGTACTCGGAATATGAGGAGTCCTGTTACAAAGGCAACGCTATGGAGCGAGGCCTGAGCTTTTATATGCTGAAGAGTCTGACTTCAGCATCCGGGTCCGCGGCCAGGTTCCCGCCGCGGGCCCTTTAAAGAACTAGAGATGCACGCATGCATGCCTAGAAAGGGGTGCGGCGCTGATGGCAGCGTCTCTCAGCGGGCCACGCGGAGAGGCCCAACGAGCAGGGACATCTTGGCTGGCAACACTGGGTGGCAAGGCAGGACCGGAGAAACTGGAGGGAACCCGAGGTCGGAGCTGGTGGCCCACCGCCGCCAGAGAAGAGGAGCCAGGCCCTGGAGTCCATCTGAGAAGGTGAGAGGGCTGCGCCGCGGGGCTGCTGCATGCGGCGCACGTAACAGACTGTGATTCTAAAATAGTATTTTTAAACAATGTCCACACCTGTTGTATACTTTAAACCTTTCAATTGTTTTCTATTTTCCTCATTTTATCAAAGTTTCCCTTTTGAAAAGTTAGTGTTTGAGCTGTAGATTTACATATTGTCCCCCTTCCAGTCATTAGTTCAAATTTGATCATGTCATGATCACTATTGCTAAGTGGCCCCATCACCATTATCTCTCTTACCAAATCCTGCGTTCCACTAAGAATTAAATCTAAAATAGCTCCCTCTCTCATTGGTTCCTGAACCACTTGCTCCATGAAGCAGTCGTTTATTCCATCCAAGATTTTTATGTCTCTTGCATATCCTGATGTTATATTTACCCAGTCAATATTGGGGTAATTGAAATCTCCCATTATTACTGCACTGCCAAATTGGTTAGTCCCTGATTTCTCTTAGCATTTCATCATCTGTCTGATCATTTTTGTCAGGTGGATGGTAGTATACTCCTATCACTATACTCTTACCCAACACACATGGGATTTGTACCCTTATAGGGGTAGATTTTAAAAAGGTGCGCACGGGCATACATGTGCACGTGCTACCCAGCGTGCACACATGTACACCCAATTTTATAATATGTTCATGCAGGCACGCACATGTTATAAAATCCAGGGTCGGCGCGCGCAAGGGGGTGCACAATTGTGCACCTTGCGAGCACCAAGCCGCGCTGCGCTGCCTTCCTCCATTCCCTTTCCCCTAACCTAACCTAACCTTCCCACCCCTTCCCCTAACCTTTCCCCTCCCCCAGCCCTACTCTAAACCCCCCCCAAATGTTTATCCTACCTTTTGCGCCTGCCTCTGGGCAGGCACAAGTTGCGTGCCGGCAGCCTACCGGCATGCAATCCTCTAACACAGCGGCAATGGGTTCTGTGTCGGAGGCCTCTGGCCCCACCCCCACTCTGCCCTGCCCCCGGACTGCCCCTTTAGTAAAGCCCTGGGACTTACATGCGTCCCGGGGCTTTATGCGCGTCGCTGGGCCTTTTTAAAATAGACCCGGCGTATGTAAGCCCATTTACGCATGTAACCCTTTGAAAATCTGGCCCATAAATTCTACTGAGCATTTAATCTCTTGTATGATCTTTATCCTGTTAGACTCTATAAGCTCCCGGACATAAATTGCCATACCCCCTCCAAGTTGATCCTCCCTATCATTGCGATATAATTTGTACCCTGATATAGCACTGTCCCATTAGTTATCCTGCTTCCACCAGGCCTCTGAGATGCCAATTATGTCTATCTCATCATTCACTGCTATGCACTCTAACTCTCCCATCTTACTTCTTAGACTTCTGGCATTGGCATAGAGACATTTCAAACTGCATTTTTTTTGTTTTTATTAACAGCCAGCTTTTCAACTGATAGTGATCATTTGGAATTCTTTAGCTCAGGTGATTCTTTACTTATAGGCACATGGACTACTTTTGCTTTTATTGGAAGCTCTCTGTTGGGATGCCCTAACTCTCCTGTTTCATTAGTATCCTTCAAAGATACATTCCTCTGAACCATGCACTGCTGAGTGACTGTCAGCTTTCCCCCTTGTTCTAGTTTAAAAGCTGCTCTATCTCCTTTTTAAAAGTTAGCACCAGCAGCCTGGTTCCACTCTGGTTAAGGTGGAGCCTGGCCTTTCGGAAAAGTCTCCCCCTTCCCCAAAAGATTGTCCAGTTCCTTACAAAACTGAATCCCTCTTTCCTGCACCATCGTCTCATCCATGCATTGAGACTCTGGAGCTCTGCCTGCCTCTGGGGACCTATGCGTGGAACAGGTAGCATTTCAGAGAATGCCACCCTGGAGGTTCTGGATTTCAGCTTTCTACCTAAAATCCTAAATTTGGCTTCCAGAACCTCCCTCCCACATTTTCCTATGTCATTGGTGCCCACATGGATCTAGAGGAGAATTGTATTCCCTTTCTTTTTATGCCATGTTAATTTGTAATAAGTTAAGAACATAAGAACATAAGAAATTGCCATGCTGGGTCAGACCAAGGGTCCATCAAGCCCAGCATCCTGTTTCCAACAGAGGCCAAACCAGTCCACAAGAACCTGGCAATTACCCAAACACTAAGAAGATCCCATGCTACTGATGCAATTAATAGCAGTGGCTATTCCCTAAGTCAACTTATCCAAACCTTTTTTGAACCCAGCTACACTAACTGCACTAACCACATCCTCTAGCAACAAATTCCAGAGCTTTATTGTTCATTGAGTGAAAATAATTTTCTCCGATTAGTCTTAAATGTGCTACTTGCTAACTTCATGGAATGCCCCCTAGTCCTTCTATTATTCGAAAGTGTAAATAACCGTGTCACATCTACTCGTTCAAGACCTCTCATGATCTTAAAGACCTCTATCATATCCCCCCTCAGCCGCCTCTTCTCCAAGCTGAACAGCCCTAACTCTTCAGCCTTTCCTCATAGGGGGAGCTGTTCCATCCCCTTTATCATTTTGGTTGCCCTTCTCTGTACCTTCTCCATCGCAACTATGTCTTTTTTGAGATGCAGCGACCAGAATTGTACACAGTATTCAAGGTGTGGTCTCACCATGGAGCAATATAGAGGCATTATGACATTTTCTGTTTTATTAACCATTCCCTTCCTAATAATTCCTAACATTCTGTTTGCTTTTTTGACTGCTGCAGCACACTGAGCTGACGATTTTAAAGTATTATCCACTATGATGCCTAGATCTTTTTCATGGTAGGTAGCACCTAATATGGAATCTAATATCGTGTAACTACAGCAGAAATGAGGGAAGCTTGCTGGGCAGACTGGATGGGCCATTTGGTCTTCTTCTGCCGTCATTTCTATGTTTCTATGTTTCTATAGGGTTATTTTTTCCTATATGAATCACCTTCCACTTGTCCACATTAAATTTCATCTGGCATTTGGATGCCCAATCTTCCAGTCTTGCAAGGTCCTCCTGTAATGTATCACAGTCCGCTTGTGATTTAACTACTCTGAATAATTTTTGTATCATCCGCAAAATTTGATAACCTCATTCGATGTGTATTCCTTTAAGAACAAAGAAGAACATAAGAACATAAGATCATTTATATATATATTGAAAAGCACCGGTCCAAGTACAGATCCCTGAGGCACTCCACTGTTTACACTTTTCAATAGAACGTTCAATACAAATTTCAGTCACATATATCACAACCTGTTGTAACCCGCTAGAAATTTTATGGAGTTAGATTTTGAAGTCATTGCTATGATAATATACATAGGTAGGTGAAATCTAGTAGTTAGTACAGGGGTGACAATGCAGGGATAGGTAACTCTAGACCTTGAGTGATGCAAACCAGTCAGGTTTTTAGGATATCCACAATGAACATGCATGAGATTCATTTGCATGCAATGGCACAGTGCATGCATAGACATCTCATGAGTATTCAGTATAGAATCTTGAAACCTGACCGGCTTGCCGGCATTCGAGGTCCAGGTTGCCTAACTGGGGTTAGAATATAGCAGTCAGAACAATCCCTGAGCAGCTTAAATATTGTTCTCTCACTGGCCTATTGTAATAGGTTTGGTAAGTCACCTTATTGCCTTGTAGTTCATTTTATGCAAACATAATTCAATAGAAATAGAAGTGAGTAACACAATTCTCCCTCAATCTTTAAGAACCTTTACCTGAGATTAGGTACCAAAATTTAGGAATGTGCAGAGGGACGCCATACGTTGCATTCGAGATTCGTATTCGTTGGGGGGCAGATACATTGCATATGGCAAGGGAGGCCCCCAATATGTTTATACGTTAAATCTTATTCGTTTCCTGGCTAAAATTAAATTAACTACAACCCCCCACCCTCCTGACCCCCCCAAGACTTACCAAAACTCCCTGGTGGTCCAGCGGGGGGGTCTGGGAGCCATCTCCTGCACTCACACCCTCGGCTGCTGGTCTTCAAAATGGCGCCGATAGCCTTTGACCTACTATGTCACAGGGGCTACTGGTGCCATTGGTTAGCCCCTGTCACTTGGTAGGAGCAATGGATGGCCAGCACTGGTGCCGATAGGAGCACAAGATGGTGCCGATGGCCATGTGACAGGGGCTGACCAATGGCACCGGTAGCCCCTATGATATAGTAGGTCAAAGGCTATCGGCGCCGTTTTGAATACCGGCAGCCGAGAATGTGAGTGCAGGAGATGGCTCCCGGATTCCCCGCTTGACCACCAGGGAGTTTTGGTAAGTCTTGGGGGGGGGTTCAGGAGGGTGGAGGTTTTGTTTAAATTGGCTCCTTTGGATGGCCGAATAATTTGGCGAAGATTTGTTGTATTCGTGGGGAATCGCAATACGTTTCGCTTCCCCATGAATACAACAAATATGGCCCTATACGTTGTGGATTACCAATTCATAGGAACGAATGCACACTCTTACCAAAATTGATAGTCAACTTTTCACCCAGAGGTGGCTGTAATATTACATGAAGCATTGTAATTCTAAAGCATGTTTGGATGAATTGCACTTTTTTAGTTCTGGATTCCTAAAGTGCCAAACACCTAGAATGGCCTTGTTAGTGAGTATCAGAGTCAGTGGAACTTCATTCATGATTGTTTACTTAGTAGCTGTGTCTCTTGAGTGCAAGTTGAATGAGCCATGACTGCCATGTGGGGCATTCAGACCATAGATCCACTCTCACAGCACTATAAATTCCAGGTTATTGGGACTATTAGTTTATATATTCCACTGTAAAGTTATGTTATATTATTTGATTTGATTTATATTTTCCTTTTCAGGCACAGGAGAAAAAGCAACATGGAAGAGCAGAGACATATTACATTTAAACAGATGTGAGATGATATGTCAAGCATCTGTGTTTCATTTTGCAACTACTAAGGTTAATAAAAAGGCCAAAATAGATGTCTGTACAATGTAGATCTATGAGGTCTTTTTCCATGTGAAACAGCAATCTGTGACCATTAGGTGGCAGTAGCCTTGAAGAGAAAATAAACCTATTTCAATACATAAAAACATCATTACTTCCAGGACAGAGAGGACAGGTTGCAGGCAGCTCTTTCTGATACATTCCAGGAAAGGCAAAACATAGTGCCATATATCTTGAATGCTGTGCGTTTGCATTTTGTTTCTTTTCATGAGCTCATCAAAGCCGATTACACGGGCAGGTATGTTATAAGGGAAAGCTGTGATGAAACCAAGCTGTGTAAGTCAAGTCATCTCTGTGGATTTTATAAATGAGTTGAATGACCTCCAAAAACCATGAATCTAAAAATAAGGTTGTATAAACTGGCAGATCTCTATAGTGAATAATGCAGCAACTTCACAGACAAAGAAAGGAGGTTGGAATATGTCTTCAAAGACTCACACTTTTCTTTATGCTGCTTTTTAATTTGAAAGATAGCAAAGGAAGCACAGCCAGATACTACTCTGACTGCACATTGAGGCCACAGAGAACATTAGCTTCACAGAGAACGAGATGCCTGTTTCTACTGGCATATCAAATACTTCCCTGTACAAAGCAACAGCTCACAAATACAGATATTTAACTTTCTTTTGCACATATTTTAAGATGTTTCATATATAGAATGAACTCACACTCAGCAAGTCACTGTGGTATGTAAAACATTTTATCATATGAAAACACTAACAGCCTGATTTTCAAAAGCATTTTTGAGCATAAGTCTCAGTTTTATGCACAAAAATGGGCTTTTGAAAATTACCTGGGGGCAGCTGTGTGTGTAAAAGTACATATGTAATTCACAGCGGATATTTTTACATGCACAAGAAAGGCATTCCTGGGAGTGGAGTTGGGGTGGGGAAATCATTTATGGAAGTATGTGCATACATTTTCAGAAAAGTATGCATAAATATGCACTCACATGCTTGGATATGCTCTGGAGGAAATGCAAATGTGTGTGTGTAAGTCTGTCAGGATTTCCGAGATGAGCCTTTATTTTCAAAGTAGACTTATGTACTTTCTAGTTACAGACATTAGCTGTTGTGATCCTGCTTGTCATGCAGCTCCCAACCACCAGAGGTCCTCCGGGAGCTGTCCCTACACTCTTTCTAGCTCTAGTCTCAGTGACCTCATGACTCAGCAATTTCCTGCCTATTTAGCCCTGCCTCAGTCTATACTCTGGGCCTTGTAATTGAGTCTTAGTCTGCTCGACTCCTTGTGGCTTCCCAAGTCTTCTTGCCTTGTATTCCTTGGGGCTCTATGCAGCCTTCTGCCTTTCCAAAGCCTTCTTGCCTTATACTCCTTGTGGCTCTCTGCAGCATTCTGCCTTGTAGCTTTCCAAAGCCTTCTTGCCTTATAATCATTGTAGCTTTCCAAAGCCTTTGTGCCTTGTTTTCCTTGTGGCTCTCTGTAGCCTTCTGCCTTGTGGCTTCACTAAACTGCCTGTCTCTAGCCTCACTCCCTGGCTTCCTTAAGCCACCTGTCTCTAGCCTTGATCCTTTGGCTCCCAGGCCTCCTGTCTCAAGCCTAGTTCCTTGGATCCCAGGCCTTCTATCTCAAACTTGCCAGTATCATTAACTCCTGTCTTGTTCCAGTGTTCCATCCCAGACCTTGGTTCCTGCCTGAGCTCCAGACATCAGCCTCCAGCCTTGCAACCTGCATCCCAAGTCTCCTCTGGCTTCTGCCTCCACTCCGGATTCCAGTTCAGCTTTAGCATTAGGTC
Source organism: Rhinatrema bivittatum (assembly GCF_901001135.1). Taxonomy (NCBI): domain Eukaryota; kingdom Metazoa; phylum Chordata; class Amphibia; order Gymnophiona; family Rhinatrematidae; genus Rhinatrema; species Rhinatrema bivittatum. The sequence goes on from NC_042618.1 coordinate 259,195,246, forward strand.
TCTCCCTTGTTCAAGTCCTGCTGGCCACCAGAACCCAAGGGCTCAAACTGTGGCGAAGGTGGTTATTATAGGCAGAAGATCCCTTAGTCTAATCTGTCCCTGGAGTCCTGGACTGTTCCCGTGGGGTTCCCCAGCTAAGCTGGGTTCTCAACCCTAACGGAATGACAAGGCCATACCATCTCTGTGCACCAGTTCCGGGACTTGCCTTCTGTCTGGTAAACTCAGTAAAAATTGTATTCCCTGGGTTTACGAGTACTGCCAAGTACAAACCTCACTAGGGGTTTTCAGGTGTTAGGAATGTGGGTCTCCCAATCCTGCCATGTGGGAATGTGAGCATCATCAGCCTTGTATGGAATGTGGAGTACATAAATTGACCTTTGATAGAAAACCTTCTGTATTAAGATGTTTTGAGGACATTTTTCCTTGTACTAAAGCAAAAACCCAAATCAGTAAAACCTGTGCATAGACAGACTTCAGTTATGTTCCTAGTAGAAAGGCAACAAAAGAGGAATGTGGTAACTCAAGAGTAAAGGTATCTGTTTCAGAGAAACCTTGTTTGTCTGCTGCATTTAGATACAAAGGAAGACCTTCACAAGAGATTTGTGCCCAGTATACTGCTCTTGCTTTTGATTGTTGGGAATGTGAAGATCATAAATGGCCAAATCCCACATCCCTAAAAGAGTGTTTTATGTGCATTTTGCTTAAAAAAACATACTGTTGCGATCCTGCCCTCCCCGCGGGCAGGCTTCTCACCTCTCGCGGCCAGTCAGGCTGCTGATGCTGTCCTCTTCGCGGCGGGCGTGCCGCTGTCGCCGGGCTCTTCTCCAGCTGCCGCCGGTCCTGCATGGCAGGGTCGGGCTGAAGGGGGCTTCCCCATGTGGCTGGGACCGCTGCTGTCGCTCCTGCTTTCCCCAACTCAGCTGGGGCCGTCCCTGCGGCTGTCCCCACGAGGCTGGGGTCTTCAGCCGGCAGGGAGGCTGTCCCTGCCGGTGCTGCTGCTGCTTGGGTCCTTGCCCGGCAGGGAGGCCATCCCTGCCGGTGCCTGCAACCTTCCTGCCTGATGTCTTCGCGGCTGGAAGCTGCTCCTGCAGCCTGCCTTCCTCAGCTTCTTTGCAGGGCTGCTCCCACTGCCTACCCGCTTCTCCTCGGGTCTTCCACGTGGCTGGGGATGCCACCAGCCTGTCCTGCTCCTCTCCTCCAGCTCTCCTTAGGTGCAGGCGCACGCCTCTCTCCTGTTCTTCTAGGGCCAGCCAGGTGTGGCCCCCTGCTGACCCCTCCCTGTGCGTTGTCCTCTTCAGCCCTACAAAAGGGCTCAGCGTCCATTCCAGCTTTGCCTTCGCAAGGAGTTAGACACTCCTGGGATCCTGCTGTCCTTCGCTCCAGGAGTCGTCCTTGTTCCAGCTCTTCTTCAAGGTTCTGTGTTTCCTGTTCTTTGTTGGAGCTCCTCGTCTTGTACTGATGTCCACGTTCCAGTCCAGATGTCTTCCTGATGTTCATGATCCACTCCTGAGGTCTGTCTCCCCATCCTGTATTCTGTGTTCCAGTCCAGATGTTGTTCTCCGTACACGATGTCTGTTATCCAGTCCAGGTGTCGTTCTCCTGATCCTGATATCCATGATCCTGACCAGTTATCCTGCACCCCTGGTTCTACATTGCCACCCTTCCTGGCGTGCCATGTCGTGGTCTGAGACCAGCCCCATGGGCAGGCTGTGTAGGGTGCTTCGTGGTGCAATGCCTGCCTCCCTTCTGCAGCACTAGCCTCCGGGAGACTTCCGCTTCTGTACTTGTCCCTGGTCTACGGAGTCCCTTGGGCTTGCTCCGTCCGTGCCAAAGACTCTGCCAGAACCTGTACCGTCAGAGTGGTCCACGACCAGCCACTGGTGGCTGAGTAGGGCGCGTCTCTGTGCAGGCCTCTACAGCTTCTGAGACATGTCCCTTTTCAATGCTCTACATCTCGTCTAGAAGCTCTTCGAGTTCAGCGTGGTCCGTGACCAGTCCCGTGGGCAGACTGTGTAGGGTGCGCTGCCAAAAGATCTTCATTCAAAAATTGGAAGAAGGATCTAACAGAAGAAAATAGGATAAAGCATAAACGTTGGCAAGTTAAATGTAAGACATTGATAAGACAGGCTAAGAGAGAATTTGAAAAGAAGTTGGCTGTAGAGGCAAAAACTCACAGTAAAAACTTTTTTAAAATATATCCGAAGCAGAAAGCCTGTGAGGGAGTCAGTTGGACCATTAGATGATCGAGGGGTTAAAGGGGCAATTAGAGAAGATAAAGCCATCGCAGAATGATTAAATGATTTCTTTGCTTCGGTGTTTACTGAAGAGAATGTTGGGGAGTTACCCGTAATGGAGAAGGTTTTCATGGGTAATGATTCAGATGGACTGAATCAAATCATGGTGAACCTAGAAGATGTGGTAGGCCTGATTGACAAACTGAAGAGTAGTAAATCACCTGGACCGGATGGTATACACCCCAGAGTTCTGAAGGAACTAAAAAAATGAAATTTCAGACCTATTAGTAAAAATTTGTAACCTATCATTAAAATCATCCATTGTACCTGAAGACTGGAAGATAGCAAATGTAACCCCAATATTTAAAAAGGGCTCCAGGGGTGATCCAGGAAACTACAGACCGGTTAGACTGACTTCAATGCCAGGAAAAATAGTGGAAAGTGTTCTAAACATCAAAATCACAGAACATATAGAAAGACATGGTTTAATGGAACAAAGTCAGCATGGTTTTACCCAAGGCAAGTCTTGCCTCACAAATCTGCTTCACTTTTTTGAAGGAGTTAATAAACATGTGGATAAAAGTGAACCGGTAGATGTAGTATACTTGGATTTTCAGAAGGTGTTTGATAAAGTTCCTCATGAGAGGCTTCTAGGAAAAGTAAAAAGTCATGGGATAAGTGGTGATGTCCTTTTGTGGATTGCAAACTGGCTAAAAGACAGGAAACAGAGAGTAGGATTAAATAGACAATTTTCTCAGTGGAAGGGAGTGGACAGTGGAGTGCCTCAGGGATATGTATTAGTTCCCTTACTTTTCAATATATTTATAAATGATCTGGAAAGAAATATGACGAGTGAGACAATCAAATTTGCAGATGACACAAAATTGTTCAGAGTATTTAAATCACAAGCAGATTGTGATAAATTGCAGGAAGACCTTGTGAGACTGGAAAATTGGGCAAGCAAATGGCAGATGAAATTTAATGTGGATAAGTGCAAGGTGATGCATATAGGGAAAAATAACCCATACTATAATTACACAATGTTGGGTTCCATATTAGGTGCTACAACCCAAGAAAGAGATTTAGGCGTCATAGTGGATAACACATTGACATCTTCGGTTCAGTGTGCTGTGGCAGTCAAAAAAGCAAACAGAATGTTGGGAATTATTAGAAAGGGAATGGTGAATAAAACGGAAAATGTCATAATGCCTCTGTATCGCTCCATGGTGAGACCGCACCTTGAATACTGTGTACAATTTTGGTCGCCGCATCTCAAAAAAGATATAATTGCGATGGAGAAGGTACAGAGAAGGGCTACCAAAATGATAAGGGGAATGGAACAACTCCCCTATGAGGAAAGACTAAAGAGGTTAGGACTTTTCAGCTTGGAGAAGAGACAGCTGAGGGGGGATATGATAGAGATGTTTAAAATCATGAGAGGTCTAGAACGGGTAGATGTGAATCGGTTATTTATTCTATCGGATAGTAGAAAGACTAGTGGGCACTCCATGAAGTTGGCATGGGACACATTTAAAACTAATCGGAGAAAATTCTGTTTTACTCAACGCACAATTAAACTCTGGAATTTGTTGCCAGAGGATGTGGTTAGTGCAGTTAGTAATACTGTGTTTAAAAAAGGATTGGATAAGTTCTTGGAGGAGAAGTCCATTACCTGCTATTAAGTTCACTTAGAGAATAGCCACTGCCATTAGCAATGGTAACATGGAATAGACTTAGTTTTTGGGTACTTGCCAGGTTCTTATGGCCTGGATTGGCCACTTTTGGAAACTGGATGCTGGGCTTGATGGATCCTTGGTCTGACCCAGTATGGCATTTTCTTATGTTCTTATGTTCTTATGCAGTCTCAACCCAGTACTTGCCTGAGTCTTCTGAATGCCTTGTACCTCGCCTGAGTCTTCTGAATGCTTTGTACCTCGTTCCTGAGTCTATGTCTGTGCATCCAAGTACCTCATTCCTGAGTCTCGTCTGTGCATCCAAGTACCTTGTTCCAGAGTCTTCGTCTGTATCTCCATGTTCCGGTCTTCGCTGCCCAGGCCTCCATCCGGCCTGTCGCTTCTTGCTGTACCCTGCGGCAGGTCCGAAAGGGCTTGGAACGGTCAGAGGACTGTTCATAAGACCACCATTGCGTTGCTGGTCTTCTGAAGCGTGCAGGTCCGGAGGAGGGTCGGTATCTCCAGTCATCTGTCTGCAGTCCAGCCTTGCTTCTGTCCAGCCCATTCTCGGGCATGCCTCGCCTACCGCGGGGCTTCTTCAGAGTTCCTCTGGGGTCGAGCCGTGGCCCAAGGACACACATCTCCTGGTAAGCGGACCACTCTCTTAGCGTTCCACAACACATACTGGCTAAACATCTTTAGGAGATATGTTTCAGAAGAGTCCACAAACACAGGGAAACTACAGTCAAATTAAAAAGGTAATTGTGTTATTGGAGGATCTTGATGCTTCTGCTAGCAAGAAGGGACCTCTGCAGCTGGAACTTGATTCCATGCTAGCTTTAATTAAAACTCATTTACAGGATCTTCAGCCTAGCACAAGAAGTGGTTCTCAGTGTCTAGTATTGGAGAGGGGAACATCCTGCTCTATCTCTGTAAAAAACCTGTACTGAAAATGGAGGAAAAGAAGCATCACACAGAAAGTCAATCATTTTCAAAAGTATCTGCTGTATTATCTACTCCTTGCATTCCAGCTCCTTCTACCATCAAGCTAACCCTTGATTCTCCCAGGCTAGTGGGCACACCTACCTGTATTCTCTCCCCAGCACTGGCTGACATCTCAGTACAAACAGTGCCTGCAGAGGAGGTGGTAAACTTCCCTTCTACAGCCTCTGATGTGTATAATCTGTGCTTAAATAATCAAAGCAGAGCATTGAAGCCTGAGTCTCCACCTGTGCCCAATCAGCAGCTAATCAGCATTCTAGCTTCACAATTTGCCATCACCCTCTCTTGCTTAGGATCTAATCTGGAAGTGCATTTCACTCCAGATGTTTTGCCTTCCCCTGCTAGAGAAAGTTTTGTGCTTGAAAAGGATTTGGTATCCTGCACCAAGACTCTAGCATCACCTCATAATGAGAACATTAAGTCTGTCTCAGTTTCCATTCTAGATTCAGAGTCTGCTCTGCTCAATTCTGTCCAATTACCCCAGGAGGGGATCTATACTTTGCAAGTACCCCAAGAGAGATGCATCCAAGCCCATGTACCCCAAGAGGGGTGTAATTCCATCCAGCTACCCCAGAAGGGATGCATTCAAGCCCAGTTATCCCTGAAGGGTGCAGCTCCATCCAAGACCCGCTACCCCAGGAGGGGTGCAGATCCCAGTGACCCCCAGAGGGGTCCAGCTTCAGCTCTGTTCCGGTGCCCCAGGAGGGGTTCAGGTCTCAGCACCCACCGGAGGGTTCCAGCTCCAGCTCTGTTCTGGCACCCCAGGAGAGGCTCAGTTTCAAGCACTTGCCAGAGGAGTGTCAACAAGTTCCTCTGCCCCAAGAGGGGCCCAGTTTCATGCAGCTGGCTAAGAAGTCCAGCTCCATCTCAGTTCCTCTGCCCAGGAGGGGCTCAGTTCCAAGCAGTTACCGGAAGGGCACAGCCCCAGCCACATTCTGCCACCCCAAGAGGGGTGCAGCCTAGTGACACATCTTAAGGACTCTAGTTCCCCTTCCAAGTGGGACTAAAGGGAGGGGTGCTTAAGAGGGGGGAGGGGTACTGTTGTGATCCTGCTTGTCATTCAGCCTCCCAACAACCAGAGCTCCTCTGCGAGCTGCGCCTAGCTTCTTTCCATCTCTAGTCTCAGTGACCTCATGACTCAGCAATTCCCTACCTACTTAGTCCTGCCTCAGTCTACACTCTGGGCCTTGCCATTGAGTCATATGAACATAAGAACATAAGAAATTGCCATGCTGGGTCAGACCAAGGGTCCTTCAAGCCCAGCATCCTGTTTCCAACAGAAGCCAAACCAGGCCACAAGAACCTGGCAATTACCCAAACACTAAGAAGATCCCATGCTACTGATGCAATTAATAGCAGTGGCTATTCCCTAAGGGGCGGATTTTCATACTCCGTGAATAGGCCTACTTTTGTTTGCGCTCCAGGCGCAAACAAAAGTACGCTGGATTTTAGTAGATATGCGCGGAGCCGCGCATATCTGCTAAAAACCTGGATCGGCGCGCGCAAGGCTATCGATTTTGTATAGCCGGCGCGCGCCGAGCCGCGCAGCCTACCCCCATTCCCTCCCAGGCCGCTCCGAAATCGGAGCGGCCTGGGAGGGAACTTCCTTTTGCCCTCCCCTCACCTTCCCCTCCCTTCCCCTACCTAACCCACCCACCCGGCCCTGTCTAAGCCCCCACCTTATCTTTGTCGGGGGATTTACGCCTCCCGGAGGGAGGTGTAAATCCCCGCGCGCCAGCGGGCCTCTTGCGCACCGGGCCGCGACCTGCGGGCAGGTACGGAGGGCGCGGCCACGCCCCCGGACCGCTCCGGGCCATAGCCACGCCCCCGTACCCGCCCCCAAAACGCTGCCGACACGCCCCCGAAACGCCGTGACGACCGGGCCCGCCCCCCGACATGCCCCCGACACGCCCCCCTCGGAGAACCCCGGGACTTACGCGAGTCCCGGGGCTCTGCGCGCGCCGGTGAGCCTATGTAAAATAGGCTCACCTGCGCGCAGGGCTCTGCTCGCCTAAATCCGCCCGGTTTTGGGCGGATTTAGGCGAGCAGGGCTCTGAAAATCCGCCCCTAACTGCACTAACCACATCCTCTGGCAACAAATTCCAGAGCTTTATTGTGCTTTGAGTGAAAAAGAATTTTCTCCGATTAGTCTTAAATGTGCTACTTGCTAACTTCATGGAATGTCTCCTAGTCCTTCTATTATTCGAAAGTGTAAATAACCGAGTCACATCTACTCGTTCAAGACCTCTCATGATCTTAAAGACCTCTATCATATCCCCCCTCAGTCGTCTCTTCTCCAAGCTGAACAGCCCTAACCTCTTCAGCCTTTCCTCATAGGGGAGCTGTTCCATCCCCTTTATCATTTTGGTTGCCCTTCTCTGTACCTTCTCCATCGCAACTATATCTTTTTTGAGATGCGGTGACCAGAATTGTACACAGTATTCAAGGTGTGGTCTCACCATGGAGCCATACAGAGGCTGAGTCTGCTCGGCTCCTTGCTTGGCCTCTTGTTCTTTGTGGCTCCCCACAGTCTTCTGCCTTGTGGCTTTACAAAGCCTTCTTGCCTTGTATGCCTTGTGGCTCTCTGACGTCTTCTGTCTTGTGCCTTCCCTTAGATGCCTGTCTCCAGCCTTGCTCCCTGGCTTCCCTAGGCTGTCTGTCTCTAGCTTTGCTTCCTGGCTCCCAGTCCTCTTTTCTCAAGCTTGCCGGTATCATTAACTCCTGTCTTGTTCCAGTGTTCCATCCGTCTGGTTCCTGCCTGAGCTCCAGACACATCAGAGTCCAGCCCTGCAGCCTGCATCTCCAGTCTCCTCTGGCTTCTGCCTCCAGTTCCATCTATCAGACTACATCCCTGCAGCCTACCTTTTTGGTGCTGCCTGACTTCTGTCTCCACTCCGGATTCCAGTCCAGCTTTCGCATTAGGTCTCTCCTTTGTTCAAGTCCTGCCGGCCCCCAGAACCCAAGGGCTCAACCTGCGGGGAAAGGTGGCTGCTGTATGCAGAAGATCCCCTTGTCTAGTCTGTCTCTGGAGTCCTGGACTGTTCTTGTGGGGGTTCCCCAGCCGAGCTGAGTCCTCAACCCTAACATTAGCCTTGTACGCACAAATCAAATTAAGCTCTTAAATTAAAAAATACGTCTCTAGTTGACACATACTTTAAATTATCTTCTTCAGATGGTGTAAGTACATTTATATGCTTTTAGCTATGTAGTGGAAACTATTCTAAAGATTAAAATCACAGAGCATATAGAATGACATGGCTTAATGGAACACAGTCAACATGGATTTACCTAAGGGAAGTCTTGCCTCACAAATCTGCTTCATTTTTTTGAAGGGGTTAATTTGACAAAGTCCCTCATGAGAGGCTTCAAAGAAAACTAAAAAGTCATTTGATAGGAGGCAATGACCTTTCATGGATTAAAAAATGGTTAAAAGACAAGAAACAGAGAGTAGGGTTAAATGGTCAATTTTCTCAGTGCAAAACTGTAAACAGTGGTGTGCTGAGGACACTGGACAGATGCTTTTCAATATATTTTTAAATGATCTGGAAAGGAATATGATGAGTGAGGTTATCAAATTTGCAGATGATACAAAATTATTCAGAGTAGTTAAATCACAAGCGGATTGTGATACATTGCAGGAGGACCTTGTTAGACTGGACAATTGGGCATCCAAATGGCAGATTAAATTTAATGTGGACAAGTGCAAGTTGTTGCATATAAGGAAAAATAACCCTTGCTGTAGTTACATGATGTTAGGTTCCATATTAGGAGCTACCACCCAGGAAAAAGATCTAGTCATCATGGTGGATAATACATTGAAATTGTCAGCTCAGTGTGCTGCGGCAGTCAAAAAAGCAAACAGAATGTTAGGAATTATTTGGAAGGGAATGGTGAATAAAATGGAGGATGTCATAATGCCTCTGTATCGCTCCATGGTGAGACCACACCTTGAGTACTGTGTACAGTTCTGGTCCCCACATCTCAAAAAAGATATAGTAGCACTGGAGAAGGCACAGAGAAGGGTGTCCAAAATGATAAAGGAGAAGGAACAGCTCCCCTGTGAGGAAAGGCTAAAGAGGTGAGGGCTGTTCAGATTGGAGAAGAGTCGGCTGAGGGGGGATATGATAGAGGTCTTTAAAATCATGAGAGGTCTTGAACGAGTAGATGTGAATTGATTACTTACACTTTCGGATAATAGAAGGACTAGAGGGCACTCCATGAAGTTAGCAAGAAGTACATTTAAAACTAATCAGAGAAAAGTCTTTTTCACTCAATGCACAATTAAGCTGTGGAATTTGTTGCCAGAGGATGTGGTTAGTGCAGTTAGTGTAGCTAGGTTTAAAAAATGTTTGGATAAGTTCTTGGAGGAGAATAGAGATGTGAATCGTGTCCTCGATCGTCTTAACGATCGATTTTGGCTGGGAGGGGGAGGGAATCGTATTGTTGCCGTTTGGGTGTGTAAAGTATCGTGAAAATCGTTAAAATCGTGAGCCGGCACACTAAAACCCCCTAAAACCCACCCCCGACCCTTTAAATTAAATCCCCCCCCCCCCCGAACCCCCCCCCCCAAATGCCTTAAATTACCTGGGGGTCCAGCAGCACACTAAAACACGGCACACTAAAACCCCCTAAAACCCACCCCGACCATTTAAATTAAATCCCCCACCCTCCCGAACCCCCCCCAAATGCCTTAAATTACCTGGGGGTCCGTAGCGGCGGTCCGTAGCTTAAATTACCTCCGTAGCCTTAAATTACCTCCGTAGCGGCGGTCCGTAGCTAAATCGGGGGAAGGGGGAGAGCAGGAAAACCGGCACACTAAATCGTGTAGTCTTCAGCCGGCGCCATTTTGCAAAATGGCCACCGCAAAATGGCGGCGGCCATAGACCAAAACGATTCGACACAGGAGGTCGTTCCGGACCCCCGCTGGACTTTTGGCAAGTCTTGTGGGGGTCAGGAGGCCCCCCCCAAGCTGGCCAAAAGTTCCTGGGGGTCCAGCGGCGGTCCGGGAGCGATCTCCTGCCGCGAATCGTTTTCCGTACGGAAAATGGCGCCGGCAGGAGATCGACTGCAGGAGGTCGTTCAGCGGGGGTCCGGAACCCTCGCTGAACGACCTCCTGCAGTCGATCTCCTGCCGGCGCCATTTTCCGTATGGACAATGGCGCCGGCCGTACGCAAAACGATTCGCGGCAGGAGATCGCTCCTGGACCCCCGCTGGACCACCAGGAACTTTTGGCCAGCTTGGGGGGGCCTCCTGACCCCCACAAGACTTGCCAAAAGTCCAGTGGGGGTCCGGAACGACCTCCTGCGTCGAATCGTTTTGGTCTATGGCCGCCACCATTTTGCGGCGGCCATTTTGCAAAATGACGCCGGCTGAAGACTACACGATTTAGTGTGCCGGTTTTCCTGCTCTCCCCCTTCCCCCGATTTAGCTACGGACCGCCGCTACGGAGGTAATTTAAGGCTACGGAGGTAATTTAAGCTATGGACCGCCTCGGACCCCCAGGTAATTTAAGGCATTTGGGGGGGGGGGTTCGGGAGGGTGGGGGATTTAATTTAAAGGGTCGGGGTGGGTTTTAGGGGGTTTTAGTGTGCCGCTGGACTCCCAGGTAATTTAAGGCATTTGGGGGGGGTTCGGGAGGGTGGGGGATTTAATTTAAAGGGTCGGGGGTGGGTTTTAGGGTGTTTTAGTGTGCCGGTTTTCCTGCCCTCCCCTTTCCCCCGATTTACAATTTTTTGACGATAAATCGGGGGAATTGGTATTGTATCGTGGCCCTAACGATTTTTGACGATTTAAAATATATCGGACGATATTTTAAATCGTCAAAAAACGATTCACATCCCTAGAGGAGAAGTCCATTGACTTAGGGAACGGTCTCTGCTATTACTGGCATCAGTTGCATGGGATCTTCTTAGTGTTTGGGTACTTGCCAGGTTCTTGTAGCCTGGTTTAGCTTCTGTTGGAAACAGGATGCTGGGCTTGCTGGACCCTTGGCCTGACCCAGCATGGCAATTTCTTATGTTCTTAACAAGCTAATATTCAAAGACATAGGTACCTATTTGATTATTGGCTGGGTTTGTGAAGGCTAAGATGCAGGTACATATCTTTTCGGTACTTGTAATGGGGTGTACATTCCTTCCCTGAGATTATGGCAACCAACCACTAGAGGGCATGGTTAAAGAGGAAAGAAGTAAGGTTGCTTTAAGATTAGGGTTTCTGGGACATGTATTTGGTCAGATTTAATGATTACAATGCCTATAGGCAATGGGTGGGTGGGGGGAAGTATTCCCAGAGATCGGTGAGCACATGGTTCTAGTTCTGCACCACAGCTTTTGAATGCCTTCAGAATTTGGAGCTCTAGACACATATTTATGTTGCCTCTGTCTAAATCTGGCCTATCTTGTACTCTTCCCCTTCACCCTCCCTGACCTTAGCACTCTCTTTCCCCTCATAGCTCACTGGTTTATGCTCTGGTATTGTTGTGGTTAATGGTGTTTGGGTGGATCCTTGGACACTGTGGCAGCTGACCACACCCACTGGGGTAGTCCCGTGAGGGACAACAGTGTCAGGTTAAACTCCGGACAGACAAACACAGATTTGAATCTTTTATTAAACAGTTTATGGAACCACCAGAGGTGGCAGTAGTGAGTAGTGGTTGTAGAGCCCGGCTCGGCGCGCCTCTCACAGAACGCTGGAACAGTGGATCCTCTGTAGAGCAGTGTAGCAGTAGCAGAGATTCCACTAGACGAGAGGTCTGGCACCGGAGCAGAGAGCAGGCCCTCGAGGAGCGAGTACCTGATTCCGGCGAAGCAGTACTGTAGAGAGAGATGTTTTCTGTACTCACTGATGATGACTGTAAGTTAGTTCTTCCAAGTAGAAGGGTAGAGGTTGCAGGCAGCGACACAGGGAACATGGGCCCTCGAGGAGCGAGTACCGGTTTCCTGATAGCACCTGAAAGAAGCAGAGAGGCCCCTGAGGAGCGGGTACCCCGTTAGCGACCCCAAAGGGTGGTAAGAGTTCCAGATAGAGCTGGAGTGGCAGAGTAGCTTAGGAATGGAGAGTGAATCCCATCCATAAGAATCCTATTGCTAGCTCAATGAGCTAGCAAATATTGTAGGCAGATATACCCTGGAGTCGTGACGTCAGAACAGGGGGACGCCCCTGAGGTTCGCTCCAATGTGAAGTTAAAGATGAGGGCGGCATGCGCGCGCGCCCTAGAGGTACCTTGAAGGAGAATGGCGGGAGGCAGCACCAAAGCCGGTCCAGGGACGCCGGAGAGAACAGCAAGCAGACGCCGCCGCGGCCATCAGTCCAAGGTGAGCGGGAGGAGCCGCAAGTAGAGAGAGGTAGGCGGGGCGAAGCCGTCGAAGACTGACGGATGCAACAGGTATCTCCTTCCTTCTCCCCCAATCTGCCATCAGCTGTATCCCAAGTTCTGGGATCAGAGGCATTTTGCAGCCTGAGCTGTTTCTGCTCTAGCCCATCACTACCTCGTGAAGCTGAGCTGACACAGAACAAAAAACAATTTTTCCGCTCCCTTTGCATCCCCTCCCCTCTTGTTTTTCCTCAATTGTTGCCTGCAGTGTCTACTCCAACCTCATCCCTTCCCCTCCTGACAGGAGGGGAAGGAAGTGAAGGATCAAACATTGCAAAGCAGAAAGCAACTGCTCTGCTTCCTTCTCAAGCCCCTCCTTTCTTGTTCCCTGTACATTGCCTGAAGGGGAGGGACTGAAGGAATAAACATGAGTTCCAGATGTTGGGCTAGTGCCTTCAATATTTGATGATAGAGGCAACTGCCTATATTGTTTATGTGTAAGTCTGGGTCTGAAGATGTAGTCTCAGGGACACATGACCTGGAAGGCCAAGTGTAATTAAGTAAGAGCTGACACAGCAAAAAGATCTGGTTTGCAAAAAACAACCAAAGAAGCAGGAACTAGGAGTCCTAGTAGAAGGTCTGTATAGTCTCCCCACTCCAAAAGACTGTGAGTAGAGACCCACAGAGAGCCCAACTCTATGGAGGACCAGTGGGAGAAGAGAAACCCTGGAAATTGTTCTTCTTTATCCAAAGTTGATGTAAACTGCATTTGGTTACTGTTTATGTTACCTGTACATGGTAGCTAGTTCCTCCCCATCAAAGAAAGAAATCCATATCTGGATCTCCTGTTAGGTTTCTGGGACAAGGAGAAAAGGACAGGTCCTCACCTCCAAGGAGCTTACTGCAAAGAGTCCATGCTTACAGAGCCCTACTCAAAATTTAGCACTAAAAATATTTTGGTATATTATATCAAAGATGCATTTTCATCTTTCACACTTTGATAAAATTAAATTTTCCCAATTTGATTTTCATTCCACTCGCTGCTAACTGTGGTTGTGAGATCTTATATATCTGATGTAGGATGCACCTACCTCTAAATGTAGCTCCAACACTGGCCACTAAATGCTCCTCATTTTCTGCAGGTTCTAAGGAATAAACTCTGATTAGTACAATACAATATTAGCTAGAGGTGTGAATCGTGTGATCGATCGTCTTAACGATCGATTTTGGCTGGGGGGGAGGGAAATCTTATCGTCGTGGTTTGTTTTTTTTTTTTTAAATCGTTAAAAATCGTAAATCGGGGGAGGGCGGGAAAACCGGCACACCAAAAAACCCCTAAAACCCACCCCGAACCTTTAAAACAAATCCCCCACCCTCCCGAACCCCCCCAAAATGTTTTAAATTACCTGGGGTCCAGTGGGGGGGGGGGGGGGAGTCCCGACGCGATCTCCCTCTCTCTCTGGCCACGGCTGCGTTGAGAAATGGCGCCGGTGGCCCTTTGCCCTTATCATGTGACAGGGCAAAGGTAGCGCAGGCGCCATTTTGGTTCCTGGCTCCCGACGTCACGCGTGCAGGAGATCGCCCCCGGACTCCCGCTGGACCCCCAGGGACTTTTGGCCAGCTTGGGGGGGGGCCTCCTGACCCCCACAAGACTTGCCAAAAGTCCAGCGGGGTCCGGGAGCGACCTCCTGCACGCGGGCCATATTGCCAATCTTCAAAATGGCACCGGCGCTACCTTTGCCCTCACTATGTCATATGGGCGGCGGTCGCCCATATGACATAGTGAGGGCAAAGGTAGCAAAATGGCGCCGTGCCATTTTGAAGATTGGCAATACGGCCCGCGTGCAGGAGGTCGCTCCCGGACCCCCGCTGGACTTTTGGCAAGTCTTGTGGGGGTCAGGAGGCCCCCCCAAGCTGGCCAAAAGTCCCTGGGGGTCCAGTGGGGGTTCGGGGGTGATCTCCTGCACGCGTGACGTCGGGAGCCAGGAACCAAAATGGCGCCGGCGCTACATTTGCCCTGTCACATGATAAGGGCAAAGGGCCACCGGCACCATTTCTCAATGCAGCCATGGCCAGAGAGAGAGGGAGATCGCGTCGGGACCCCCCCACTGGACCCCAGGTAATTTAAAACATTTTGGGGGGTTCAGGTTTGGGGTGGGTTTTAGGGTTTTTTTGGTGTGCCAGTTTTCTCGCGCCCTATTTAACAATACAATACAAATGCCCCTGACGATAAATCGGGGGCATTTGTATTGTATCGTGCACTCTAACGATTTTGGACGATTTTAAAATTATCTGACGATAATTTTAATCGTTCAAAAACGATTCACATCCCTAATATTAGCATTCTACTTGAAGCTGCAAAAGATTTATGGTGAAATGAATTTCATTATTGCCCAGTTCAGGTTATTTCATTCTTTGCATCCAACAGTTTCTCTTCCCCACTCTATCTCTGCCTACCAGTGTCCTCCCTCCCTGTTTCTCTGGCCCCTTCTCTCTCTCGCCCACAGCCTATTCCCACCAGTCTTCTCATACTTCCTACCCCACATCCCATCCCACCAGTCTCTCCTTGTCTTTGTATCTCTCCCTCAACAGCATGGTCTGCCCCTGTTCTCTCTTCCCTGAACCCACTCTCCCCTCACTCAAGCTGACCTGACTTCTTCCTGTAAGATGCCACAACCTGATGCTACATGCATTTATATATGTATTAGGGCTGTGCATTTATTTTCAACGAATGTGCAATCCGCAACGTATAAGTCCCTGTTTGTTTGATTCGTGGGTTAACAAAACACATGGCGATCCCCCACGAATAAAACATATCATATTAGTTTCATTTTTTTGGTTCACAGTAATTTCTTAGCGACTGTTTGAAATAGGAGAAGGCCATGTTGGAGTATCCATAGTAAAAACCAGCCCTTTCCTGTGAGTCATAAGTGACCTCACAGCCCTGTCATAGAGTGGGTCAGATAGGTTGGCAAGGAGTCGAGAATGCAACCTATCAGAGCTAAACATTTTTCTAATGCAGCCAATCGTCCGCTCTCACTCAGTGCTCTGTGACACTTTTCTTGATGACGCTGTACTATTTATACCTTAAGCACGTGCCGGGCCATGCACTTTCTTTTAGGGTTTTGCCTGAAAGGGTCGTTGCTTTTGAGCTCTCTCCGAGTGTCTCAAATCTGTATTCAATTGCTAGCTACTTTGATAGAATTTTCCATTGAAAAAGATATTTGCTGCTGTGCCAGCCAGGCTTTTTTTGACTGCACTTTTTTTTATTGAACTCAGACTGTCTCTCTGTCTCTCCCACTGAGACAAGCTGTCAGCAGTGTCATTTTGCTGCTGATATTACCCCCCCCGGGGTAGGTTGGTGCAGGCATAGGCAGGGTTTGGGTGGTGTGTGTGGGAGATAGTGAGTTGGTATTTTCAAACAAGAAGCAGCATCACTAGGAATTGTGCTTGTACAGAAATCCAGGCAAGTCTTTTCTCTGCAGTTTCATTTTTTTGTGCACACAGAGCAGTCTCAGTTGTAGTGTACATCAAGGCACTGCATTGTGCGTCTGTGGACAGTTTTCCAGACTCACATATATTGGTACAGAGGTGTTCATTCACCAATAAAGAAATAATTATTTTAATTGAAATCCCTAGTAGGCAGGGACATTCAATCCATGATGTCAGGGAAAGGTAGACGAGTGATTGGGACTGGCAGAGGAGACACTTCAAAAGGCAGTGCCAGTCCCCCATTAAAGTTAAAAAGGGAGCTGTTCCAATCTAAAATCTCTGGAGGGGCAGGCAGTTCCATCTGGAAAAAACTGAAATTTAAAGATGATGCACTGCCATCACCTGTTTCTGACCCTGTAGTTTTGGAGGTGAGGGAAGGGGATGCTGAGTCATGCAAGACAAAAGGGCGAGACCCAAAAGCAACAGTGTGACAGCAGACTCTACTTAGCGCTGAAAATGTAGCACAGGCACTGTTTGCTTCTGATTCCGATGAAGAATCATCTTGTGTGGGATTCTCATCATCAGAAATGGAAGAAGTAATAGCTGAAGAAGGTTTAGGAGGATTAGTTAGTTCTGTCTTAGCCTCCATTTCAGTGCTGCAGGGGAGAGATAAAACTGATGATGATGAGGAGGAAGAGCAGTCAGTGCAGGCACAGAGTGTGACTGATGCCCCTGGCATTGCTTTTCAGGGTGCACCCACTACTTCAACTCCAGTGCCAGCATCCACCCTGAAGGCTATAGAGAAGGGATCATGAAAGAAATCTGTGATCTGGAGCCACTTTAAAGTGACGGAGGACCCACGTTTTCCTCAGTGTAATTACAGTGCCAGGGCTATTAGCAGAGGCAAGCAAATGGGACATCTAACTAATTTTGGCATGATGCATCATATGCAGAAGCAACACACAACAGTACTGCCATCTGGGGATGGTGGCAATACTAGTCAGGGGACCCATTTTTCCATGCAGCCGTAAAGTGGTTGATAAGTAGCAGAGTCACCCCACACCCTCAGCCTCTTCTAGCAGTCAGGTGGCAGGCCAGCAGCCCCCTGCTGTGTGTCAGAAGAGACAACCCACCATGGAGGAAATGGGGTGGTGTTCGATAACGCTATCCTGGGGAAGGAGGCAGGCAGCCTCAAAATGTGTAACCAGAAGCATCGGGGAAATGATTGCCCTTGAAGACCATCCCTTCAGGTAGTAGAGAATGTGGGTTTCAAGCATTTGCTGAAGGTCTTACTTCCAAATTACAAAGTCTCCCCAGAACCACATTTAGCAGAAAGGTCATCTCCAGCCTGTACAACCAGTGTCACAGTCGCATCCAAGCGCTGCTAGCTAAGGCAGAGGGGAGTGTGCATTTCACCTGCGATATCTGGACCGCCATGAATGCTGCACACTCTTACCTCTCCCTGACAGCACACTGGTGGGACCTGTCTGAGGCAGGGGCAGGCAGCAGCTCTATTAGTGAACAAGTATCAGGGTGGAGCTGGGCTTTACTGCTCACCCACCTGACGGACGAGGCCCATACCTCAGCCAATACTCTAGCATGCATCAAACAGATGCTGGTGGGCTGGCAGCTACACCAGCAAGACAGGAATCTTCAGGCAGGGTTCTTTGTCACAGACAATGGTGCAAACATGGTAAAGGCAATATGCGACGGGTGCATTCACAACATCTGATGTTTTGCACACACTCTGCACCTCGTAGTGAAGTCAGCTCTGGGGTTGGAGTCCAATCACCAAGAGAATGAATACCTGCATATGTTAATACACAAGTGCAGGAACATAGCAGCACACTTCCACAGAAGTGTGAAGGCGGGGCAGGTTCTCCGACAAAAGCAGACTGATTTGGAGATGCCTCACAAGCGTCTCATTCAAGACATTGGCACCCAGTGGAATTCTACCTATATGATGCTGCAGAGATTAGTGGAGCAGCAGACACCCCTTCATGACCTTCCTGTGGAAATGGACATAGGTGTGCAGAGTCCCCTAGGGCATCATGATTGGTTAGTCATGAGTCAGCTGGTAAAAATCCTGCAGCCCTTCAAGGATGCCACGGAGGAGCTGAGTTCCAGAAGTGCCACCTTGGCTGAATCATCTCTATATCCAATTTTCTGGAGGAAAATTTGGACTGCTTTAAACAGGAAGAGGGAATGACAGCAGAGGTGCTTCATTGTCTGGACTTTTTGGAGAAGCAGGTACAAGAGAGATTAAGACCTTTAACAAAAGACCACACATACATGCTCACCACAGTCTGTGATACTCGTTTGAAAGGAAAACTCAACCTACAGTCCAATTGTCTCACATTTTTTAAGGACCTGCTGTTAGTAAAAGTCCATCAACAGGAGCCTCATAGGCAGAGACAGATTAGTCATTTAGCAGAGGAGGAAACAGTGGGCATTTCAGAGAGTAGTGCAAGCCCAAGCAGGAGCAGTACTCTGTCAGCAACAACTAGTACTTCCTCCTCAACTTCAGTACGCCAAAGCCATGTTGCCCCTAAAAAAGCATCTGTTCTACAATGGGCTAGAGTGAAAGCAGCTGGCAAGAAGGAGTCTCAGCCCACCCAAGCAAAGGAGACACCAGCACAAATGTCAATGACATGGTATCTTATAGAGCCCATAGAGAACAAGCAAACATATCTACTGGCATATTGGGCACACAAGTGCACTGTTGGCCACACCTAGCCAAAGTGGCTCAGCGATATCTGTCATGCCCACCAACCAGTGTGCCCAGTGAACATGTATTTTCAATGACAGGGGATATCATGAGCCCTCATCGCTCAAGGCTGGCACCAGAGTTGATGGAAATGTTAGTGTTTTTGAAAATAAACATGCCTTTGCTTGGGTTTCCAAATTTTCCCTGTGAATGGCAAGATGAATAAAAGCAATTTAAAGCCTTGCAGCAGCTCCAACTGCCTCCTATGCTCCAAATAATATCAGCACATGTAACTGACCTCAACTGCTGTGCCTGTCTGTCCAGCAATTATGTCACTACAAGGGCCTGACCTCAAACGCTGTGCCTGTCTGTCCAGCAATTATGTCACTACAAGGGCCTGACCTCAAACGCTCTGCCTGTCTGTCCAGCCCTTATGTCACTACAAGGGCCTGACCTCAAATGCTGTGCCTGTTTGAGTTTAGTTCTAGTATTTCTAATTTGAGTTTCATGTATTTGTGCATCACTTCTTTACAGAATATTCTTTTTCCTGTTTTGCAACATTTGGAATGTAAGAACACAAAAAGCTGAATTCAGATGTTTGGAGCTTGCATATTTCATATGCTCAATTGTTTTCATGACCTTCATAATATGGGCCATTTTCCCTAAATCTTTCTTAGGTGCCAACATTAATGTTTTTAGTATTATAGAAAACTGGTAAACTATGTGTTCCCATAGTTTACAGAGGCATAGTGTAGGGTTCAAAATCAACATAGGTTGATATTGTAGATTTGTGTGGAAGATGATGTCAGCGCTTCTTTTGGTCCTACCCTTGTTGCAAAGAGAACCCTCAGTCTCTGGCAATTCAAACTACTAATCTTTCACAGCATGGATCCTTAATTAAAACAAACAATTTGCTTTTAGTTTCAGGGCAGAGCAGAGAACTTCCTCTGTCTTGCTCAGGAAGTCATGATCTGTCTGCACATGATTAAATCCTAACAATTTGTACCATTATACAGGCACAATAATAATGAAACTCCATTACAAGGATCCTAAATAATCATGGCTAGCTACAATGCAATTCACATCAATGCACATATGAATGGATTTTCTTTCTTTACCTTAATTAAAACAAATTTTGGCCTCCTCCATGTCGACTCGCCACACTTTGAAGGCTCGTGCTCCACTCTAGCGCCCAACCCATTCCAGGGAGCCCTTTCCTGCAGAAAGGAAAGGGAACTCTCCCCGGGTGTAGCCAGCCTATCTCTTAGGACCCGCTGACCCATGTTGAACCAGAACCACTGTTCACATGGAAACCTCCTCCACATCGCCACACTTTGAAGGCTCGTGCCCCACTCTAGGGGCCAACCCATTCTAGGGAGCCGTTTCCTGTGCAAAGGAAAGGGAACTCTCTACGGGTGTCGCCTATCTCTTAACACCCACTGACCCATGTTGCACCGTTGTTCACATGGAAACCTCCTCCACCTCAGCCTTCAGAATTCTCGTTTGTATATCTGCTACATCCACCAGATTTTAAAAGACCAGTGAGAGCTCACTAGACACCAAAGGAACCACCCCACTGTAGGGGTGAACCCATTCTAGGGAGCCCTTTCCTGCACAAAGGAAAGGGAACTCTCCTCGGGGTCAGTGTGTCAGGTACCAACAAGAGATGGAGCTATTTTAGATTGAATTCTTAGTGGAACACAGGATTTCGTGAGAGAGGTAATGGTGGTGGGGCCACTTGGCAACAGTGATCATAACATGATCAAATTTAAACTAATAACTGGAAGGGGGACAATAAGTAAATCTGAAGCTCTAACACTAAACTTTCAAAAGGGAAACTTTGATAAAATGAGGAAAATAGTTAGAAAAAAACTGAAAGGTGCAGCTGCAAAGGTTAAAAGTGTTCAACACACATGGACATTGTTTAAAAATACAATCCTAGAGGCGCAGTCCATATGTATTCCACACATTAAGAAAGGTGGAAGGAAGGCAAAACAATTACTGTCATGGTTAAAAGGTGAGGTGAAAGAGGCTATTTTATAAAAAAAAAAAACATCCTTCAAAAATTGGAAGAAGGATCCATCTGAAGAAAATAGGATAAAACATAAGCATTGTCAAGTTAAGTGTAAAACATTGATAAGACAGGTGAAGAGAGAATTTGAATTGAAGTTGGCCATAGAGGCAAAAATTCATAATAAAAACTTTTTAAAATATATCCAAAGCAAGAAACCTGTGAGGGATTCGGTTGGACCATTAGATGACAGAGGGGTTAAAGGGGCTCTTAGGGAAGATAAGGCCATTGCAGAAAGACTAAATTAATTCTTTGCTTCCGTGTTTACTAATGAGGATATTGGGAACATACCAGTTCCGGAGATGGTTTTCAGGGGTGATGGTATGCATCCTAGGGTACTGAAGAAACTCAAAAATGAAATTTCTGATCTATTAGTTAAAATTTGTAACCTATTATTAAAATCATCCATTGAACCTGAAGACTGGAGGATGGCCAATGTAGCCCCAATATTTAAAATAGGCTCCAGGGTCGATCCGGGTAACTATAGACCAGTGAGCCTGACTTCAGTGTGGGAAAAATAGTGGAAACTATTCTCAAGATCAAAATCGTAGAGCATATAGAAAGACATGGTTTAATGGAAAACATTCAACATGGATTTCCCCAATGGAAGTCTTGCCTAACAGATCTGCTTCATTTTTTTGAAGGGGTTAATAAACATGTGGATAAAGGTGAACCGGTAGATGTAGTGTATCTGGATTTTCAGAAGGCGTTTGACAAAGTCCCTCATGAGAGGCCACATCTCAAAAAAGATATAGTTGCGATGGAGAAGGTACAGAGAAGGGCAACCAAAATGATAAAGGGGATGTAACAGCTCCCCAATAAGGAAAGGCTGAAGAGGTTAGGGCTGTTCAGCTTGGAGAGCAGACGGCTGAGGAGGATATGATAGAAGTCTGTAAGATCATGAGAGGTCTTGAACGAATAGATGTGAATCGGTTATTTACAATTTCGAATAATAGAAGGACTAGGGGGCATTTCATGAAGTTAGCAAGTAGCACATTTAAGACTAATCGGAGAAAATTCTTTTTCACTCAACACACAATAATTTGTTGCCAGAGGATGTGGTTAGTGCAGTTAGTGTAGCTGGGGTCAAAAAAGGTTTGGATAAGTTCTTGGAGGAGAAGTCCATTAATGGCTATTAATCAAATTTACTTAGAGAATAGCCACTGCTATTAATTGCATCAGTGGCATGGGATCTTCTTAGTGTTTGGGTAATTTCCAGGTTTTTGTGGCCTGGTTTGGCCTCTGTTGGAAACAGGATGCTGGGCTTGATGGACCCTTGGTCTGACCCAGCATGGCAATTTCTTATGTTCTTATGACCCTATCAAAACCACAGGGACCAGACTACCCCCACTCTGCTAGCCTGTCTTGCCCCTATCAACTTTATGCCACTCTGCCTTGCTGCCATACACCAGATGACTTACTCTACTCCTTGTGGTGTTCTTGCCACTATCATGGTTCCTTAGTGTATTGGTGCTAGTCTTTCTGCTTGCTATGTTCCCCCTTCATTGTGCTGTAGGATGTTGATGCCACTTGTCTTGCCACTTTGCCTGTCGTGCTGCCTTTGAGGGTTCCTGCAACTGTTATTGGTGCTCTCTTTTGAAGATGTGGTGTGTTTTTTACACTCCTGCTGCTGCTTTGCACCTCTGTTAAAGCAATCTTGCCACTCCTGGTACCCCTTTGCCCCTTTACAGTGCCTTAGGCTGTTCATGCCACTTTTGTACCACTTTGCCACAGTCTAAGTACCTTGGAGCTCTTTTCTCGTTCTGATGATTTCTCCCCAGAAGTTTCATCAGAATTGATAAGAAACCCCCCATTCTGTAGCCAAAAATAGGTTGCAAATACTTCCCCCATTGACTTTAATGGCAAACGGAAAACGAATAAAACTAATCAACAAATTGTTTTTTCCCCCTATGAAACTAATGCAACGAATTTGGGTCCCTGTGAAACGAAAAATGAATCGAAACAATTTTTTTCCTTCTGGACATCCCTAATATGTATGTATGTATGTCCTGAAATGGCAAGCATTGTGTATTATCATAATATATTTGATCAAATGTTTACAAGTGTTTTCCCTGGATTTAAGCACGTTGGATTTTATTTTACTGAAATGCATTTTGTTGTAGACTTTGGAGCCTAATAGCCAAACATCAAATGTGAAGGGTTACTCAGTGACTGTGGGATCTGTTCAGAATTTCAGCTGCATTGAGGCACTGGATGTTCCTGCCTTAAGAGGCCCCTGTCAATCAGGTCTAACAATTCAATAAATGGACATGTAAAATGGCTCAGAAACAATGATGAACAAGGCAGCTTGTACAGGAAGTGCCGATGTGGGGGAAGTGGCTATGGTGCTGACATTCCTAATGGTTCATTTCCTGAGGCTTTCAGGGTTCCTCTGAATTTTCAGTGCTTTCTGAGATACAGAAACCTTTCTATGATAACTATGGTTACAATTCCCAATCAACGCACATTTGTGCTTTCAGAGTGTTGACAGGGAAAAAAAATGTATCACTGTGACCTTGACTCCAAAACACTGTGCAACGTTGCTTTAAGCTGGGGAATTTACATGTGCTCGCAGAAGGCTCAGCAAATTTCTTGTGTTCACACTGCTCATATTGTATAAATTCAATGAGTGATTAGCCAGCAAGGTAACTGGATCAGAGCAGGTAGGATTCTTCATAAACTGTGAGCCTTTGGTGGTATTAACAGCAGGTGACAAAAGGCCTTCAGACTGCCTTCCAGACTAGCAGATCAGAGCAGGATTTATCTGCTTTAAGATGAATAACTTTGTTGGAACAGATAGATGCCATGAATCTGCAGAGTGACACAGGAGTGAGTCATTTACAGAAGGTGTAAACTGTCTTTCCAGTGAGCCTTTAATAACTCACCTTTCGCATCCTACAGTGTCTCATTTGTTAAAGAAATGCTCTGTTACTTAAAGTCTGTTACATATAATTTCTCAGCAACTTCCATTCCGTTACAAACTTTAAGTGCTCAATTTAAACAGTCATCATGGAGCTCCCTATCGAGGAGACATTCATGTTAGAAACAGCTAAGCTGCCTGATTCAGCTTTTCTCCAACATATTTCTCCTGTGTGTGGGAGAGAGATGCTGGCTGCAGCTGTTTCAATCAGTTCCTTAGTGAACGCAAGACTTTTGCCAAAACATGGGATAGAAGATAACGTTTTCAAAATGAGTGCCCGGGGTGTTTTTTTATGCCTAGGCCGACTTTGTTTTTAAAGGAGAAATACCACAAAATGGCTTTTATTTTACATACCTTATTGTAGCATCTATGTCAATATAGAACCTTCTTTATGCATAAATTATATCAAAGTGACAGCCATCATAATAGGCACTACCAGTTTTTTCAATCTTCTTTGCCTTATAAATTATCATATGGCTTTCTTAAGTTTGTATCCATGAAATACAATTTTTTTAGGAAAATTACTTTTACAATTAAAACTACTTATCTTGATTTAGCGGTTAGCTGATGCAATCACGCCAACACGGTCTACTTTTCAAAATAGTTTTCTGCGTCGGGGGCCATCAGAGCCATTCAGTTCACTCAACCATCTCAGGTGCAACCACCTCATCTCGCCTATCTATAATTAACCCCACCCTTGTCCCATGCTGTCATATTTGTAAGAAATCACTGTCAGTCCAGTATTTGAAAGAAGGTCTTTATTGGATGGATAGGGCTGCAGCATAGGTCATAGCGTACACTATTATATATTACAAAACAATTACTTACATTCATTCATAAGAACATAAGAAATTGCCATGCTGGGTCAGACCAAGGGTCCATCAAGCCCAGCATCCTGTTTCCAACAGAGGCCAAACCAGGCCACAAGAACCTGGCAATTACCCAAACACTAAGAAGATCCCATGCTACTGATGCAATTAATAGCAGTGGCTATTCCCTAAGTAAACTTGATTAATAGCCGTTAATGGACCTCTCCTCCAAGAACTTATCCAAACCTTTTTTGAACCCAGCTACACTAACTGCACTAACCACATCCTCTGGCAACAAATTCCAGAGCTTAATTGTGCGTTGAGTGAAAAAGAATTTTATCCGATTAGTCTTAAATGTGCTACTTGCTAACTTCATGGAATGCCCCTAGTCCGTCTAGTATTCAAAAGTGTAAATAACCGAGTCACATCTACTTGTTCAAGATCTCTCATGATCTTAAAGACCTCTATCATATCCCCCCTCAGCCATCTCTTCTCCAAGCTGAACAGCCCTAACCTCTTCAGCCTTTCCTCATATGGGAGTGTTCCATCACCTTCTCCTTCGCAACTATATCTTTTTTGAGATGCGGCGACCAGAATTGTACACAGTATTCAAGGTGTGGTCTCACCATGGAGCGATATAGAGGCATTATGACATTTTCCGTTTTATTAACCATTCCCTTCCTAATAATTCCTAACATTCTGTTTGCTTTTTTGACTGCTGCAGCACACTGAGCCGATGATTTTAAAGTATTATCCAATTAATAAGATATCCAATTTACAAGATATCAATTACTAAAATATTCTCAATCCCCATGCCCTCACCTGCTGAATTTCAATTCACTAAATGCTCAATAGGATCCTGCTACTACAATGTAGCACCATTGTGGATGCAGGGCATTGAAGCCATGCTCCAATTTCACAAGGGTTCTATAGCATGATGCTATAGCAATGTAGTACCGCTGGAGAACACAGGGCTGTCGAGGCCTTCCCCTCAGGTTCTCCTGCATTTGATCTTGATTACCAACAAAGTTCTCAGCAGTGCACTGAAATCCTGCTCCGTATGTCACTCCTTAAGCATGCCAACACAATTTTTGGTGATGCACAGGCCAATCCCGGCCATTGAAGCTGAAGACTTGACAGTCAACCCATCTCGCTGTCACTCACTGATGCAATGTAGGAGCAGGAATACCATGCTATTTGGTATTCTCTACCCAGCCAGCTTTCCAGAATTGCACATGCCATGCACTCGGGTCGGGGTCACCCCGCACAAGTTCATGGTAGTGACACCTCTCTTGCCGTGGGCACCCCACCAACTTAGCTGTGGCCATATCTAGCAACCACTGATGCTGCCTAGAGCTTAAAAAAATCTTAATACTCTTGTTCAATATCTTACCCGAAAAGATACTGCTGCAGGGATAGAACCATCCCTCCAAAATCCATGGGAGGATACTGCATATTGTCACTCACATCATATCTTATGAGTCAATGATGCTGCCTAGAGCTTTAACAACTCCTGATGCTCTTGCTCAGTATCTTACCTGAAATGCATCCTGCTCCGGTGTTAGCACCATCCCTGGATATGTAGTCCTGAATCACCCCAACTTCCCAGGGTCCACTAAACTCATTTCTAGAGCATAGATGAATAGATGAATAGCACTATATTTGTTATGTTTCGGTGGTTTTAGTGTGCCCATGGGCCTCAGCCCGACCCCGGCCATCCAGGGCCGAACCAAGGGTTGACGGTGGCCCCGCATGGCTGACGGTCTACCCTCCGCCAGGCCGGCAAGCTCCCATGGCCAAACATCCGAGGATGTTGGAAGGTGAATGGTCCTCCGACCATTCCGAATCCTTTCGGACTTGCTGCGAGCAGCATGGAGCAGCAGGCCTGGCCTGAGGTTGAGGGCAGACGGGCCTTGACACGAAGACACTGAGATGATGCAACGGCATCACATGGCATGAAGACACTTGGTAGAAGACGTGACACCAGGGCTGTGGATACAAGACACCAGGATCGATGTGGACGGCATCGCAGACAAGACACTTGACTAGGTTGATGCGGACGGCATCCGAAGCAGGAAACATGACGGGGTTGATGCAGACGGCATCCGAAGCAGGAAACATGACGGGGTTGATGCAGACGGCATCCGAGGCAAGACACTGGACATCAAGGCAAACACAGGACATGGACATTGGCACTGTCTCTCAGGGCGCCCTACTCAGGCCACCCACGGGACTGAGTCGCGGACCACCCTGTCCGTTACGCGCCCTACACAGCCTCAAGGCTGGTCGCGGACTACGACGGGAATGGGACAGCGCAGGAAGACACAGCAGGCTTCACGGCTCAGGAGCACAGGACAACCGTCCACCGGTAGCCTAGTCCACTCAGGAATACTGCATCTGAGGGACCCCCCGGCCTACCGGACCAGAAGGCTCCAGAGCGAGGACGAGACGGAGTGAAAGGAAGAACATCCAGGAAGACGGGAACACCGAGACGAAGGCTGAAGAAACCTGGACATGGACCTTAGGCGAAGACATGGAACAAGGAACAAGACATCAAGGTGCGGAGCTCCGAGAAGAAGACCTTACATAGTCTCTGGCAGGCGGGAGCCTTCAGAGCGAAGACTGACCACGATGCAAGGCGAGGCAGAATGAACGAAGCAGCCCTTTATAGGGCTGGAGCCAGGAAATAGTCATTAGGTGGGGCTCAGACACATCCTGTGTCTGGCCCTTTAAATCCTGTAGAGAGACGTGGCCGCGCGTCTAAGCAGGCAGGAGCAGGGCTGTGCAGGACTGCGGACAGCGGCCCGCACAGCGTCTTCGCGTAAGATGCTGAAGAGGCAGGAGGGATCCTGGGAGGCGGACCCTGACGTCGACAGCGGCTCCAGCCGCTGCGGGAGGCCCCGGGGCGGCTCCTGCCACCAATCGAACCCAGGGCTGCGGCCTAAACGCCGCGAAGTTCAAGATGGCTTCGGGGGCGTCCCGGGCCCCGAGGAAAGCCGCGGCTCCGACCGCGGAGCTGCAGAGGAATCCAGGGCGGCCTCTGGCCGCATGGGAAGAAGGCAGAGCGTGGCTCCGGCCGCGTGGGAGGGCCAACGGCGGCGTCCTGCCACATCGACGAAGATAACAGCTGGTGAGTCCGTGCCTGCTCGCAGGGGGACCCGCGGGCAGGGCAATTCATAACAGTATTGTTTAATGTTTGGTCTAGAGACCTTTGTGTAAGACTCGAGCACTGACCCTAAATCACACCGCCAAAACCAAACCTATTTATTTATTTGGTTGTTTATTTATTTAAAATAATTCCGAATGCAGGCCCCAGAGAACAATCCCAAATACAGGTCTTTCTTAGCCATCGGCACACCAACAGAAAGGAGTCATAGGGAGAACCAAGATGCACCATGCCTGCCCATGTGTTAAGATGCCTGGCTGACTGGGAAAATGTATGTTCTGCAGCCCTGGCCAGAAAACCAAAATGGCAAGTGCCATTTTCCTTCAGCTTCCTTGCTGCTTTCCCGGCCTTGCATGGGACAATGCTGCAAATAGCTGGATGGGCAGGAAGATTCACTACCATTCTTGAGAGGAGGAATGCGGTTAGTGGTGGGAGGTTTTTTGTTTTTTTTTAAAGACCCCAAAGATGAAAGCTCCTTCCCATTGGGAAAGAACTCTCGCACCTTTGCTCCTTCCTTGTGCGGCCAACAGAAAAGGAGCCGCCAACCCCCAGGGAAACATGAGCTTGGTGTGTCTTCCCCCGCTGGATCGTACACACCCAGCACCGTCACCACGTGAAGACCTCCCCAGGGCCCCACATCCCTGGGAGGAGGCAAGAGGCGAGGAAATGCAACGGCGAAAACAGAGCTGTAAGGCAAAACCCCAGCAAGGCCTTCCTCAATGCACCACGCCGCACATTTGGCACCTGATCGGAAGAGTCCACGGCCCTGAAGGGGCATATCAACAAACAAAATGCAAGCCCCATGGTAGCCCATTGTTTCAAATGGGCTACCATGGGGCTTGTTTCAAATTCAAATCTGAAGATCTATGATGGGGTATATTAGAGCAGATTTATAATTCCCCAAGAGTGGGTGATTGTAAGTACCATTTAAACCAGATCTGCCTATAAAGGAACCCTTCACATCCCCTCTCCGAAAACTACCCAACGAACCTAGGACAGAGCACTCTCAATAGCAGGACCCATCAACTGGAGCTTTATGCCTCCTGACCTACGCATGGAACCCTGCACACACAAATTTAAAAAAAAATTGAAAACTTGGCTTTTCAAGCTAGCCTACACATAATACCTACCATTACCCCCAGCCACCTACACTCTACTTTAAAGTTATAAATTTCTCTCTGAACATGCCTTGTCACCAAGCCTTATTCCTTTACACATATTTTATTTCAACAGCCGTCTACTCACTAGTTTTAATGATATATACCATTCTTTAAGCATGCCTGTTACCAAAATTTTTAACCAAACATTGTATATATTGTACAATACATATATGCCTATATCCACAGTTATGTTCGCTCTGCATATAACGTTATGCACCTTTCTGTAGTCTCAATGATATGTACCGCACTCTACACATGCCTTGTTACCAAATTTTTATCCAAATATTGTATATAGTACCCAATATATATATACCTATATCAACAGTTATGTTCGCTCTGCTTATAAAGTTATTCACCTCTCTCTGTTTGCCATGTAACCAAATTGTTCAATGTATTTTCTCTAATAGCTAATTTATTTAGTTTTTTAGCTGTGCTCTATTTTATAATTATTGTATTTTAAAAAATTGTAATTGTAAACCATTGTGAAGGTTTGTCTGATGTAACGGTATAGAAATGTTAATAAATTAAACTAAACTAAACTATACGTTTTATGTAAACCGATACTGTTATGCTCAGGCTTGTGAACCCTTGGGCCAACGGGAGGATGGTATACCTTAAAAGGAAGATCCATAGGTTCTCCCATCTGGTGGCAAGGCAGGAACAGAAGATGTGACCAGCTGCCCCTCGGCACTGGAGACAGAGGCAACTGTGGAGGCAGACGAAGAGTCGTGACGTCGAGGAAAGGAACTGTGTCTTCACCACTGGAAGCCCGCGATCCCCCCAGGAGGAGCCCGTAGGGACCCGGACCGCTGGGACTTAGGTGGACCTTTGAGAGGTCAAGAAGTTGAGCATTCAGTGCAAGGACTGACTGGAGCTTCACCCCTGGAAGCCCACAGTCCCCCCAGGAGGAGCCCGTAGGGACCTGGGCCGCTGGGACTTAGATGGGCCCTTGGAGATGATGGTCAAGAAGAAGTCCAAGGTCAAGTGCCAGAGGGTCGTCGCTTACCAGTCCAAGGTCACACACCAAGGGATCACCACTTGCCAGTCCGAAGTCAAACACCAGGAATCACCGCTAGCCAATCCAAAGTCAGGAACCAGGAACACCAAAACAAGACAGGAACAAGGATCCGACATAGAAGAACTCACCGAAGCAAGCAGACCTGACTAACCCAAAAGTTGCCAAGTCGAGGAATGAGCAGAGGAAGCCTCCTTTTATACTTCCTCTGCTCTGGCTCATTGAAGACAGCTGGAAGTAGTTAAAGGGATCAGGTCCCTTTAAGTCTAGTGAGGAGGCGCGGCCTCATGCCTAAGATGGCAGCGGCCATCTTGGATTCCGGCCCCAGGGGAGAAGCTGCTGATGACGCGCAGGAGAAGCAGGGATGGCTCCCAGCCCAGTGGTCACCTCGGGGGCCCGTGCCGATGAGCGGGAACAACAGCACCGGGCCACGGCTTTCTTCCTGATGCTTGCCAGGTAGGGGAGGCGCAGCAGTGGACGACCGCAGGCACGCAACACAACAGATACGATGTGAATACGGTTATTGGTATATAAAAACACTTAAATAATAAAATAATAATAAATACATGCAAACAATTTTGGATTTATTTCTTAAATACTTTCATACCTCACGGCCTGAAACTTGAAATAGAATGGTACTGAATAACTTGAATCTGTTTAATAAATTTATTTTTATGTTTGATTTGCTATAAAACCCATTTCTTTAGCTAGAGTTACTTTCAGTTGAAAATTGGCACCAAAATGACACTAGATGCCAGTGTTTGAGAGGTGAGGGACATTCTTGAAGATATAGACATACGATTTTACTGACTTTACTCATTTGATCTATTAATGTTTTATGTTTTAGAAATGGAAATTTACACATAAGTGACTGATGTGATGATTAAGTGAATGGCTCTGATGGTCCTCCAATGCAGAAAACTATTTCAAAACGCAAACCATGTCGGGGTGATTGTATTATCTAACCACTAAGTCAAGATATGTACTTTTAATTGAAAAAAAACATTCCTAAAACAAATTTAATTTAATCGGCACAAATTTACCAAAGCCATATCATTATTTATAAGACAAAGAAGGTTTAAAACACCAGTAGTGCCTGCCTATTAGATGACTGACACTTTGATTTAACTTATTCATAAAAAAAGGTTCTATATTGACATTTTCCTGTGCTCCTTCAGTTGCTCTGTACACCTTTGACTATATTAGTATTTAATATATATCAGTTTTGGCTGAATGGCTGGGGGAATTTCTTGCATTTCGAGGTCACTATTTAGCACCATTTATCCTAATAGTTTCTGACTTTCTGGCTAAGTGGCAGTTTTAATATTAGGATGCATTCAGTGGCCACCACTTAGCCAGATAATTATTTATCCAGCTAAATAGTTAGCCAGCTCAGTGTGGGAGGATATGGGATGAGCCATTCTGGGGCAGAACTGCTTATACGGCTAACTTCCCAGCCGGATAAGTGCCGATATTCAGTCATATCTACTTAAATTAGACCTACTAATTGAGAAGATCTAAAGTTAGCTGGACAAACTATTAGATAGCTGGCTATACTGAGTAGCATGACTGAATATAGCCAGGCAATA
This sequence comes from Rhinatrema bivittatum, assembly GCF_901001135.1. Classification (NCBI taxonomy): domain Eukaryota; kingdom Metazoa; phylum Chordata; class Amphibia; order Gymnophiona; family Rhinatrematidae; genus Rhinatrema; species Rhinatrema bivittatum. Next base: position 259,226,337 of record NC_042618.1, read on the forward strand.
TCTCAGACAAGTTAGCAAGATATATTTATCCAGCTAACTTGCTTAGCCAGATAGCAGCTAAATATGGACCTCAATATGCTTTATTTTGCCAAGTTCTCTACAACTCATAAAATCATATTTTTTTCTCCATTTTAAGAAGATCACTTAGATAAGAACATAAGATTTGCCATATTGGGTCATACCAAAGGTCTATCAAGCCAGCATCCTGGTTCCAACATTGGCTAATCCAGGACACAAGTACTGAACAATGCAGGTACCTTAAAGGTCATTAGATTCCATGCTGCTTATCCCAGAGATAAGCAGTAGATTTCCTAAGCCTACCTTAATAATGGTTTATGGAGTTTTCCTACAGGAACTTGTCTAAACCTTTTTTTTAAACCCAGCTACACTAACAGCTTTCACCACATCCTCTGGCAATTAATTCTAGAGTTTAAATATGGTTTGAGTAAAAAATATTTTCTCCTATTTGTCTTAAATTTAACATCTAGAACTTAGTTGATTGTCTCCTAGTATTTTTTACTTTTTGAAAGAGTAAACAACAAATTCACATTTACTAGTTCCATGCCAGTCATTTTCATATTTCCCTTCAGCTGTCTCTTCTCCAAACTGAAAAGCTCAAACCTCTTTAACCTTTCCTCATAGGGGAATTGTTCCATTCCCTTCATTATTTTGGTCGCCCTTCTCTGTACCTTTTCTAATTCATCTATTTCTTTTTTGAGATGCGGTGACCAGGACTGCACACGATACTCAAGGTGTGGGTATACCATAGAGCATACACAAGCATTCAGATATTCTCTATTTTATTCTCTTTTCCTTTCCTAATAATTCCAATCACTCTATTTGCTTTCTTGGCCATCACTGCACACTAAGCAGAGGATTTCAACATATTATCCACCATAATATGGGTGGTGACTCCCAATATTTAACCATACATTGTACAATTATAATCTGGATTGCTCTTCCCTACATTCATCACTTTGCATTTGTCCACATTAAATGTCATCTGCCATTTACATCCTAGTCTCCCAGTCTTGCAAGGTCCTCTTGCAATTTCTCACAATCCTCTTGTGATTTAACAAATTTGAATAATTTTGTGTAGCTCGACCCCTGGTTGGCTGGCAGGTTCACACCCAGGGTGCTACAAAGCTGGAGTTCATCCAGCAGGAAAGAAGCTGAACTTCCTTGGCCCTTGTTCTGGACAGGTCCATGGGTGATTCACTCCAGTCACCAACCTCTCTTCTTCTTTGCTGTGCTAAGGGTTCTTCAGGAGGGGCAAAATGAGATACTAGGGAAAAAATGCAAGAAAAATACCAACATACTTTCTACTCACTTTTAATGATCCAAATGAAAGAACAAGTCTCAGAGTCCAAATTGGTGTTCAACAAAAATTTGCTTTAGTTTAAAAATCAAGATTCAAGTGAGAATTGAAAAAAATAAAAAACAATATGAAAAAAATCAATGTAATAAAAATCATGGTCTCCTTAAAGTTCTTCTAATCCCCTGCATCACCATCCATGTCCAAAATTCCTTCCCCTTGAAGGGTAGGATATCCGCATTGTAATTCCAGCATATAATCTGCTGCGAAAAAATGGGAATGCCCTTGATACACTTAACTTTCAAAAGTCCAATAAATCCAAAAACTCTAACTGGAATGTCCGAAAATCTCAAAACTCTCGTAACCCTTTGCTTCAGTCTCTTAGTAAAGGCAAAAAAGCCTCCAAAGCCAGTCCTTCTAGATTCCGGGGGGTGGGGATCTCTTCTTTCAGGAACTGGTTCTGCTCAAAATCCCAAAATAGCAAAATCCTCAAATCCCCAAGATCTATTTCCTTTGTCTCCTCCACTGCAAAGCAGAAAAATCTTCTCTCCTCCTGGTTTGTCCACCTGGGGGCTAGCAAAGACCCAAATCACATGCTCTGGGGGATTTTTATAGTCCCCTAAAGTTTCCCACAGAAAGGTGGGGATAAGGCAAAGGGAGGACCCCGAAAATACTCGCCCATTACTATGCTAGCAAACTAGAGCACAACATAGCGAAAGGCAAAGCCTGCGATAGGGATGTGAATCGTTTTTCAACGATTAAAATTATCGTCCGATAATGTTTATATCGTCTTAAATCGTTATAGAACACGATACAATAGATATTCTAACGATTTATCGTTAAAAATCGTTAAATCGTGTTAGTGCGCACTAACTCGAGTTAGTGCGCACTAACTCGATTTAGTGCGCACTAACTGAAAATGATACAAATAAACACTTTCCAGGTCACTGAAGGTCAGTTAGGAATGAATATGTGTTCCTATTGGCTGGCTGCCCTCTTATCTATTGATGTTACCAAGGTTACCACTGAGGTGATGGTTGGGGGGATGGGAAATGGAACTGGAAACTAACGAACACCAACAGAAAATGAAACAAAGTGTTCACACTTCCCAGGTCAGTAAAGGTCACTTAGGAATGAATATGTATGTATGTATTCCTATTGGCTGGCTGTGCTCTTATCTATTGATGTTACCAATATGGTTGGGGGGATGTGAAATGGAAACAGTTGGAAGCTTGACAAAAAAAGTAATGTAATGATCAGCACTCATGTGACTAGAACTTGTTTGTTTATTATTTTTGTTAGCAGGCACCTGAAATGCTAGTGCATGTTGAATTTGCCAATCACTGTGCATTTTAGAAAGGTGGTCCTGGCTGGAACTGTACACAGTTCAAATATATGTAATTGATTGTTGGTAAGTGTATTTTTTAAGTAGCCACACTGGCACCAGTATGTTTACTTTTCCTCCTACTTAACTCACTAGCTCAGCTTTGTAAGAAGGGCTTCTCTGCTTGTGTGTTGTTTTTGTTTGGTGTGAGGAGAGCAGAAACATCAGATCTTTATTCAATCTACTACAGTCATCTCTTACAGTGCCCTATCCCTATTAATACCAGGAGTGTTGTGATCTTCCTGCACACAGTGCCCTAACCCTGATACCAGTCTGAGACAGCTCCCTCCCTGCATTACTAGTGAGAGGCTGGCTTCACAGACAGGGGGGAGCTGCCTGACCCTCACTCCTGACTTCCCCCATGTCCCAGCTAGTGAATGGTGTGTGGGTGAGGGGGGGGGGGAGGATGGTGAAGTCTGAGACAGCTCCCTCCCTGCATTACTAGTGAGAGGCTGGCTTCACAGACAGGGGGGAGCTGCCTGACCCTCACTCCTGACTTCCCCCATGTCCCAGCTAGTGAATGGTGTGTGGGTGAGGGGGGGGGGGGGAGGATGGTGAAGTCTGAGACAGCTCCCTCCCTGCATTACTAGTGAGAGGCTGGCTTCACAGACAGGGGGGAGCTGCCTGACCCTCACTCCTGACTTCCCCCATGTCCCAGCTAGTGAATGGTGTGTGGGTGAGGGGGGGGGGAGGATGGTGAAGTCTGAGACAGCTCCCTCCCTGCATTACTAGTGAGAGGCTGGCTTCACAGACAGGGGGGAGCTGCCTGACCCTCACTCCTGACTTCCCCCATGTCCCAGCTAGTGAATGGTGTGTGGGTGAGGGGGGGGGGGGTGGATGGTGAAGTCTGAGACAGCTCCCTCCCTGCATTACTAGTGAGAGGCTGGCTTCACAGACAGGGGGGAGCTGCCTGACCCTCACTCCTGACTTCCCCCATGTCCCAGCTAGTGAATGGTGTGTGGGTGAGGGGGGGGGGGGAGGATGGTGAAGTCTGAGACAGCTCCCTCCCTGCATTACTAGTGAGAGGCTGGCTTCACAGACAGGGGGGAGCTGCCTGACCCTCACTCCTGACTTCCCCCATGTCCCAGCTAGTGAATGGTGTGTGGGTGAGGGGGGGGGGGGGGGAGGATGGTGAAGTCTGAGACAGCTCCCTCCCTGCATTACTAGTGATAGGCTGGCTTCACAGACAGGGGGGAGCTGCCTGTCCCTCACTCCTGACTTCCCCCATGTCCCAGCTAGTGAATGGTGTGTGGGTGAGGGGGGGGGGGGGTGGATGGTGAAGTCTGAGACAGCTCCCTCCCTGCATTACTAGTGAGAGGCTGGCTTCACAGACAGGGGGGAGCTGCCTGACCCTCACTCCTCCGGGGTATTGTGATCTTCCTGCACACAGTGCCCTATCCCTGATACCAGGGGTGTTGTGATCTTCCTGCATGCAGTGCCCTATCCCTATTAATACCAGGAGTGTTGTGATCTTCCTGCATGCAGTGCCCTATCCCTGATATCGGGATGTGTGCAAGAAGATCACAACACCCCCGGTATCAGGAATAGGGCACTGTGTGCAGGAAGATCACAACACCCCCAGTATCAGGAATAGGGCACTGTGTGCAGGAAGATCACAACACCCCTGGTATTAGGGATAGGGCACTGTGTGCAGGAAGATCACAACACTCCTGGTATTAATAGGGATAGGGCACTGTGTGCAGGAAGATCACAATACCCCTGGTATCAGGGTTAGGGCACAAGTTCTAGTCACATTGACTGATCACATTACTTGTTTTGTCAAGCTACCAACTGTTTCCATTTCCCATCCCCCATATACTGTCAGTAGGAAACTTGGTAACATGAATAAATAAGAGGGCAGCCAATAGGAATACATATTCATTCCTAAACTGACCTTAACTGACCTGAAAAGTGTCAAATTGTATCATTTTCAGTTAGTGCGCACTAACTCCCAGTTAGTGCGCACTAACTCGAGTTAGTGCGCACTAATCGGAAAAAACGATTTTTAACGATTTTTTAACTAAAAAATCGTGCCTAAGATGATTTTCTTGCCCTGCCACACGATTTCTATCGTTAAGACGATATGGAAAACGATTCACATCCCTAGCCTGCGACACTCCCCTCTGTCAAAAAAAAAGAAAAAGAATTGAAAGCAGGATACTGTTTTAGTTCTTTTTCTAGCACTTCCTTAACACTCTAATACATATACACCTGTAACATGGCACAGCCCTGTAATAGTTTTCCAACCATTTGGGGTGTGCTAACCCAAGGGACAATAAATATGATCAGCATAGGAAACTTGGAAAACATTTGATAAGACAAAAATCAGAATATCATAGAACACTTAGCTATTTGTGATCCTCTTGAGGTAGATAAAATATATAAATGATCATACTTAGCAACACTTCTGCCGCTGCTTATACTTTTACCTACTGAGGAATTTGAGATGGAGGCACCAGCTCCTAGAATTTTAGTACTAGATAGCATGGAAGCAGAGACCACCAGAAATGGAAATTAATGTCATTAACTCTACTGTCAAAACCTTTAACTTATCTCCATGGGGGTGTTCACCATAGAAAAGGGCACAAAATGCCTCTTCCATTACACTAGAGAGGGAACAATAAAACACACTTCCTCTGCTCAGAACCCACATAGGTAACACCCCCAGCTGGGAGAGATGTATCCCACTAAAGGCATACCTATGCTAGCAATAACAGGAAGTACACTTCAAAATTAATATCACTTTCACATACATAGGGGCAGATTTTAAAATCCCTAAGCGCGCCGAGCCTATTTTGCATAGGCCCGGTGACACGCGCAAGCCCCGGGACGCGCATATGTCCTGGGGCTTTGTGAAAGGGGTGGGGGCAGGGCAGGGGCGGGACCGAGGCCTCTGGCAAAGCGGCCGTGCCGGTGATCGCGTGTTGGCACTCGGCCAACGCGCACAACCTACACCTGCCCAGAGGCAGGCGCAACTTATGGAACAAAGGTTGGGGGGGGGGGAGTTTAGGTAGGGCTGGGGGGCAGGTTAGGTTGGGGAAGGGAGGGGAAGGTGGGGGGGCAGAAGGAAAGTTCCCTCCGAGGCCGTTCCGAAATCAGAGCGGCCTCGGAGGGAACAGGAAAAGCTATCGGGGCTCCCCTAGGGCTCGGCACGCACAAGGGGGTGCACAAGTGTGCACCTCCTTGCATGCGCCAACCCTGGATTTTATAACATGCGCGTGGCTGCGCGCGCATGTTATAAAATCGGGCGTAGATCAGTGTGCACCAGGTTGCGCACACAAATCTACGCCCGCGCACAGGTATTAAAATCCACCCATAGAGTATATTCCCTTGGAGAGAATACCAAAACACTTTAGATATTCACTTGTAAACCTCGTTCAAGGAGGCAGGGACCTCATACATTTTAACTTAAATTAGTGCGAATCGCACTAATTTTATCCCTTTTACTCAGGCAAGTTCCAGGGATAACTGCCCACTGCCAGTACGATTCATTCCAGTTTGAGAATCCCTTTTGTATTTACATACCTATGTACAGGTGCAAACATTGAGGAACAAGGAAATTTTATCCTTTAGAGCCATGGGGAAATATAGAAAGCATTAATTCTCTAGAAGTGGAGAAACATGACCCAAATGTAGAGATAGTGCAGCAAAATAGTAAAACTTCAGTTCAATAGTGGTGATCCTGAAGCATAGATACGAAAATACAAATAAATATATGGAACACCATAATCATTTCTTTTTTTATAACAGAAGTTTATAATTTAACTAAGCATTAATTAATCATTATTGAAACTGCAATAAATCACTACATAATTTATAGTGGTTAATGACTACTACAATAAATAGGTATAGCCAACACAACACTTTCACAATAACCACGACATATTAATAGAAGCATAAAATAATCATTCCCATCCCTGATTATGGGATAAAACTTTTAACTCAAGTTTATTATCAAACTGACTGATATACTGTTGATAGCTGAGTAGCCTTGGACCTCCCATCTATCTTCAATGGTGCTTGTAAGCTAGGTGCCTCTTGCTTGAAAAGGTTTGTAATCACATGAGTCTGGGAAAAACAATAAACACAAATCCTCCTACAAAAGGCATGAACCCCACAAAACTAGGAATCAAACATTTTCTATCTATACAATGCATGGGGAAAAATAAAAAATATATAAATCATTTTTATACCTTCAACAGAACCAATGATAAATAGCAGCAAAATTCTTCAAATACAGCATTTTTAAGGCAAACCCCATTCATTAACACAGATCTAATCCTTGAGATATGGGAAGCCTAACATGAAGATTTTGGCTCAGACTTTGGTTCACTCAGCTTATCCAGAGTCCTTTGCTGTCTCTGGCCTAACTGAAAATTCTGGTATACAAGGAACTCAGACTGACCCGAGCTTGAATGGCTTCTGGGAGACATCTGGAATGAATTCAGACCTATTCAGATAAGATGGAGGGTCATGAGGTCACAACGAGCACATGGACCAGGCCATGGTCTCACAGAATACTGTCTCAACTTGAGGGGCCCAGTGTAACTGGAGATCCCCATGAGATTAAGAGTCTGATAGAGAGACTGGAAAGAGTGACAGAACAAAGAACTACCGACAGTAATCAGCAGACACATGGGTCTCCACTAGGCCTAATTGGATCTCAATATGGGAGGCAGGGCCAGGGAATCTTAGACATAGTTTGTCTGATTTGGACACAGGACACGTGGTACCTGATACTCTATGACAGTGATGGCCAACCTTTTGAGCTCAGTGTGTCAAAATTCATAAAAAAAACCGAGCATAACTCGGGTGGTGTGTCACTTCTAGAAAAATCCATAATTTTGTGATATTTGTAGCTCTAATCAATAACAAAGTTATAATTTTAATATATATACTGTATTTATTAATAAAGCAAAAACAAATAATTCTTTACCTTACCTGCTTAGTGACTTTTTTTGTTGCTGAATTTCATTGGCTAAATCTTCAATTGAAGGTTGGTATTTCGTACACTTCAAGTCCAAGCAAGCGTTACAAACTTCATCTGTCAGTTGATTTTTTATTGGCTCCCATTCATGTTCACAACACTCCCTCCCCAACTCACAGGCATGCACACATTCATTCTCACACACACAGACCCCCAGGCAGGCACCCATGCATTCACACACATACACCCCCAGGCAGAGTCCCATTCATTCACATTCACACACTAAAGGCAGACCCCCCCTCGCTTTCTTTTGCCAGCAACCTCAGAACCTCTCTCATTCCTCTGCTGCCACTGTCACTGATGCCGCGTGGCTATTGCGGAGGTGCCGATTGCTGCTACTGACACTGAAGTCCATTCTGCTGCCTCCTCTGTGCAGGCCCCGTGGGCTTCCACTTTCTCCATGCTGATCTCGATCCGTAGAGAAAGTGCTATTCTTGCACATTCCCAAAGATTACATGTGCCAATCACTAAAAAGTAATTATTTTTTTTTTGCCTTTGCTGTCTGATCTTAGTTTTCTAATTGGTTGGTCACAGGCTTTTTTTTCACCTTCCCTTTCTTATTTTTTTGCCAATTCCTTTTATATTGTCTTTTTTTCTGTTTCTTTTTTCTCCATCTTCTTCCCTCAAACACAGTCAGGTTCTCATTCTCACATGCATTTCTCTCTCACACACACAGGCTCTCACTGGCACATGCTCTCTCTCATACAATCATTCATACACACAGGCTCTCACTTGCACATGCTCTCTCTCATACAATCATTCATACACACAGGCTCTCACTGGCACATGCTCTCTCTCATACAATCATTCATACACACAGGCTCTCACTGGCACATGCTCTCTCTCATACAATCATTCATACACACAGGCTCTCACTGGCACATGCTCTCTCTTATACAATCATTCATACACACAGGCTCTCACTGGCACATGCTCTCTCATACAATCATTCATACACACAGGCTCTCACTGGCACAAGCTCTCTCTCTCTCTCTCTCTCTCTCTCACACACACACACACACACACACACAGAGGCTCTCACATGCTGTCTCTGCAAACATTCAGGTCCTCTCTCTCAACTCACCTCATACACGCACTCTACGGGCCCTCAGCCTCTCTCTCACCTCTGGGTCTCCTCTTCGCGGGTCGCCGCAGGATGGGCTCTGCAGCGGCCCTGATCTTCTCGGGCCGCGGCAGCCCTTCTACTGGGCCTCTTCCTCTTCTTGGGCCGCTGCGACTTGGGATTCGCAGCGACCCGTGGCGGCTCCTCCTCTTCTGCATGCACTGATTCTCTTCCTCCTTCCTGCCCACGTGGCTCCGGCAACGTTTACTTCTGGGGCCGCACAGGCAGGAAGGAGGAGCATCAGCGCGTTTGAACGCGATCTTTGTCTTGAGCCTCATCGCTGCGACGCATGAGCTTCCCTGCGCCCGGGGGCATTGGTGGAGGGTAGGGGGAAACTAAAAAACACATTTTAAAGGGTCGGCGCAGCTGAAAAAGAAAAGGCTCGGCGCAGCCGATAAAAAAAAAAAAATTCCTAATAGTTCTTGAAACGCTGCGCGTGTCAGCCAAAACGACTCGGCGTGTCACCTCTGACACGCGTGTCATAGGTTAGCCATCACTGCTCTATGACGTCCTATTAGGGATCATTGTATGTTTTACCTATAAAAAGTCAGCACTCACTGACAAACGCTAAGACACGCAGGGAGAGCGTTAAAAACATGAGGCTGGCTCTCACTCTGGGTCTTCCAGAGGTCTCATATTATTGGCTTTCAATATTAAATAATAAACTTAAATTTGTCTGTACTAAATTTGGACCTCTGTGTGTGTTCTTGGGGCAGCACCTTAAAGCTGATTTTTAAAATTTCAACATTATGGCACCCCAGATGGGACATTTCAAAGGCTGTGGCTATTGGAGATTTGTGTTTGAGTTTGCTGGCAGGCTTAAACCCAATCCTCATTCCTGGACGGTATGGCTTAGTCCAGAGGAAAATACCCAGATCAGTCTGGATGGCTGTTTTTTCAGCAGCAGTGATTCCTAGGAAGCTTTCCTAGATGGTTAATTATTTAGAAGTGATGCCTGGCCACATTTGGTCCAGAGAATATGGTAATTCCCAAAGGTTTTTGGAGGGCTGATTATTCAGCAGTGATTCCCGGAAGACAGTGATGCTCGAGAAAATTGTAATGCCTCTGTATCGCTCCATGGTGAGACCGCACCTTGAATACTGTGTACAATTCTGGTTGCCGCATCTCAAAAAAGATATAATTGCGATGGAGAAGGTACAGAGAAGGGCTACCAAAATGATAAGGGGAATGGAACAGCTCCCCTGTGAGGAAAGACTGAAGAGGTTAGGACTTTTCAGCTCGGAGAAGAGACGGCTGAGGGGGGATATGATAGAGGTGTTTAAAATCATGAGAGGTCTAGAATGGGTTGATGTGAATCAGTTATTTACTCTTTCAGATAATAGAAAGACTAGGGGCACTCCATGAAGTTAGCATGTGGCACACTTAAAATTAATTGGAGAAAGTTCTTTTTTACTCAATGCACAATTAAACTCTGGAATTTGTTGCCAGAGGATGTGGTTAGTGCAGTTAGTATAGCTGTGTTTAAAAAAGGATTGGATAGGTTCTTGGAGGAGAAGTCCATTACCTGCTATTAATTAAGTTGACTTAGAAAATAGCCACTGCTATTACTAGCAATGGTAACATGGAATAGACAGTTTTTGGGTACTTGCCCGGTTCTTATGGCCTGGATTGGCCACTGTTGGAAACAGGATGCTGGGCTTGATGGACCCTTGGTCTGACCCAGTATGGCATGTTCTTATGTTCTTATAAGATATCAAGGCAGCTAGAACAGTGGGGTTTAAAATGGGTTTGGACAAATTCCTGTAGGAAAAGTCCATAACACATTATTAGCCAGGTAGTTTAAAGAAAGCTATCACTATTCCCTGGGAGTGAGTAACAGGAATTAGATCTACTTAGATCTACTTTATGAAATCTGCCAAGTACTGGTGACCTGGATTGACCACTGTTGGTGATAGGATGCTGGGCTTGATTAAGCATGGATATTCTTATGCTCTTATGTAAGGATTTGGATTTTACCATGGCTGAGAAGTGGGTTTCTATTGAAAGTTCATAGTCAATGGACCTCCAGACTATGTACAAAGTCTGAGGGTTAGAGGGTGGTCTTTGAAAAGGAGGGTGGAAGAAACAGGTTGTCCAAACAGAGGCTTACCCATAAAAGTTCAGATTTGGATGGGTTGAGGTTAAGTTTTTGATCTCTGAGTCATTGGGTTACTGTTGGGGAACTTTTATTGGGCCAAACAATGGACTAGGTTGTGCCAAGAAGGAATGACTAGAACCACTTGAGGTCCAGAATATGTTTCTGCCACATAAAATTTCTGGATAGCTTCAATCTTGCTGAACATAATCAAATTATTTTTAACTACGGAGAACCTCAAAGACTTCATCTCTCCCATTTTTCTGTTTCAAATTCATAACAGTAATAATTACTGAACTATCTATAATCCAGTAAGTTGCTGGACCCGAGGCAGCATGGATTCACCAGAGGAAGGTCTGGTCAGAAAAATATGATTGATTTTTTTGATTGGGTAACTAGAAAATTGGATCGAGGAAGAGCACTTGATGTCATCTACTTGGATTTCAGCAAAGCTTTTGATATGGTCCTACATAGGAGGCTTGTGAATAAAATGAGAAGTTTGTGAGTGAGCGCCAAGGTGGTGGTGTGGCTTACAAACTGGTTGACTGAAAGGAGACAGAGGGGTAGATTTTATAACATGCGTGCGTGCTACCCTGCTCACGCACATGTACAGTACACCCCATTTTATAACCTGCGCGCACAGGCGCGTGCAACTTATAAAATCCGGGGCCAACGTGCACAAGGGGGTGCACAATTGTGCACCTTGCACGCACCGAGCCCGCTCCGAGCCGTGTTGCCTTCCCCTGTTCCCTCCCAGGCCGCTCTGAAATCAGAGCAGCCTCAGAGGAAACTTCCTTACCCCCCCACCCCACCTTCCCTTCCCTTCCCCTTCCCCTACCTCCCCCACCCTTTCCCCCCTACCTTTGATGATTTCTTTTTTTTATTTCAAAGCTTACTTCAGCCCTGGGGCTGAAGTAAATTGCCGGCGTGCGATCCCCGGCCCAGCTGCCGTGCAGAGGCCTCTGGCCCAGCCCCGAACCGCCCCTTTTGTAAAGCCCCAGGACATACATGTGTCCCGGGCTTTACGTGCGTCGCCGGGCACACACGTAAATCCTCTGGATTTACGCGCGTAACCTTTTGAAAATCCTGCCCAGAGTGTAACGGTAAATGAACCTACTCTGAAGAGAAAACCATGTTAAGTGGAGCGCCACAGGTTTCAGTTTTGGAAATGGTTCAGTTCAATATCTTTGTGAGCGACATTGTGGAAGGGATAGAAGGTAAAGTTTGTCAATTTGTGGATGATACCAAGATCTGCAATAGAGTGTATATGCCTGAAGGAGCAGAGAGAATGAAAAGAGATTTAAGAATGCTGGAAGAGAGATCAAATATTCAATGCCAAGAAGTGCAAAATCATGCATATGGGATGCAGTAATCCAGCTAGTCTGCTCATTTTTACTTCTTGTTACAATATTGTAGACTTCATCTGACCTTCACTTCCCACAACTAAGGAGCCACTGTGTGTATTCTATGCTTTTTTGAGCTCTGAGTTACTGTTTTTGTCTGCACCATCTCCAATGCATGCCTGTTCCATGCATCACCCATCTACCAAAGGAATTCCTATGAAAACTTGGTATAATTTTTTTTAATAAAGTAAATAATTTGTTGCTGCTAGCTTTCCTATTTGTCCCAAACTGTAATTATTAAAAAAAAATGTCAAAATTCTCCCATAGCAAAGAATTGGAGCTGCATGACTGTAGCAGTGTTCTATCCTGGACATAAACCACCCATAATAGGAGGACCCCCTAAAGATGAATAAAAAGTACACATGTATTTGTTCTTGTAGGAGGGTCTATGCACAGAATTGAGGTTATCAGTAGAACATATCTGGTGGTTCCTACTCCTGCATATCCCGTATATCTCTTTTATGATCTATGAGTAATATCGTTTAATAACCAATGATTTCATGATTACCTGCTTTTATGACAATAGTGGTTCATTTTTCTTCTATTTGTTCCCTCTAGAAATTACTTTTATATGGGAAGAAATAAACCAAGAATGAATGCTATTTGGCAAAAGTTGCTGTCTTAGGGAATGTCATTTTGTGACAATGTTTGCATAGTCATGGCCGCATTGTGTTGGGTGCAAGATATTCAAGAACTACTAACTCATTTGGGTGGGCACTTTTTATATTTAATCTTTTTGATGAATGGCTGGCCAAATGAAAAGATGTTTGCATATACAAGTATACAGGTTCATTGGACTGACCATGTTTTGGTAAATGTAATAGCAGCCACAATAAAATTTGCCACTTTAAAAAGGGCCATTAGGGATGTGCATTCATTTAAAAGGAAAGGATAAAAAGAAACAAATTGGGTCCAATTCATTTCTTTCAATGGTCCCCGAAACAAATTGAGAGGGGCACCCAAATTAAATGAATCCTATTTATTTCATTTGTTATGAATTGAATGATTTCTATAAGCCTTTAAAGTCAATGGCCTCATAGAAATCAGTAGGAGAGCAACAGGTATACAGTTAGGAATTGATACAAAGTGTAGAGCAACCAGCTAGCAGACATGGGTGGAAAGGACTTGTGTCAAGGAGACAGCAGGGATGATGTTTAACAGTGATGCATTTTTCCAATCCAGTTTATCGTTGAGAACTGGATACAGTGATGCTGATCCTGAAGACTGAGCCTGTCTGAGATTTGCTCATTCATCTGTGCATTCTTTTCAGAAAGCATTGTTCGTGGATGCTTTTTGAGTTCTCTCTGAGTTCCTCTAGATAATTCCCAAACAACTTTTTGACTGCTGCCCATTTTAGACTGTCACTGTGCCAGTCACATAATAGAGAAATGAGCCAGGCAGTACTGTGTCAGAAGCTCTGTGTCACAGCAGACTTGATTTGTTGTTGTTGTTCTTTTTTAACTTTGTGGAGACTGGAGACAGACTGGAGTTATTGCAGAACTATTGATTTTGTCTCTGCCTGGGCAGTGGGCAGTGTAGGCAGTGGGCACAAGGTAAGCACTGAGGGCAGGTCGAAGACTGAAGCATAGCAGGCTGTGTTGTGAAGCCTGGCATGAAGCTCAGCAGTATCCAAGAGCTAGTTCTCAGAACAATTGAAAACAGTCAGAAAAAGATACAGGTTTCACTAAAACAGCACGACACCTGTTTTCTACTACTCCCTTTTCTCCAGATGCCACAATTTCAGCTTAATTCTCCCACCCTATTATGGTTGATTACACTGGGTTGGTTTATCCAAAAAAGCACTCATTCAGAGAAAGAAATACTGGCACAAGAGAAAAGATGCTAAAGAGAATCCATTTACTGCAGTGAATGTTATAAGAGTTTAGAGTAGTAAGAGAGAACTCATGCAAAACTACAAAATCAGGAAATACAACAATCAGAGCTCAGATATAGAATATGGGACATTTTTACTATAAAAAAACAACTCTCACAACTTACTATAAGCCCTTATCATTGTGAAATAATTTCCATGAACTAAATGGGATATCAATTTCATTTGGAATGCCCATTTCACAAGAAAATTCAAATTCCATCCTGCACCTTGGGGCTCTTTGTGCCACTTAGCCTTGCTACCATGCCCAAATCTTGCACTTTGGATTTCTCTTTGCCACTGTGCCTCACTGTCATTCCCCAGTAGGATGTGTATCTGTTTTAACCAAATTTGTAAAACACAATGAATAAGGGTCAATTTATTTTATTTTGGGAAGTCCAAAATGAATTGAGGAACCCCTCCAAATTAAATGAATATTATTCGTTTCACTTATTAAAATTTTTGGTTGGGCCTATACCAGGGCCTGAAGCCGAGGCCTTGACTAGGGCATAGGCTGAGGATCAAAGCAGGTGCCATGACTTAGGCCTGAGCTTGATGCCAGGGATCATAGCCTAGGCCCAAACCTGGGGCCTTGTCTAGGGCATAGGCCAAGGCCCAAAGCAGGGGCTGCAACCTAGGCCCAAGTACAACACCAGGATCTTGGCCTAGGCCTGGGCCAATGCCGGGATCTCAGCCCTGAGCAAAGGCAGACCCCCCAAAAACTTTTTCCACACTTTCCTGATCAATTGGGTATCTGTAGCTGCAGACCTGATGCTTGGGCATGGCCTGAAGGCAGGGTCCCAATGCCTGAGCCTCGGCCTAGTCCAGGGCCCAGGACTAGGCCCAATGCCACAGTCTAGCCTGGAGGCTGGTTCCTGACATTGAACCCTTGGGCCAGACCCAGGCCCAATGCAATAGTCTGGCCTGTAGGCCGGGTCCTGATGTGTAGACCTGGGACTAGGGTCAGACCCAGGCCCAGATTCCAGGCCTCAGAGGTCCTCTTCCTAGGGTATCTGCCTTCTTTCTTCTTGTTCCTAATGATGCCGTCTGCCAGGGTTGTGCTGGAGTTAATTCACTCTGGCACATCCTCTCCCACAGAGGGCACGATTTTGCTGTACAGATCTGGAGATATTGAATAGATATTGAACAGAACTGGACCCAGTACCAATCCATTTGACACTCTACTTAACATGGCTCTCTCTTCAGAGTAGGTTCCATTTACCATTATACGCTGTCTCTTATCAGTCAACCAGTTTGTAATCCACTCTACTTCCTTGGCGCTCACTCTGAAGCTTCTCATTTTGTTCACAAGCCTCCTATGTGGAACGGTATCAAACGTTTTGCTGAAATCCAAATAAATGACATTGAGTGCTTTTCCTCTATCCAATTCTCTAGTCACCCAATCAAATAACGCAATCATATTTGTCTGACAGAACCTTCTTCTGGTGAATCCATGCTGCCTCGGGTCCAGCAACTTACCGGATTGTAGATAGTTCAGTATTCTTTCTTTCATCAGCATCTCCATTAATTTTCCCATCACCAAAATGATGCTAACCAGCATGTAGTTTCCAGCCTCCTTTCTGCTATCACTCTTATGAAGCAGGTGTTGTGTCATGCCTGTTCTCGCCCTCGCTTCACCCTCTCTACCTTAGTGGCGACTCCCTTCGGGTCTGATGGACAGTTGCTGCCGTTCCTGGAATCCCCAGGCTGGCCTGACGCTGCTGATCCGCCATGTTCCTGGCACGCGCGCTCCAGAGTTTGTACCGGCAATCGAAGGCGTCCCCCCATAGTGATGTCATCTGCTTCCAACTTAAAAGGTCTTTGCTTGCAACTACTAATCGAGTTAGCAAGGGGAATTCTTTCCCCGCTGATTGCCTCCTCAGACTTACCAAGCAGTACCCGCTCCTCGGGGGCCCCGTTCTCTCTTCTTGATTTCAGATTGCAAAGATGGGATCCGGTACTCGCTCCACGAGGGCCTACGTCCCTGAATGCTCAGAAGACTCCTTATTACCTGGAAGCGATCACAGTGTGAGTTCTATTACAGATAGGAATCAATACTCGCTCCACGAGGGCCTTCACCTTCAACATTGGCAGCATCTGAAAGGTTGAGCCAGGTTGGGGTCCCACACATGAAAGTGGCAACACCCCAGATGTAGTGGTGGAGGTCATTATTAAGGACCCTCAAGCAGGTGGGGTAAGCAGAGACACCGGTTTGCTCTCCTGGGCCGAGCAGATGGAGGTCCAGGAACAATGCAAAATGTAAGAGAAATGTAAGAGAAAGAACTATCTTTATCTCTATTGCTGGACCCCTACTATGGAACTCTATTCCACAGGAAATACGATTAGAAGCAGACATCAAATTACCTGCATTACCTACATTAAATATGTGCCTACATGTAAACCATTGCGATGCTGTATAACTTAGCGACGGTATAGAAAAGATTTTAAATAAATAAATAAATAAATAAATAAATAAATTAAATAAATAAAAAGAGGATTAAAACTTGGCTTTTTTAAACAAGCCTACCAAGAGCTGTTAGCATAATTATCTCACACTTCTGATTTTATACCAAGGTAATGTATATTTTTATTTTTGTTTATACTATCTCTTACTATACTACCTCTCTAAGTGTTTAAATTTTGATTATTTAGCCTACTATTTAGTTTACTATGTTAATTATTTATATGATGAAACAATGTATTTTCTTCTTTTCTTCTTTGGAAATGCAAATATTTTTAAATGAATATTTGCTAACTACTGTAAACTGATTTGATATGCTTAAAAGAAAAGTCAGTATCTAATAATTATTAAATAATTACATAAATAGAAGCGGCAATAATCTTGTCGGTGATAGGGTGAGGTAGGAGGGTTCTGAAGTCAGTCGAATCCAAACCCACTCAGCCAACTATCCAAACAAAGATTTATCTGAGACATCTTAAGCCAACACTACCTTCCTGGTTTGCTAAAACAGCCGCAGCATCAGCAAATAAATCATCAACCAGTTCGGGAACTTCATCAAGCCAATATTGGACAGTATCGTAACAACGGCAAGAAGAGCACAAAGAGAGGACCACTGTGATTACTCTCAAGCAGGCTGAGGAAATGTATGAGGTAGCAATGCCTAAAGTTAATCTTATGACGAGAGGTCCCAAGACTTTCCGGGAATTCTGCTGGATGGCCATGGAGGTGCCATCTAGACCCATCAGTTCTGTTTTTTCGAGCGGGACTGACTCTGCACCTAGTAGCAAATCACAGTTCTCAGCAGTGAGGAGGCCAGCCACGAAAGGGATCTCCTGGACCAACCCTTACCCTTGGTGGTGTGGGACCAATCATGGGTTTTGCCCAGTGTGTTGGGAGAATGCCCAAACATCTACAGGTTCTTGCAGGCCCAGTGCATTATTGATCGTTTGGTCCAAGGAATTTTCAGACTACAGTACCCATATATCCTGGTGTATGTCATGAACTTTGTCGAGGAAAATTGGAATGCTTGGATCACAGAGTATGCAGACTTAAAAATTGTCAAAGACTCAAGGACTCCAAAATACATATAGGACCACTCTGATTACTGCAGGGCCTTAGACTGGAAAATAGTGTATCTGCAGCTTGGCAGAAACAGGAATGGGGAGCAAAAACCCTATTTCATAGGGGTGTGCATTCGTTTGAACTTAAATGGAAAACGCAACTTTTTTTTTTTTTTTAACTTAAAAAAATGATGAGGCGGTAAACGATCGGATTTCCAACTTATTCAACATAGCTATGTTGAATATGTTGGAAATCGCGATTGTTGATCTAAATAAAAATTTAAACCCCTCACCCTCCTTAATCCCCCCCCCCCCAAGACTTCCCAAAACTCCCCAAGCTGGCCAAAAGTTCCGTGAGGGTCCAGGAGCGGACGCGTGGGGAATCACGTGACATCCGCGTCACTCCGACGTGACGCCGACATCACGTGGTCCATCGTGGTTCCGCTCCCGGACCCCTCGTTGGGCCCAAAGGCACTTTTGGCCAGCTTGGGGGGGTCAGGAGGCCCCCCCAAGCTGGCCAAAAGTGCCGTTTGGGTCCAACGAGGGGTCCGGGAGCGAACCCGAGGGGAATCACGTGACGCCGCGTCACTCCGACGTCACGTGATTCCCCTCGGGTTCGCTCCCGGAACCCTCGTTGGGCCCAAAAGGCACTTTTGGCCAGCTTGGGGGGGGGTCACGTGACGTGACGTGACGTGACGTGACGCCGACGTCACGTGCTCCTTGCAAAGGAGTTCAGGAATGGCGTCCTGACCCCGCTGGACCACCAGGGAGTTTTGGTAAGTCTTGGGGGGGGGGGGGGGCGGGATGAAGGCGGGTGAGGAGTTTAAATTTTTATTTGCACATATGGACATAGACTCAACTTATGGAATTCTCCATATGTCCATATTGACCGCAAATGGGACCCCCTTTCGACTTATGGACTTATGAACTTAAACTTTTGGTCTGCACATCCCTACTATTTCATCAACTACCTCTTGCCAAATAGAGAAATAGGCAAGAAACCCAGTCTGGAGCATTATGAGAAGAAAAGGTTTCCTATGAAGGAGGATGCTATCAGTGAAGAATTCCCTGTGAAGAGAGAGTGACTTCATCCATAAATAAAGACTGTTCCAGTTACAGTTACAGAAGGGATATTGCTTTTCTCTGTCTTATATTTTGTTGCAGGGCATCAGGTCAGGTTTGGGCTGACCCAGCTACATACTAGATTTCTGCTGGTAGTTCTTGAATAAGAGACTGTTAGCTTTCCGTCCATGGGAGGATGAAGATTTCTACTCTGGCGCAGAGACTGTTAGCCTGTCCTCCATGGGAAGAAGAAGTGGTTATCCCCTTAGGAGAGGATGGACTGTCTTTTCATCAAAGTCCAGAATTCATTCACGAAGATTTCTATAGTAATGAACTGTTCTCAGCCCTTTGGGGAAAGGACATTTATCTAACATTTATTTACATCGGATAATACTCTATACTAGAATCAATTAGTGTCCTTAAAGATGTTCTGATGTTGCATGCTTAAAAGTTAATATCCTTTCTTAGGTTTGATAAAGTTAGAAAACTTCATTAAAAGGGTTTTTGATTTATTTATATTGGATTATTGTGATGATTATTTTCTTTCTCAGGTGGAGTCTCCATTACGATTCAACACCTTGCACTCTAATTCATTATTTATTTACAGGAGAGTTACACTGAAAAATAAAATAATGATCTTATGTTCCAGCTTTTTGAGAAAATTCTGTCACTTTCTATGTGATGGGAAGGAGAGAAGGAGTCACAAGAGGAAATGTCAATTTCATACTATGTAGTATCTTGCCAGGGAAATAAGTTTGATGAGATAAAGTATTGAAAGATTTTGAAGGTTGAGTGGTATTCCCTCATTGGGATACACAAGTAATTCTGTGCAAATAGATGAAGAAAAAAGATTTGAATGGCTTTTTATTACAGGGATGGTGGATGAAATTGCTGATAATAAAGTGATATCTACCTCATTTATGTAAACCGCTTTCTTTACAGACAGAGAGTCTAGCTCATTTTGGGTGGTAGCCCTCAGTCCAAATTAACCACTATTCAATAAGCAGGAATTTGGACTTCAGGCTGTGTCTTTTCCTACTGTGAAGTATTTAATGTGATGTATTTAGTGTATATTCTAGGTTTCATGTAAGCCACATGTTCCACTCTGCTATGCTGGTCATAGTTTCTTAGGGAAGGTGTACCCCCTGTTGGTGGGAATATTTATATACCACCTGCTTACTATTTTAATTGTATCCTGTTACTTGTGAAATGTTTGTGAGTAAGTGTCTTTCCTCAGACCAATTTGTTTTTGAGGGGGAGAGTGTATGGCATATCTACTAGGGATGTGAATCGATTTTGACGATTTAAAATATCGTCCGATATATTTTAAATCGTCAAAAATCGTTAGAGCCATGATACAATAACAATTCCCCCGATTTATCGTTAAAAAATCGTAAATCGGGGGAAGGGGGAGGGGAAGGGGGAGGGCGGGAAAACCGGCACACTAAAACCAACCCTAAAACCCACCCCGACCCTTTAAAATAAATCCCCACCCTCCCGAACCCCCCCAAAATGCCTTAAATTACCTGGGGTCCAGAGGAAGGGTCCCGGTGTGATCTTTTACTCTCGGTCCTCCGTGCGTTGTAGAAATGGCCACCGGCGCCATTTTGTTTTTTTGTCCCCCGACGTCAGGAGCGTAGGAGATCACTCC
Organism: Rhinatrema bivittatum; assembly: GCF_901001135.1. Lineage (NCBI taxonomy): Eukaryota > Metazoa > Chordata > Amphibia > Gymnophiona > Rhinatrematidae > Rhinatrema > Rhinatrema bivittatum. The sequence goes on from NC_042618.1 coordinate 259,246,749, forward strand.
CGGACCCCCCGCTGGACCCCCAGGGACTTTTTGGCAGCTTGGGGGGGCCTCCTGACCCCACAAGACTTGCCAAAAGTCCAGCAGGGGACCGGAACGATCTCCTACCGCGAATCGTCTTGGGCGCCCAGCGGCGCGCTGGCGCGCCAAGACACAACCCCAGGGGACGGTTCTGGAGGGCATGGCCATGCCCCGGACCGCCCCGGGCCAAAACCACGCCCCCCGCCCGCCCCCGAAATACCGCGTCCCACCCCCCAAAACGCCCACGTCGATCGGCCCCGCCCCCGACACGCCCCCCGACATGCCCCCGACAAAAACCCCGGGACTTACGCGAGTCCGGGGCTCTGCGCGCGCCGGCAGGCCTATGGAAAATAGGCGCGCCGGTGCGCAAGGCCCTGCTCGCGTAAATCCGGGCGGATTTACGCGAGCAGGGCTTTTAAAATCCGCCCTTAAATGTTTTGCTATCCTGTATATGTATATAGTTTGTGTAGACTGAGGACTATTTACCACGAGTAGTTAAGTGTAGTGTTGACATACTATTAGCCATGTTCATAGTCATGCAGAAATGTATATGCTTGTATAGTCTAATAAACCTGTATATATTTGTTATACTGTTTATTTATTTATTTATTTATTGGAGATTTTTATATACTGCAGTACGTAAAGGTCTACATCACCTCGGTTTACAGTAAACAATAACTTAGCACAAGGCTTTACAAGTAACCGGTTATACAGTAAGTGAACAATAAATGGCAACAGGTTTTACATAAAACAGTTAATAGTAATGTAAACAATCAACTTCAGCAGTAGGTGACAACTTTATACAGGAAAACTGATTTTCAAGTAGAACTAATTTTCAGGTTAGACATTGATCATCTATAGTATGCTTGTTCAAACAACCATGTTTTGAGGTTTTGTTTGAACGTTTTGTGGCAGGATTCACGACGTAAGTCCAAAGGCATATTGTTCCATATGTTGATCCCAGCTATAGAGAAGGAACGTTCTCTTGTGGATACGTGCTTGATGTGTTTGAGTGAATGAGCAGCTAATTTGGCTTGGTGGATATTTCTAATTGGTCTATTAGATGTGTGGAAAATAAACTGGTCAGAAAACCATTGCATCTCTTGGTTGTGTATTGATTTATGTATGAGAGAGAGCACTTTAAAAGTGATCCTGAACGTTACAGGAAGCCAATGAAGAAACATAAGAGCAGGGGGTGATGTGTTCGTGTCTTCGGGTATTAGTAAGTAAGCGAGCAGCAGCATTTTGCAGCATCTGCAAAGGTTGAATTGTGTTTTTTGGGAGACCCAGCAGTAGTGCGTTACAATAGTCTAGTTTAGGTAAGATTGTGGCTTGCAATAGGGATGTGCAGAGCAAAAGTTTAAGTTCATATGTCCATAAGTTGAAAGGGGGTCCCATTTGCGGTCAATATGGACATATGGAAAATTCCATAAGTTGAGTCTATGTCCATAAGTCGCCCATTAAAGTCAATGGGGGAAGGATTTCCAGCCTATTTTTGGCTGCAGAATTGGGGTTTTCTTATCAATTGGCCCAGGAGAGAGTTCCCTTTCCTTTGTGCAGGGAAGGACTCCCTGGAAAGGGTCCACCCCTAGAGTTGGGTGTACCCGGTGTTTACATTGGCGTCCAGTGAATATCGTTGGCGTCTAGTGAATTCCGTTGGCGTCTAGTGAATTCAGACTGTACTTACGCACTTCAGCTGATGACAAAGGAATTGGAATATCTCTCAGAAATAAGAATATGTGTGGGAACACAAGGTCTGGATGAACAGGCAGGCACAGCAATGGAGTTAAAACACCAGTAGGAACACAAGGCCTGGATGAACAGGCACATCATTCGAGGACAGAGGTCAATCCCAGCTAGGTACACAAGGCCTGGATGAACAGGCACAGGAACTAGGTTAAAACACTGGTAGCTCGCCAGCATCTTTCTGATGCATGCTAGAATATTGGCAGCGGTATGGGCATGGTCCGCCAGGTGGGTGTGCAGTAAAGCCCACCTCCACCCTGATGCTTGTTCAGGGAAGGACTCCCTGGAACGGGTCCACCCCTAGAGTTGGGTGTACCCGGTGTTTACATTGGCGTCCAGTGAATATCGTTGGCGTCTAGTGAATTCCGTTGGCGTCTAGTGAATTCCGACTGTACTTACGCACTTCAGCTGATGACAAAGGAATTGGAAGATCTCTCAGAAATAAGAATACGTGTGGGAACACAAGGCCTGGATGAAGAGGCGCAGCAGTCGAGCACAGAGGTCAATCCCAGCTAGGGACACAAGGCCTGGATGAACAGGCACAGCAACCAGGGTAAAACACTTGTGGGAACACAAGGCCTGGATGAACAGGCACCGCCCACTGAGTTAAAACACTTGTGGGAACAGAAGGCCTGGAAGAATGGGCACAGCAACTGAGTTAAAACACCTGTGGGAACACAAGGCCTGGATGAACACGGATACTCGGATAGTAATTTTTTTTTTTAATGTATTTATATTTTTATTCTAAAACGTTTCTAGCACTTCATACTTGATTACACTCAGGTACTGTAGGTATTTCCCTATCCCCAGAGGAACACAAGGCCTGGATGAACAGGCACCGCCACTGAGTTAAAACACCTGTGGGAACACAAGGCCTGGATGAACCGGCACAGCCACTGAGTTAAAACACCTGTGGGAACACAAGGCCTGGATGAACATGGATACGCGGATAGTAAATTTTTTTTTAATGGATTTATATTCTTGTTTTAAAAAGTTTCTAGCACTTCATACTTGATTACACTCAGGTACTGTAGGTATTTCCCTATCCCCAGAGGAACACAAGGCCTGGAAGAACTATCAAACATAGGAATCAAAGGCACAGCTCTCAGTTGGTTCAAGTCGTTCCTATCAAACAGGTTTTACAAGGTCAGAATTAACAACAAGGAATCTGACCCCATCCTATCAGACCAAGGCGTACCACAAGGTTCATCCCTCTCTCCCACCCTGTTCAACATTTACCTTCTCCCCCTCTGCCATCTGCTATCACAACTCAAGCTTACTCATCATTACCTCTATGCAGACGACATCCAGATCCTCATCCCCATCACAGAATCAATTCAAAAAACCTTCGCCTTCTGGGAGAATTGTCTTCAACCAATTAAACAACTACTTTCCAACCTGAACCTGATTCTAAACTCCAGCAAAACAGAGATGCTACTTATTTCACACAACCCAAACACCTACTCACCTAGCCTTGCACAATCCACATCTTTAAACATGGATCTCTCTGCAGACGTCAGGAATCTAGGAGCATGGCTTGACAACCAACTTAACTTAAAAAAATGTATAAACACCACCACCAAGGACTGCTTCTATAACTACAAGTCCTAAAAAAGCTAAAAACCACTCCTGCACTTCAATGACTTTCGCCTCGTTCTACAATCCGTATTTTTTCTAAACTCGATTACTGCAAAGCAATCCTACTTGGGCCTCCCCTCCACCAGGATCAAACCTCTACAGTGGTACAAAAACGCCGCAGCCAGAATCCTAACTAACACTAATAAAGAGACCTATCACCCCCATCTTGAGCAACCTCCACTGGCTACCCATCAAACAGAGAATCCTATTTAAACCTTAACCATTATTCATAAAGCAATTCACAACGTCGCACCTATATCACTACAAAAACTCAACTTCGTCCCACACTTATCTCCAGACCCATCAGAAGCACCTACAAAGGCACCTTAGTCGCAGCTCCAGCTAAATCAACACTACGAAAAAGAGCACTCTCAACTGCGGGACCACAACCAATGAATGCCTCTCCCACCAGACCTACGCCTCGAACCCAGTCTACCAGAGTTCAAAAAAAGTTAAAAACCTGGCTCTTCAGGCAAGCTTTCCAATTCCAGAATGTAACTGAGTTAAACACCTGAGGGAACACAAGGCCTGGAATGACAGGCACCGGCACAGTTAAAACACCTGTGGGAACACAAGGCCTGGAAGAACGGGCACAGCAACTGAGTTAAACACCTGTGGGAACACAAGGCCTGGAAGAATGGGCACAGCAACTGAGTTAAAACACCTGTGGGAACACAAGGCCTGGATGAACACGGATACTCGGATAGTAATTTTTATTTGTTTTTATGTATTTATATTCTATTCTAAAACGTTTCTAGCACTTCATACTTGATTACACTCAGGTACTGTAGGTATTTCCCTATCCCCAGAGGAACACAAGGCCTGCGAAGAACGGGCACAGCAACGGAGTTAAAACACTTGTGGGAACACAAGGCCTGGATGAACAGGCACATTGTTCGAGGACAGAGGTCAACCCCAGCTAGGGACTCAAGGCCCTGGATGAACAAGCACATCATTCGAGCACAGAGGTCAATCCCACCTAGGGACACAAGGCGAACAAGCTCAATCAAAGCAAATGAGCTAGCCACTATTCTTTCAGCAGAAGATTTCAAACCACACTTGCTGTCCTTCCTACCAAGACTGACTTCAACACCTAATTCGATAACACCTACATTCTTAAGGGAGTCAAGTTCGACAAATTTCGAATTAACACTCAACCAAAGAGATCGAATCCATTCTTAAAAGGCAAGAAACCCACCATCGGACAACATACCTTCCAAGCTACTGCTACTTATTCCAATATAATCTCTGGTCCCTTAACCAAAATCATAAACTGCTGCTTTAACTCAAGGACTCTACCCAGATAGTCTAAAAAATGCATCCCTGAAACCACTCCTCAAGAAACATAACCTAGACCCTGGTGTTCTGGCTAATTTCCGCCCTATCTGGAATCTACCATTTTTAGCCAAACTCACAGAGAAATTAGTCAAACATCCAGCTCTTGGATTATTTTAGAAGATCCACAACTTACTTTTCCCTTCCCAATATGGGTTCCGAAAATCTCGCAGCACAGAAACCCTACTCATATCTCTAACTGACCATATTTATTATGGGTCTAGACAAAGGACACTCCTTTCTCCTAATCCTTTTAGACATTTTTTGGCGGCTTTCGACACCATCAACCACCCCATCCTCTTCAATCGCCTTTCAGACATAGGGCATTTTGGGAACAGTCCACAATTGGTTCAAGTCGTTCCTCAGTAATAGAAGTTTTAAAGTCTAAATAAAAAATAAAGAATCACCATCTACAAATTCTTCCCTTGGCGTACCACAAGGTTCATCCCTATCACCTACCCTTTTCAATATTTACCTCCTTCCCCTTTGCCAACCGTTAACTAGTCTTAACCTCATTCACTACATCAATGCAGACCATGTTCAGATTCTTATTCCCATAACAGAATCTATTAACAAAGCCATCGCACTTTGGAACAACAGCTTACAAGCCATCACTAATCTCCTCAACAGTCTAGCATGAGATCTTATTAAGAAACTCACATTATTCTCAACAATTTTTTACTCCTAGCAAAACCTCTACCAAGTACACAGGGGTCTGTATATTGATAGCCCAGCACCTGCTGTTTGAATACCGCTCTTGCCGTACTGACCCCGCAGGGTCGAAATTTATATTATTACAGATAGCATAGATGGAACGGTCAATCCCACCTAGGGACACCAAGGCCTGGATGAACAGGCACAGCCGCAACTGAGTTTAAAACACTTGTGGGAACACAAGGTCTGGATGAACAGGCAAACAAACAGGTTGTTTCTTTGCACCCCTGTTTTCTGTAAACCGACATGATGTTAAAGATTTCATGAATGCCGGTATAACAAAACCTTAAATAAATAAATCAATAAGTACGTAAGGGAAAGTTGAAAAGGAAACTGGAAGAGCGAGTTCAAGAGGGTGGGAAAACCGTTAAGAGGGTAAACGGGTGGGGTGGGGTTCCGTGCAGTCCGCCCTGAGGATTCTAACCCGGCGGGTTTCGGTCGGACCGGGGTTTCGGCGGATCCCCCACCCCTTTCGCGGGGGGTGGGGTGGGGAACGCCTCCCGGACGGCCCCCGCAGGGCGCATTTCCTCCGTGGCGGTGTGCCGCGACCGGCTCCAGGTCGGCTGGGAAGGCCCAGGGTGGGTAGGTGGCCCTCCGCTCCGGTGGCGCGTGTTATAGCCCCCCCCCCCCCCCCCCGGCAGCAGCTTCGCCATTTCCCCCGGCATTTTTACTCCTAGCAAAACCTCTACCAAGTACACAGGGGTCTGTATATTGATAGCCCACCGCCTGCTGTTTGAATACCGCTCTTGCCTTACCGACTTGCTGTGTCGATATTTATTATTACAGATAGCAATTAATTATAATTAATTATATTAAATCGGCAAGGCTTACACAAGCCTTGCCAATATTATAATTAATATATTATAAATAATATCGCCCCTCCAATATTCTCATTTACTAGTTTGCTACCCTATGCACTTCATCTGATGACAAAAGAATTGGAAGATCTCTCATAAATAATAATATGTGTGGGAACACAAGGTCTGGATGAACAGGCAGGCACAGCAATGGACTTAAAACACCAGTAGGAACACAAGGCCTGGATGAAGAGGCACATCATTCGAGGACAGAGGTCAATCAATCCCACCTAGGGACACAAGCCGCGGAGGAAAAGAAACTAATCAGGATTCCCTCAGTAATGGCGAGTGAAGAGGGAAGAGCCCAGCGCCAAATCCCCGCCCGTCCGGCGGGCGCTGGAAATGTGGCGTACGGAAGTCTGCTTCCCCGGCGCCACTCGGGGGCCCAAGTCCTTCTGATCGAGGATCAGCCCGCGGACGGTGTTAGGCCGGTAGCGGCCCCCGACGCGCCGGGACCGGGTCTTCTCGGAGTCGGGTTGTTTGGGAATGCAGCCCAAAGCGGGTGGTAAACTGCATGTAAGTCTAAATACCGGCACGAGACCGATCAAACAGCTAGTAGCAATAGGAATCTCTGGATTGGCGCTCGCCTGGTTCAAATTGTTTCTAACCAACAGAGGTTATAAGGTAAAAATCCAGAACAAAGAATCACCACGCCACGACTCGGCCATCGGAGTCCCACAAGGTTCCTCTTTATCCCCTTCACTCTTTAATACCTCCTACCACTCTGCCGACTCCTTACCAACCTCAATTTAATACACTTTCTCTATGCAGACGACATCCAGATCCTGATCCCCATCAAAGAATCATACTCAAAAACCCTCGAATACTGGGATTCCTGTCACCTAGAAATCAAAAGCCTCCTCAACAGCCTAAATCTGGTACTAAACTCCTCTAAAACTGAAGTATTAATCATAACTCCTGACAACAATCTCACAGCTTGTCTCCCAACCAACCTACAAACTACTCATGTGAGGGATCTAGGTGTGCTAATCGACAATTAACTGAACTTCAAAGCCCACATCAATAAAACCACCAAAGACTGCTTCTCTAAACTGCAAGTTTTAAAAAGGATAAGACCACTCTTCCACGCCAAAGACTTCAGAACCATCCTCCAAGCCCTCATTTTCTACTACTGCAACTCTACATTACTTGGACTCCCTTCCTCATACACAAAACCTCTCCAAATGGTTCAAAACGCAGCAGCCCGTGTACTAACAAACACTAGGAAAGAGACCACATTTCCCCCAGTCCTAAAAGACCTCCACTGGTTACCAATTCAGTTCAGAGTCATTTACAAATCCATCACCTTGAATATAAAAAATCATTCACCAACACACCATAATTGACCTACAAATTCCTCTCCGTTTATACAAATGCACAAGACCGACCAGGGAAGCCTACAGAGGATGCCTCCTTGTTCCACCCACCAAAACCACTAATCACAGCACCTTAAGAGATCGAGCCCTTTCCACAGCAGGCCCACCGTTATGGAACTCCATCCCCCCAGATCTCAGAAATGAACCTTGCCTCCTAACCTTTCGGAAAAGACTCAAGACATGGCTTTTCAGGCAAGCCTTCCCGAACTCCACTTAACACGCACCATCAATAAATTCTCTGCTCAGAAGCTGTATATATTGGACTGGACTCCATATTTATATTGTACTCTTGTATATTTATATTGTACACATGTATATAATTAACCTCCTCTATCTCTCTTTATTTCTTACACTCCCAGTTCATTAGCCCCTGTTAATTGTAACTGCATCTCTTCACCACGTGTATTTATGTTTTAGGTTGTTTTCTTTGCACCCCTGTTTTCTGTAAACCGACATCATGTGAACGATTTCATGAATGCCGGTATAAAATAACCTTAAATAAATAAAATAAATAAGTAAGTACCGCAAGGGAAAGTTGAAAACAACTTTGAAGAGGGAGTTCAAGAGGGCATGAAATTGTAAAGAGGTAAATGGGTGGGGTCCGTGCAGTCCGCCCGCAGGATTCAACCCGGCGGGTTCGGTCGGACCGGGGTTTTGACGGATCCCCCACCCCCACCCCTTTCGTGGGGGGTGGGGGGGCGGGGAACGCCTCCCGGACGGCCCCGGCCCCCGCAGGGCGCATTTCCTCCACGGCGGTGCGCCGCAACCGGCTCCGTGTCGGCTGGGAAGGCCCAGGGGGGGCAGGTGGCCCACCGCTCCGGCGGCGAGTGTTATAGCCCCCCCCCGGCAGCAGCTTCGCAGTTTCCCCCGGACAAGGGTCCACCTCCAAGTTCAACAATTTCTTACTCTTTACTTTGTCTGTCGAGGCTTGACGTCTCTAAAAGGGTTTGACCTGAAATGCTGTGCATGTCCATCCAGGAGTAAATAAATAAAATAAATAAATAAAATCAATAAGTACGTAAGGGAAAGTTGAAAAGAACTTTGAAGAGCGAGTTCAAAAGGGCGGGAACCCGTTAAGAGGTAAACGGGTGGGGTGGGGTGCGTGCAGTCCGCCTGGAGGATTCAACCCGGCGGGTTCGGTTGGACCGGGGTTTCGGCGGATCCCCCACCCCTTTCGCGGGGGGCGGGGAACGCCTCCCGGACGGCCCCGGCCCCCACAGGGCGCATTTCCTCCTCGGCAGTGCGCCGCAACTGGCTCCGTGTCGGCTGGGAAGGCCCAGGGGGGCAGGTGGCCCGCTGCTCCGGTGGCACGTGTTATAGCCCCTCCTGGCAGCAGCTTTGCCGTTTCCCCCGCCGTTTCCTCCTTCCACTTTGCCAACTGTTACGTTGTCTTAACCTCATTGACTACATCTATGCAGACGATGTTCAGATTCTTATTCCCATAACAGAATCTATTAACAAAGCCATCGCACTTTGGAACAACAGCTTACAAGCCATCACTAATCTCCTCAACAGTCTAAGCATGAGATCTTATTAAGAAACTCACATTATCCTCAACAAATTCTTACTCCTAGCAAAACCTCTACCAAGTACACAGGGGTCTGTATTTTGATATCCCAGTGCTTGCTGTTTGAATACCGCTCTTGCCGTACCGACCCGCAGGGACCACCTAGGGACACAAGCTGTGGAGGAAAAGAAACTAACCAGGATTCCCTCAGTAACGGCGAGTGAAGAGGGAAGAGCCCAGCGCTGAATCCCCACCTGTCCGGCGGGCGCGGGAAATGTGGCATACGGAAGACCGCCTCCCCAGCGCCGCTCGGGGGCCCAAGTCCTTCTGATGGAGGATCAGCCCGCGGACGGTGTTAGGCCGGTAGTGGCCCCCGGCGCGCCGGGACCGGGTCTTCTCGGAGTTGGGTTCTTTGGGAAATCAGCCCAAAGCGGGGTGGTAAACTCCGTGTAAGGCTAAATACTGGCACGAGACCGATCAAACAGCTAGTAGCAATAGGAATCTCTGGATTGGCGCTCGCCTGGTTCAAATTGTTTCTAACCAACAGAGGTTATAACGTAAAAATCCAGAACAAAGAATCACCACGCCACGACTCGGCCATCGGAGTCCCACAAGGTTCCTCTTTATACCCTACACTCTTTAATATTTACCTCCTACCACTCTGCCGACTCCTTACCAACCTCAATTTAATACACTTTCTCTAGGCAGACGACATCCAGATCCTGATCCCCATCAAAGAATCATACTCAAAAACCCTAGAATACTGGGATTCCTGTCACCTAAAAATCAAAAGCCTCCTCAACAGCCTAAATCTTGTACTAAACTCCTCTAAAACTGAAGTATTACTCATAACTCCTGACAACAATCTCACAGCTTGTCTCCCAACCAACCTACAAACTACTCATGTGAGGGATCTAGTTGTGCTAATCGACAATAAACTGAACTTCAAAGCCCACATCAATAAAACCACCAAAAGACTGCTTCTCTAAACTGCAAGTTTTAAAAAGGATAAGACCACTCTTCCACGCCAAAGACTTCAGAACCATCCTCCAAGCCCTCATTTTCTCTAAATTAGACTACTGCAACTCTACATTACTTGGACTCCCTTCCTCATACACAAAACCACTCCAAATGGTTCAAACCGCAGCAGCCCGTCTACTAACAAACACTAGGAAAAGAGACCACATTTCCCCAGTCCTAAAAGACCTCCACTGGTTACCAATTCAGTTCAGAGTCATTTACAAATCCATCACCTTGATATAAAAAATCATTCACCAACACACCATAATCGACCTACAAATTCCTCTCCGTTTATTCAAATGCACAAGACCGACCAGGGAAGCCTACAGAGGATGCAATGCCGGTATAAATAAATAAAATAAATAAATAAAATCAATAAGTACGTAAGGGAAAGTTGAAAAGAACTTTGAAGAGCGAGTTCAAAAGGGCGGGAAACCGTTAAGAGGTAAACGGGTGGGGTGGGGTGCGTGCAGTCCGCCTGGAGGATTCAACCCGGCGGGTTCGGTCGGACCGGGGTTTCGGCGGATCCCTCACCCCTTTCGCGGGGGGCGGGGAACGCCTCCCGGACGGCCACGGCCCCCGCAGGGCGCATTTCCTCCGTGGCGGTGCGCCGCAACCGGCTCCGTGTCGGCTGGGGAGGCCCAGGGGGGGCAGGTGGCCCACCGCTCCGGCGGCGCGTGTTATAGCCCCCCCTGGCAGCAGCTTCGCCGTTTCCCCCGCCGTTTCCTCCTTCCCCTTTGCCAACTGTTAAGTTGTCTTAACCTCATTGACTACATCTATGCAGACGATGTTCAGATTCTTATTCCCATAACAGAATCTATTAACAAAGCCATCGCACTTTGGAACAACAGCTTACAAGCCACCACTAATCTCCTCAACAGTCTAAACCTGGTCCTCAATGCCTCTAAGACTGAACTCCTCTTCATTTCCTCCAACCAAGAAAACCTCCCATCTCAGATCCATCACAAACACCTTCTCACCCACACTCATGTGAGAGACCTTGGAGTAATTATAGACAACCATCTTCACCTAAAGAATATGATCCAAACCACAACTATAAGATATAAGATTATATCTTAATGGGCCTCAACAAAGGAAACTCTTTCCTATTGATCTTGTTAGACCTTTCCGCAGCGTTCGACACGGTCAACCACGCCATCCTCCTAAACCAGCTTTCGTCCATTGGAATCAGCGGCACCGTCCTATCCTGGTTCAAAACGTTTCTCAATAACAGAGGTTACAAAGTTAAACTCCAAAACAAGGAATCCTCAAGATTTGACTCTGTCATAGGAGTCCCTCAAGGTTCTTCATTATCTCCGACCCTATTTAATATCTATCTTCTTCCTCTCTGCCAACTTCTTACCGACCTCAATCTAAAGTACTTCCTTTACGCAGATGATATTCAAATCATCATCCCTATCAAAGACACATACTCTAAAACTCTTGACTACTGGGAAACATGCCACCAGAAAATCAAACAAGTACTAAACAACCTACACCTCATCTTAAACTCATCCAAGACAGAAATCCTACTCATCTCTCCTGAAAACAATATCTCCAACACTACTCTTCCCACCAACCTACCTACCACACAAGTTAGAGACTTAGGAGTGATAATAGACAACCGGCTAAACTTCAAGGCACATATCAACAAAACAACCAAAGACTGCTTCTATAAACTCCAGGTTCGGAAGAGGATAAGACCTCTTTTCCATGCTCAAGACTTCAGAACGATCATCCAAGCAGTCATTTTTTGCAAAATTAGACTACTGCAATTCCCTATTGCTAGGTCTGCCCTCATCCTATTCCAAACCACTACAGATGGTTCAAAATTCAGCAGCCCGATTACTAACAGGCGCAAGAAAGAGAGACCACATATCTCCCATTCTGAAAGAGTTACATTGGCTACCCATCCACTTCCGTATCATGTATAAAGCCATATGTGTCATCTTCAAAACTATTCATCAACGCATCTTATGCACTTCAGCTGATGACAAAGGAATTGGAAAATCTCTCAGAAATTAGAATACGTGTGGGAACACAAGGTCTGGATGAATAGGCACATCATTCGAGGACAGAGGTCAATCCCACCTAGGGACACAAGCCGCGGAGTAAAAGGAAATAACTAACCAGGATTCCCTCAGTAACGGCGAGTGAAGAGGGAAGAGCCCAGCGCCGAATCTCCGCCACTCCGGGTTCGGGGATCTGAACCCGACTCCCTTTCGATCAGCGGAGGACGACGGAGGCCATCGCCCGTCCCTTCCGAACGGCGCTCGCCTATCTCTTAGGACCGACTGACCCATGTTGAACTGCTGTTCACATGGAACCCTTCTCCACTTCGGCCTTTAAGAAGAATGCTCAGTCTGTTTAAAATAAGAAAATGAACAGACCCAATCTGAAGGACAATGCTCACTCTGTTTAAAATAAGAAAATGAACGGACCCACTGTGAAGGACAATGCTCAGTCTGTTTAAAATAAGAAAATGAACAGACCCACTCTGAAGGACAATGCTCAGTCTGTTTAAAATAAGAAAATTGAACAGACCCACTCAAGGACAATGCTCAGTCTGTTTAAATTGCCGCCAAATTGAAAGATGGTTATTTTAAACTATTCACTTTAAGAAAGTTAAAGCCATTCTTCAATTTTAAAGATTTTAGATCTGTTTTACAGACCTTGATTTTTGCGAATTTAGATTAGCGACGGAGGCCATCGCCTGTCCCTTCCGAACGGCGCTCGCCTATCTTAGGACCGACTGACCCATGTTGAACTGCTGTTCACATGGAACCCTTCTCCACTTCGGCCTTCAAAGTTCTCGTTTGAATATTTGCTACTACCACCAAGATCCGCACCCGCGGCAGCTCCACCCGGGCCCTTGGCCCGGGCTTCCGTGCCCACCGCGGCAGCCCTCCTACTCGTCGCAGCTTAGTTATTATTATTAGTTATATTCTGGGGTGGGTATCTTGATACATAAAGATTTCCATTTTGAACTTAAACAGTGTGTGCCAGACCCGGAGGGGTGTTATCTTATGCTGCTCATCTCGGTGGGAGGGGAATTGCTCACCCTTGTATCAGTTTATGGACCCAAGTCGCATAAAGAGGAGTTTTATTCCTAGTTAAACACACGTTTAACTAATGTGCAGGAAGGCTTATGCATTATAGGGGGAGATTCCAATATTACTCTTCAGCCCAACCTGGACAACTCAGCTGGGTGAAGAACTGATTCTAAACAGGCCAGGAAATCCCTGAGGGCCCTTATGAATAGCCTGGGCCTCATGGATGCATGGCGCTCTAGATATCCATCTTGAAGAAACTATACGTTCTACTCTCACCCGCACGACTGCTACTCACGCATTGACATGTTTATGTATATATTTGGTCTTAATAAAAAGGGTTAATATAAAAAAAAACAGCACTTGTGGGAACACAAGGCCTGGAGGAACAGGTACATCATTCGAGGACAGAGGTCAATCCCAGCTAGGGACACAAGGCCTGGATCAACAGGCTGGCACAGCAATGGAGTTAAAACACAAGTAGGAACACAAGGCCTGGATGAACAGGCAGGCACAGCAATGGAGTTAAAACACTTTTGGGAACACAAGGCCTGGATGAACAGGCACAGCAACTAGGTTAAAACACTTGGGGGAACACAAGCCCTGGATGAACAGGCAGGCACATCAATGGAGTTAAAACACCAGTAGGAACACAAGGCCTGGATGAACAGGCACATGAACTAGGTTAAAACACCTGTGGGAACACAAGGCCTGGATGAACGGGCACAGCAATGGAGGTATAACACTTGTAGGAACACAAGGGCTGGATGAACAGGCACATGTGTGGTGAAGAGTTTCTCAGATGACATCAGGGTGACATTTGGCTTAGGACCAATATGCTAAATCAACTTTCCTTAAAGGAAAATTAAGTAAAACTGAAAACATCTCCTTGGCTGGAGATTGCAATACAAAGGAACTGGAGCAGGAAGGTGAATTTAAATTTCTAGGAGCAGAGGTTGGTGGAAACATTCAGCATAATACTATAGGAGAGTAAAGTTGATATTGAAGAGTACCTTAACAGTGCCAGCTTGCAATCCCCGCATTATCATACAGTTTTGGATTAGTAGACTAACCTAATATATATCTTGAAGAATTGGATGTAAAAGCGAGAAAGCTCCTCCATGCCCATCAGGAAACTTATAAGAACCAGTGTATGCTGAGATTGTTCATATCTAGGGCTGAAGGTGTTATGGGTCTTATTGAAATTGGTTACACCTATAGAGCTACATAATATCATCCATGGACCCAAATACTAAAATAGTTCAGAAGTACAAAACCATCCTCAGTCTCAGTCTTTAAGCTAGGACAATCATTCTGGGGTATAGAGGGAATGACTAAAGATCCACAGTACACAAAGGTAAAGAAGCTACAGAATTGGCAAGACAAGAAACTCTTTTTAAAGAATTGGACCAGCAAACAAGAAAGGATAGTTGGCAGAAGCATAAGTACAGTGGGAAGTACAGAGACCTACTTCAGTAATCCCATGTGAATCAAGATTTGACACAGCAATGGTCGAGAAGAGGTGAATTGAAACCTATGGATGAGAGACTGGTAACTATAGCACAGGATAGTAGACTGCAGATGAGATGGTTTAGCCAGCATCGAAAAGAATGATAAAGTGGACAAATGCAGATTCTGCAGAGCAGACTACACATCTCGTTGCCGGATGTGATGTCAGAAGGCCTGTATACAGAGAGGCACAACAAAGTAGCATGGCTTATTCATTGGAAGCTGTGTAAACTTAAGACTTGGCTTTTCCTTCAAGCCTCCCCCTAATTTTTCTAAACCGTCAATATACCTCCGAATCAGACTACGCTTACCTGACTAGACGCCCCGCCTAGTCTCAGCGTTACGTTTTTCACACTTAGTTATGCTGTCCTTTGTTTTCCGGCTTCCCTAGCCCCCCAAGTTCTTTCTCCTTGTTATATGTAATTTTTGCTTCTTGTTAAATGGTTTACCCCATGTTCCATGTAAACCGATTTGATATGAATCTATTCATGAATGTCGGTATAGAAAAGTGTTAAATAAATAAATAAATAAGGGCTGCACAGTAGACGCCGGTCAGGCACAGCGATTCATGTCAAGAACATGTGCTGCAGTGCTTACATTATCTTGAGCATAGGAGGCAATTGGAGCTGCTGCAAGGCTTTCAATAGCTTTTATTCATCTTGCCATTCACAAGGAAAATCTGGAAAGCCAAGCAATGGCAGGTTTACTTTCAAGAACACTAGCATTTCCATCAAGTCTGGTGACAGCCTTGAGCGGTGAGGGCTCATGATATCCCCTGTCATTGAAAAGACACGTTCACTGGGCACGCTGGTTGGTGGACATGACAGATATCCTTCAGCCACTTTGGCTAGGTGTGGCCAGACAGTGGACTTGTGTGCCCAATATGCCAGCGGATCTGTCTGCGTGTTCTCTATCAGCTCTGAGAGATACCGTGTCACTGACAGCTGTGCTGCTGTCTCCTCCTGTGCTTGGGAGGGCTGAGAGTCACTCGATCCAGTTACTTTCTCTCTTGCCCGTTGCACAACTGATGAATCTTTATGGCCGACATGCCTTGGGCGTTCTGACTTGGAGGAGGAGGTACTAATAGTAGTACCTGTCGCTGACACAGTGCTTCTCCTGCCAGGGCTAGCAGCAGCACAACTCTGTGACGTGCCCGCTGTTTCCACCTCTGCTTGAAGCCTAATCTGTCTCCGCCTATGGTGCTCCTGTTCACGGACCTTTGCTAACAACAGCTCCTTCACATATGACAGACAATTGGTCTGTAGGGCGAGTTTACCTTTCACACGGGGATCACAGACAGAGGCGAGCATGTATGTGCTGTCCTCTGTTAAAGGCCTTAATCTGTCTTTTACCTGCTGCTGCAAAACGTCCACACACTGCAGCACCTCAGCAGTCATTCCCTCTTGCCGTTTAAAGCCCTCCAAATGGTCATCCAGGAATTTCACTATAGGGATGATGTCAGCCAAGGTGGAACTTCTGGAACTCAGCTCCTCCGTGACATCCTTGAAGGGCTGCAGGATTTTTACCAGCTGACTCATGACTAACCAATCGTGATGCCCTAGGGGATTCTGCACACCTATGTCTATTGTACCAGAAAGTTCATGAAGGGGTGTCTGCAGCTCCAGTAACCTCTCCAGCATCATAAAGGTGGAATTCCACCGGGTGGCAACATCTTGAATGAGACGCTTCTGAGGCATATCCAAATCAGTCTGCTTTTCTCGGAGAACCTGCCCCGCCCTGACACTTCTGTGGAAGTGTGCTGCTATGTTCCTGCACTTGTGGATTAACCTACGCAGGTATTCAGTCTCCTTGTCCTTGCACTCCAAGCCCAGACCTGACTTCACTACCAGATGCAGAGTGTGTGCAAAACATCGGATGTTCTTAAACCGCCCATCGCTTATTGCCTTAACCATGTTTGCACCGTTGTCTGTGACAAAAAAGCCTGCCCGCGTTTTACTGTCTCGCTGGTGTACTTGCCAGCTCGCCAGCATCTTTCTGATGCATGCTAGAATATTGGCAGCGGTATGGGCATGGTCCGTCAGGTGGGTGTGCAGTAAAGCCCACCTCCACCCTGATGCTTGTTCAGTAATAGAGCTGCTGGCTGCCCCTGCCTCTGCCATGTCCCACCAGTGTGCTGTCAGAGAGAGGTAAGAGTGTGCAGCGTTCATGGCGGTCCAGATATCGCAGGTGAAATGCACTCTTCCGTCTGCCTTACCTAGCAGTGCTTGCAAGCGACTGAGACAGTGCTTGTACAGGCTGGGGATGACCTTTCTACTAAATGTGGTTCTGGAGGGGACTTTGTAATTTGGAAGTACGACCTTCAAAAAACGTTTGAAACCCACATTCTCCACTAACTGCAGGGGCTGGTCATCAAGGGCAATCATTTCCCCAATGCTCCTGGTTACAACTTTTGAGGCTGCCTGCCTCCTACCCCGGGATAGCGTTACCGCACGCCACCCCATTTCCTCCATGGTGCATTGTCGCTTCTGCCACGTGTCAGTGGGTTGCTGGCCTGCCGCCTGACTGCTAGAAGGGTATGAGGGCGAGGGCTGACTCTGCTGCTTTCCTACCACTGCACCCTGTTTGGAAGGGGAAGGGGTCCCCCGACGGAAACTGGCACCATCCCCAGATGGCAGTAATCTTGTGGGGTGTTGCCTCTTTATATGATGCTCCATGCCAAAATTTGATAGATGTCCCATTTGCTTGCCTCTGCTAATATCCCTGGCACAGTAATTACACCGAGCATAACGCGGGTCTTCCGTCACTTTAAAATGTGCCCAGATCGCAGATTTCTTTTGTGATCCTCCTCTCTTTCCCACCCTGGGGGTGGATGGTGGCACTGGAGTTGAGGTACTACTGGGTGTGGGTGGTGCACCCACTGCACCCGGCGAAGCAATGCCAGCGGGGGCAACAGTCACCCTCTGTCTCCCTTCTGACAGCTCTTCCTCCTCCTCGATATCAGTGGAATGTCTCCCCTGCCGCAGAATTCTGGAGGTGGAGGCTAAAACAGGACTAACTGACAATTCTACCAAAGATTGCTCAGGTATTACATCTTCCGTTTCTGATGAGAATCCCATCCAAGAAGATTCTTCTTCTGAATCAGAAGCTAACAGTGCCAGCGCTACCTTGTCACCGCGAAGTTTTGCAGGACACTTCTGTCCCCTGGCTCCTCTTGGGTGTGTAACTTTTGTCTGGCTAGACTCTGCCTCCTCTTCACTCTCCTCCAAAACTACAGGGCCAGAAACACGTGGTGGCGATAGCAAAGTTTCATGGTCTGATTTCTTTTTTTTTGCCATGGAACTGCCATCCCCTACAAAGACGTTTGATTGCGACAGTTGCCTTTTTAGCTGTACTGGTGGTGTTGCACTGGTGTCTTTTGCGGTGCCTCCGCTGCCATTCCCACTAAGTCGCTTGCATCTCTCTTTCCCTGACATTATGGATTTAATGCCAATGAGTACTAGTGGTAACACTGCCCACTGTCCCACAATAATAATGTTCAGTCTGTTTAAAATAACAAAAATGAACAGACCCACTCAAGAATGCTCAGTCTGTTTAAAATAACAAATTTTAACAGACCCGCTCAAGGACAATGTTAAGTCTGTTTAAAAATAGCAAATTCCACAGACTGGCTGAAGGCCAATGTTCACTCTGTTTACAATGCCCACTGCCTGCCTGGCAATGCACTGAATGTCTCTGTCTGTGTGCAGTCCACACACAAGTCACGTAGATATGAGGCAGAGTACTGCCAGCCCTGGCACTGCCCACCCAGCACAACCCACTGAAAAACAATGCTAAGTCTGTTTAAAAATAGCAAATTCAACAGACTGGCTGAAGGCCAATGTTCACTCTGTTTACAATGCCCACTGCCTGCCTGGCAATGCACTGAATGTCTCTGTCTGTGTGCAGTCCACACACAAGTCACGTAGATATGAGGCAGAGTACTGCCAGCCCTGGCACTGCCCACCCAGCTCAGAACCACTCAAGGACAATGTTAAGTCTGTTTAAAAATAGCAAATTCAACAGACTGGCTGAAGGCCAATGTTCACTCTGTTTACAATGCCCACTGCCTGCCTGGCAATGCACTGAATGTCTCTGTCTGTGTGCAGTCCACACACAAGTCACGTAGATATGAGGCAGAGTACTGCCAGCCCTGGCACTGCCCACCCAGCTCAGAACCACTCAAGGACAATGTTAAGTCTGTTTAAAAATAACAAATTCAACAGACTGGCTGAAGGCCAATGTTCACTCTGTTTACAATGCCCACTGTCTGCCTGGCAATGCACTGAATGTCTCTGTCTGTGTGCAGTCCACACACAAGTCACGTAAATATGAGGCAGAGTACTGCCAGCCCTGGCACTGCCCACCCAGCACAACCCACTGAAAAACAATGCTAAGTCTGTTTAAAAATAGCAAATTCAACAGACTGGCTGAAGGCCAATGTTCACTCTGTTTACAATGCCCACTGCCTGCCTGGCAATGCACTGAATGTCTCTGTCTGTGTGCAGTCCACACACAAGTCACGTAGATATGAGGCAGAGTACTGCCAGCCCTGGCACTGCCCACCCAGCACAACCCACTGAAAAACAATGCTAAGTCTGTTTAAAAATAGCAAATTCAACAGACTGGCTGAAGGCCAATGTTCACTCTGTTTACAATGCCCACTGCCTGCCTGGCAATGCACTGAATGTCTCTGTCTGTGTGCAGTCCACACACAAGTCACGTAGATATGAGGCAGAGTACTGCCAGCCCTGGCACTGCCCACCCAGCTCAGAACCACTCAAGGACAATGCTAAGTCTGTTTAACAATAGCAAATTCAACAGACTGGCTGAAGGCCAATGTTCACTGTTTACAACGCCCACTGCCTGCCTGGCAATGCACGGAATGTCTCTGTCTGTGTGCAGTCCACACACAGGTCACGTAGATATGAGGCAGAGTACTGCCAGCCCTGGCACTGCCCACCCAGCTCAGAACCACTCAAGGACAATGCTAAGTCTGTTTAACAATAGCAAATTCAACAGACTGGCTGAAGGCCAATGTTCACTGTTTACAATGCCCACTGCCTGCCTGGCAATGCACGGAATGTCTCTGTCTGTGTGCAGTCCACACACAGGTCACGTAGATATGAGGCAGAGTACTGCCAGCCCTCGCACTGCCCACCCAGCTCAGAACCACTCAAGGACAATGCTAAGTCTGTTTAACAATAGCAAATTCAACAGACTGGCTGAAGGCCAATGTTCACTGTTTACAATGCCCACTGCCTCACTGCCTGCCTGCCAATGCACTGAATGTCTCTGTTTGTGTGCAGTGCACACAGAAGTAGCTTGCTTTTACGTAGATATGAGGCAGAGTACTGCCAGCCCTAGCAGCACTGCACACCCAGCACAGAACCAGTCAAGGACGTTTTTGTTTTTTTTGCCTAACACAAAATCCGTTCTGTGTTGTCTATCAAATCTGGTTCTCTTTCTGGTTCAGTTCTGTGTTGTCTATCAAATCTGGTTCTGGTTCTGTTTCTATTTCTGCTTGCCTGCACCTGCCACCCAGACCACCTCCCCACAGAATCGCTGACAATGTCCGTCAGCCCTCGTGCTGCTGCTGCTTTTATAGTGCTGGCTCGTCAGGAAATCCTCAGAGAAGCACTGAATGACAGCGCGATTCGCTGCATTCAGTGCTTCTCTGAAAACGTGAATGCAGATTCGCTGCGTTCCGGTATCCATGCCGACTTGTCCAACCCTTACCTGTGAGTCACTGCGACTCACAGGGAGGGGTCAGACAGGTTGGCATGGTTACCGCAGGGGCGCCGCCATTTTGAGGTAAGCCGGGGCTCTGAGCTCGCAGCTAATGGCGGCGAGAAAGCGCGCGCATGGCGGTTCGCCGTATCCAACATAGCTATGTTGAATATGTTGGAAATCCGCTCGTATACGCCCCATCATTTTTTTAAGTTAAAAAAAAAATATGCGTAGCGTTTTACATATGCGGTCAATACGAATGCACACCCCTAGCTTGCAATACTGTCCGGAAGTCCTGAGCATGTAAAAGAGGTCTAATTCTTTTCAGCGTATGTAACTTAAAGAAGCCATTTTTAATAGTAGATGAGATAAAAATTTTTAAGGAGAAGTGATTGTCAATCATAACCCCCAGGCTGCGGACATGCTGTAAATGGAAGCCGTCTGTTGTAAGGATAGATGATGTGTTAGTAGTGTTGTTCTTGTTCGGCGTGATGATGAGGAGTTCAGTCTTGTTAGTGTTTATTGCAAGACATTTTTCCATGAGTAGCTCTTTTATTTCAGCAAGTGCCGCATCCCAAGTTTTCAGGGCTTTGTCCAGAGAATCATTGATGGGAATGAGGATCTGCATGTCGTCGGCGAATATGAAATGGCGGAGATCCAATTTAACCAGAAGTTTACAGAGCGGAGATAGATAAACATTGAATAGAGTTGATGACAGTGAGGACCCTTGTGGGACACCTTGTGCTAGATTTCTGGGTTTTGAGGTTTGGTGTCCCATCTTGACACTGTATGTCCTGTCTTTCAAAAAAGATTGGATCCAGCATAATGCAGTGCCATTGATGCCAATTTGTGAGAGGAGAGAGAAGAGGATATTGTGGTTTACAGTATCAAACGCCGAAGAGATGACAAGAAGCGCCAGAAGATAAGAGTGACCAGTATCCATTGTTTTGAGAATGGTGTCAGAGAGGGACACGAGTAAGGTTTTGGTGCTATGGTTCTTCCGGAATCCATATTGCTACAGGAAAAGTAATTGATTTTCGTCTAGAAAGTCAGTGAGTTGTTTATTTATGACTTTTTACTGCCAGCCATATTCATATTCCCATTTGTTTTCCTGGACTGAAGGCAGAGAAACCACACACACGAATACTTTCTTTCCCAGGTGGAGGCACCAGGTGACAAGAACATGAGGATCGACAGAGTCTTCCCTATGGGGGTCTCGCACCAGGTCAGTCCCAGACCTAGGAATGCCTTACGAGTAAGCAGTCAAGGGGCATTACAGCAGTTTATGGATTTTTCCTCTAGGAACTTATCTAAACCTTTTTTAAACCCAGCTACACTAACTGCTGTAACCATATCATTTGGCAATGAATTCCAGAGCTTAACTATGCGCTGAGTGAAAAAGAATTTTCTTAAATTTGTTTTAAATGAGCTACTTGCTAACTTCCTAGATTGCCCCCTAGTCCTAGAGAGAGTAGATGGCCAACTTACATTAACTTGTTCAAGTCCTTTCATGAGTTTATAGACCTCTATCGTATGCCCCCTCAGTCATCTCTCTCCAAACTGACATCCCTAACTTCCTTAGCCTTATCTCATTGGGAAGCCTTTCAATGCCACTTATGATTTTGGTCGCCGTTCTCTGTACTTTCTCCAGTGCAACTATATCTTTTTTGAGATGCGGTGACTAGAATTGCACACAGTATTCCTTTTTCATCCATCATTTTATTTGCCATTCTCTCCTTAATAATTCCTAACGTTAAGAACATAAGAAATTGCCATCCTGGGTCAGACCAAGGGTCCATCTAGCCCAGCATCCTGTTTCCAACAAAGGCCAAACCAGGCCCCAAGAACCTGGCAAGTACCCAAACACCAAGAAGAACCCATGCTATTGATGCCATAATAGCAGAGGCCAATCCCTAAGTCAACTTGATATATAGACGTTAATGGATTTCTCCTTCAAGAACTTATCCAAACCTTTTTTGAACCCAGCTACACTAACTGTACTAACCACATCCTCTGGCAACAAATTCCAGAGCTTAATTGTGTAGAGTGAAAAAGAGTTTTCTACGATTAGTCTTAAATGTGCTACTTGCTAACTTCATGGAGTGCCCCCTAGTCCTTCTATTATCCGAAAGTATAAATAACCGATTCACATCTACTCATTCAAGACCTCTCATCATTTTAAAGACCTCTATAATATCCCCCCTCAGCAGTCTCTTCTTCAAGCTGAACAGCCCTAACCTCTTCAGTCTTTCCTCATAGGAGAGTTCCATCCCCTTTATCATTTTGGTTGTCCTTCTCTGTACCTTCTACATCACAACTCTATCTTTTTTGAGATGCGGCAAACAAAATTGTACACAGTATTCAAGGTGTGGTCTCGCCATGGAGTGATACAGAGGCATTATGATATTTTCCGTTTTATTAACCATTCCCTTCCAAATAATTCCTAACATTCTGTTTGCTTTTTTGACTGCGGCACACTGAGCCGACGATTTCAAAGTATTATCCACTATGATGCCTAGATCTTTTTCCTGGGTGGTAACTCCTAATATGGAACCTAAGATCGTGAAACTTCAGCAAGGGTTATTTTTCCCTATATGCAACACCTTGCACTTGTCCACATTAAATTTCATCTGCCATTTGAATGCCCAATCTTCCAGTCTCGCAAGGTCTTCCTGTAATGTATCACAATCCGCTTGTGATTTAACTACTCTGAATAATTTTGTATCATCCACAAATTTGATAACCTCTCTTGCTGTATTCCTTTCCAGATCATTTATAAATATATTGAAAAGCACCAGTTCAAGTACAGATGCCTGAAGCACTCCACTGTTTGCCCTTTTCCACCGGTCAGGCTAACTGGTCTGTAGTTTTTCCGGATTGCCCCTGGAGCACTTTTTAAATATTGGGGTTACATTAGCCACCTTCCAGTCATCAGGTACAATGGATAATTTTAATGATAGGTTACAAATTTTTACGAATAGGTCTGAAATTTAATTTTTGAGTTCCTTCAGAACCCTGGGGTGTATACCATCCAGTCCAGGTGATTTACGACTCTTCAGTTTGTCAATCAGGCCTACCACATCTTCTAGCTTCACCGTGATTTGGTTCAGTCCATCTGAATCATTACCCATGAAAACCTTCTCTGATATGGGTATCTCCCCAACATCCTATTTATTTATTTATTTATTTATTTATTTATTTATTTTTATTTAAAAATGTTTGTATACCACCTTTACAAATAAAAATGTAGTCAAAACAGTTTACAGATTTAAAACATACATAATCTAAATAAAACTCATCAATAAAATAAACAAAATATCCAAACAAAAAATCTAAAAACAAATTCAGTAAACAAACAGAGAGCGTCTCACAGGATTAATGTGCCATAACTCGCTAGGCTGTATGATGAAAATAAATGTTGAATGATCAATTTGAAGAGGAAATATTAAAAGCTTTTTGAAACATAGGTTTTTAAGGATTTCTTAAATTGATGCATAGATGATATGAGTCACAGGGAGTCTGGTAGGGAATTCCACATGGAGGGTCCTGCCACAGAAAAAGCTCTCTTACGGGTAAATTCAGGCCTTGCTATTTTGATTGTAGGCACATCTAAAAACATTTTTGATAAGGATCGCAATTGTCTGGCTGGTTTGTAAACACTGAAGCAAAAAAATAATTTAATCTTTCCCTGATGGCCTTATCTTCTCTAATTGCCCCTTTAACCCCTCGATCATCTAAAGGGCCAACTGACTCCCTCACAAGCTTTCTGCTTCGGATATATTTTTAAAAGTTTTTACTGTGAGTTTTTGCCTCTACGGCCAAATTCTTTTCAAATTCTCTCTTAGCCTGTCTTATCAATGTCTTACATTTAATTTGCCAATGTTTATGCAGTATCCTATTTTCTTCTGTTGGATCCTTCTTCTAATTTTTGAATGAAGATCTTTTGGCTAAAATAGCTTCTTTCACCTCCCCTTTTAACCATGAAGGTCTCATCAATGTACTTCTCTGTCTGCCTCAGTTCCTTGAAGTCGACTACTCTAGCCTCCAGAGATCAGACTCATTCCCTGAGAGCCAGGAGCTCTTTGCACTGAGGGGCGGATTTTAAGAGCCCTGCTCGCCTATATCCGCCCAAATCCGGGCGGATTTAGCTGAGCAGGGCCCTGCGCGCCGGTGAGCCTATTTTACATAGGCCTACCGGCGCACGCAGAGCCCCGGGACTCGCGTAAGTCCCGGGGTTTTCTGAGGGGGCGTGTCGGGGGCGTGTTGAGGGGCGGGCCCGAACCGCGCGGCGTTATCGGGGCGTGTTGGGAGCATTCCGGGGGCGGGCCCGGGGGCGTGGCTACGGCCCGGGTGGTCCGTGGGCGTGGCCGCACCCTCCGGACCCGCCCCCAGGTCGCGTCCCGGCGCGCTAGCGGCCCGCTGGCGCGCGGGGATTTACGTCTCCCTCCGGAAGGCGTAAATCCCCCGACAAAAGTAAGGGGGGGGTTTAGACAGGGCCGGGTGGGTGGGTTAGGTAGGGGAAGGAGGGGAGGGGAAGGTGAGGGGAGGGCAAAAGAAAGTTCCCTCCGAGGCCGCTCCGATTTCGGAGCGGCCTCGGAGGGAACGGGGGTAGGCTGCGCGGCTCGGCGCGCGCCGGCTATACGGAATTGATAGCCTTGCGCGCGCCGATCCAGGATTTTAGCGGATACGCGCGACTACGCGTGTATCTACTAAAATCCCGCGTACTTTTGCTGGCGCCTGATGCGCCAGCAAAAGTACGCCAAATCGCGCGGTTTGAAAATCTACCCCTGAGTGCACACATTAGACATGTGCATTCGTTGTGGTTCGGGGGGGGGGGGCATTACCCCCCGAGAATCATAATTCTTAATAGTGGAACATCCAATTGTTCCAGTGTTTTACACTGTCCCTAAGATTCACAAGTCTTTAAAAAAATCCTCTGGGACGCCCCATAGTTTCAGGGATTGGTTTGGTTCTTGAACCTCTCTCTAAATTTGTAGATGTATTTCTAAAGTCATTTGTACCACTGATTAAAATCTTATGTAAGGGATTCTTCTCATTTGATTACCACATTGAATAATAGCGATCCTCCAAACACTACATGTTTTTTGGTAACATTAGACATAATTTCTCTGTACACCAACATTCCACAAGATGAGGCTCTGACAGTGATCGAACAAACTTTAAACTCACGTACAGTGCAGAACGGGTACCCACCGCTTTTTTAGTCGAGCTAGCCAAATTAGCCTTGACACGTAATTATTTTATGTTCCAGAGCTATTTCAACAAATTAAGGGCACAGCGATGGGGGCAACTATGGCCCCGAGCCTAGCCTGCTTATATGTAGTGGACTTTGAGGAGCATTATATTTACAATTTAGAATGGCAACCCTTCATTTATCAGTGGCTGAGGTACATTGACAATGTTCTATTAATATGGCAGGGCACAGACGTGCAATTTCTAATGTTTGAAGATTGGTTGAACCAATGCAATCCCAATCTTCAATTTAATTTTCTGATCCATCCTTATCAGGTTCCATTTCTAGATGTCCTCATAACACGTCAAGACAATCAATTTTACACATCCATTTACCGTAAGGATTCAGATCATAATACACTATTAGCTTATGACAGCTTCCATCCCCATCATCTTAAAAATAACATTCCCACAAGGCAGTTTCTAAGACTCAGGTGTCTGTGCTCTACTAGAATGGAGTATAAAAGCCAAGCGAAGCAGATGATGCTTAGGTTTCAACAGAGAGGGTACCCTATCAAAATTTTAAAAAGGGCATTTAAACGTGCCCTATTTGTTAATAGGGATTTACTTTTTTTACAACAAGCCCAGAGTACTCTTTCGACGGATAACTGTATTTTACCTTTTTTGACCATTAGTAACACCATTTCAAAAATCATCCGTAAGCATTGGGTAGCCCTGGTGCTTGAAGAACATCTCCATAGCGCCCTTAGATTCACGTTTCTCCGGGGCAAGAATGTACGTGACATGATAGTATACTCTAGAGATGTGATTTGTGTGATCGATTGTGTGATCGATCGATTTCGGCTGGGGGGGGAGGGAATCTTATCGTCGCGGTTTTGTTTTTTAAAATATTGTATAAATCGTAAATCGGGGGAGGGCGGGAAAACCGGCACACTAAAACATCCCTAAAACCCACCTCGACCCTTTAAAATAAATCCCCCACCCTCCCGAACCCCCCCAAAATGCCTTAAATTACCTGGGGTCCAGAGGGAGGGTCCCGGTGTGATCTTTTACTCTCGGACCTCCGGTGCGTTGTAGAAATGGCGCCGGCGCTACCTTTGCCCTGTCATATGACAGCAGGGCAAAGGTAGCGCCGGCGCCATTTTGTTTTTTTGTCCCCCGACGTCAGGAGCGTAGGAGATCGCTCCCGGACCCCCGCTGGGCCCCCAGGGACTTTTGGCCAGCTTGGGGGGGCCTCCTGACCCCCACAAGACTTGCCAAAAGTCCAGCGGGGGTCCGGGAACGACCTCCTAAACTCGAATCGTTTTGCCGTACAGCAAAATGGCGCCGACCATGCCGTACGGTCGGCGCCATTCAGCTGGGGTCCGGGAGCGATCTCCTTCGCTCCTGACGTCGGGGGACAAAAAAACAAAATGGCGCCGGCGCTACCTTTGCCCTGCTGTCATATGACAGGCCAAAGGTAGCGCCGGCGCCATTTCTACAACGCACCGGAGGTCCGAGAGTAAAAGATCACACCGGGACCCTCCCTCTGGACCCCAGGTAATTTAAGGCATTTTGGGGGGGTTCGGGAGGGTGGGGGATTTATTTGGTTCCTGTCCCCCGACGTCACGAGCGCAGGAGATCGCTCCCGGACCCCCGCTGGACCCCCAGGGACTTTTGTCCAGCTTGGGGGGGGGCTCCTGACCCCCACAAGACTTGCCAAAAGTCCAGCGGGGGTCCGGGAGCGACCTCCTGCACTCGAACAGGATTTGCCGTA
This sequence comes from Rhinatrema bivittatum, assembly GCF_901001135.1. Lineage (NCBI taxonomy): Eukaryota > Metazoa > Chordata > Amphibia > Gymnophiona > Rhinatrematidae > Rhinatrema > Rhinatrema bivittatum. The sequence continues at coordinate 259,274,216 of NC_042618.1, forward strand.
TTGCAAAATGGCCATACGGCCGTATTGCAAAATGGCGCTGGCAAAGGTAGCGCCGGCGCCATTTCTATTAACGCACCCGTGGCCCGAGAGTGGAAGATCACACCGGGACCCCCCCACTGGACCCCAGGTAATTTAAGACATTTGGGGGGGGTTTGGGAGGGTGGGGGATTTATTTTAAAGGGTCGGGGTGGGTTTTAGGGTTGTTTTAGTGTGCCAGTTTTCCCGCCCTCCCCCGATTTACGATTTACACGATTTTAAAAAAAACAAAACTGTGACGATCCAATTCCCTCCCCCCCCCAGCAAAAATCGATCGTTAAGACGATCAAGCACACGATTCACATCTCTACTCTCTACTACCTCTCTGGGAGACCCTGCAAGGCCCACCTAAGTCCAAGCGGCCCGAGTCCCTACGGGCTTCACCCAGGGAACCTTGGGCTTCCAGTGGTGAAGCTCATCCTAGCCTCTGTCTCCTCCTGTGCTCCTCCCCCTGGGGGAAGGTGCTCCCTGGTCTCCACTACGCCAGGGCAAGGGTCCACCTCCAAGCGCAACAGTGGAGCCCTCAATGCGCAAAAGGAGTAGGGCCTCTGGAAGCTGAGGCTATGGACGTCAATCCCTGGATTGCTTGCGGTGACTTCTGGACTCCTCTCCTGGGGGATGCTGGGAGAAGTATGTAGATGAGCCTTCCGGTCTAGCTAATTAAACCAACTACTCATGTGTTGGCAAATCACAGGGCAGTAAGATCATTTTAAGGGCAGAAAGATTTGAACAGTTCAGAATGTGCAGAATACTCATTGGTTGTTTGGCATGGTGCCAGGAAGGTTCAGTTGGACTCAACAGAGTCTAGCATTGGGTCTAGTCAGGAATAGTTTAGTATGGAAAGAACTGTCCTGGAGGATGTAGCCTCCATCCCTGGATCCCATCTCTGGGTCTGCCTGGGGGCTGCTGCATTTGGTGATTTCAGAGTTTGATGAAGAGCTTGCCTCCTGGGGCAACATGAGCCTGATCGCATGGGTAAGGGTTCTCTTCATTTTCCATATGGATGAATCAAGTCCTTGTAGGACACCAACAATGCCATCAGATAAAAATCTAACTCTAGCAGTCAAAATATTGGCTGCGGCAGTGCTCTCCCTAGCAGACAGTATGGACTCGCTCCGCAACCAATGCAACTCTTTTCTCATTTATTCCATCTCTTTTTGTATTTCCGAGAAAATCAGTTTGCTATGCTGAATATTATTGTTTCTGTATTTGTAGAAGAGGAACTTGACATTCCTTCTGAAAGGCCATGCTGCAGTCATGCACATATGCAAGAACATGTGGAAATGCCAGTTCTGTCATCAGGGAACGGGCTAACAAGCATAAATTGTTACGCGTGCCATCCGCGGCAGACCCGCGGCGTGGCCCCCTCACCTCCTTACACAGACTCCAGCTCCTGGTTCCTCCTCGTTGGTGGAGGTGGGCCACCTGCTCCAACCTCGGCCCGACCCCAGTGCCTCTGGCTCTGCCATAGTCCCCAGTACTACAGCTCAAGATGCCATTGCTCGTCGGGCCTCTCCATGTGGTCCACGGAGAGACACCACTACCCGCGCCGCACCCCTCCCTAGGCGTGCATGCGTGCATCTCTGATCCTTATGAAGGGCCCACGGCGGGAACCTGGCCATGGCCCCGGATGATGACGTCAAACTCTTCAGTGTATTTAAGCTCAGGCCTCGTTCCATAGCGTTGCCTTTGCAACAGGTCTCCTTGCTACTCGAGTACTCGTTGCTGCTAGAGAATCCTCTCTACTCTTCGTTCCTGACCTCCGTTGTTCCCGGTTCCTGTCTTCTTTGTTCCTGCCCTGTCTATTTGTTGGACTGACTCTACGGATATTGACTTCACTTTTCTTGATTACACTACAGCCTATCTCCAGACCCGGACCTCCACTACTCCTGACTACGCTACTGCCTATCTCCAGACCAGACCTCTGCTACACCCGACTATGCTATTGCCTATCTCCAGACCCAGGCCTCTGCTATGCCTGACTACGCTATTGACTTCTCCGTGATCAAACCATTGCCTTGATTGACTAATGCTATTGACTTCTCCGTGATCAGAACTCTGCATTGCTTGCCACAACTTCCGCTTTTCCACCAGCCCTGACACAAGCCTGTCATTGACGCCTCTTCCAACCTACTCCCTGGACGTGGACTTATTAGGCTTTGGCCTACCTTTGCTCGAGTGCTCTCAGCTAATCTCCGTTCCATTGGCACCCGAGTTCCAGTGACGTACCCAGTCCAGGATAGTACTACGTCACCTATCATCTGCTGTCTCTGGGCTGAATCAACCTCTCTTGTGTATCTACTTCAAGGCCCTCCTAAGTCCTGCCTGCCCTGGCACCCAAAGCTTCAACCCGCGGGAACGAGGGCTGGTATAGGTGAAGCTCCAGTGGCCTATAACTTCAGCCCACTCCACCTGCTGACAGTGGGGACCCGTAGGTCCTCACCTACGGGTTGCATCAATCCCAACTCAGCCCAAGGGTCAACCTCTGACGTAACAGTTGCAAAGGCCATGGACTTGGTGGAGCCACGTGCCCTCCAGGCTATCCCAGGCCTGGCGTCCAAGGTACAAGAACAGCAGCAGTTTATTGAGGCATTGGCCTCTTCTATGGATAGTCTTCATGCTCGGCTTGATGCCCTCACAAATAACCCAGTTCCTCTTCCAGCTTATCCTCATCCATAGCCACCTCCATCAATGCCTCGAGCCTTGTTGGCTCTCCCAGCGCCTCCATGCTTCAATAGTGACTCCAGACTCTGCAGATGGTTTATTAACCAATGTTATATGCAATTTGCTCTGCAGCCCTCTGTCTTCCAGGACAAATTGATGAAGGGCATCTTCATCTTATCCCGCTTTGAGGGGAAGGCTCTGGCTTGGGCTTCCCTCCTGTAGGAATGCTCGGATTCCTTGTTGAAAGAACTGACTTAGTTTGTGGCTGTGTTTCAACGGACCTTTGATGATCTTGGGCCACATGCCATGGCAAGCATCAGCTTACTACATCTCCGTCAAGGTCAAAGAAGTCTCTTCGACTATACCATCGAGTTTCGGACTTTGGCTACTGAGCTCGCTTGGCAGGAAGACTGCCTCCAAGCTATCTTGATGAGGTGGTTGCACGGGAACTCCCTTCCTCTCCTGAGGACCTTATAGACCTGGCAGGCTGAATCGACCATCGTCTCCAAGAGCGTCACCTGGAGAGCCGGATGCCCAAGAAGCCTTCGCGGGTTCTCTCCCATTCACCACCTATTACCAACCCTGCTCTCAGCAGTGATACTAAGGTGGTCAAGACAGAAGAGCCTATGCAGTTGGGTCGTGGGCAGCTGACACCTGAAGAGCACCTCCGGCGGAGACAAACCAGTCTGTGTCTGTATTGCGGAGCACCTGGCCACCATCTACATACTTGCCCTATCCATCCGGGAAACTCCTTGGCCTGAGTTCAGTAGGGGCCCTGTACTTGGGTGCAACTTCTCCGGCCCCTCAGTTATCTGTACCCATTACCCTGATCTGGGATTCCCGGTCCTTTCCGGTTCTTGCTCTGGTAGATTCCGGAGCAGGAGTTAATTTCATTCTCAAGGACCTTGTTCAACTTTTGGGCATAAAGACCCACTAGCTTGAAACCTCTCTATGTATTGCTTCTATCTATGGAGAGCCGTTACCCGGCCGAATTTCCCTGACTACAGAATCCATCCAGTTATGCACTGGTGCCTTACATACCGAGGAACTCGAATTGCTAGTGTTGGAGAAATCCATCCATCCCATAGTTCTTGGACTCCCATGGGTACAGAAGCATTCTCCCCAATTCAACTGGGGTTCATTGCAACTGGTGGAATGGGGTCCCGCCTGCCACCAGTCCTGTCTCCAGAAAGTGATACCACCATCCGTGGTTCCTCTGGCTACTACGTCCTCTGGCATACCTGCTCCCTATGCAGCCTTTGAGGACGTGTTCTCCAAGCAAAAAGCTGACTACCTTCCGCCTCTTCGAAGGTTTGATTGTCCAATCGATCTCCTTCCAGGAACCATGCCTCTTTGAGGATGTACCTACTAGAGATGTGAATCGTGTCCTCGATCGTCTTAACGATCGATTTCGGCTGGGAGGGGGAGGGAATCGTATTGTTGCCGTTTGTGTGTGTAAAGTATCGTCATAATCGTTAAAATCGTGAGCCGGCACACTAAAACCCCCTAAAACCCACCCCCGACCCTTTAAATTAAATCCCCCCCCCAAATGCCTTAAATTACCTGGTGGTCCAGCGGCACACTAAAACCCCCTAAAACCCACCCCCGACCCTTTAAATTAAATCCCCCACCCTCCCGAACCCCCCCCCCAAATGCATTAAATTACCTGGGAGTCCTCCGTAGCGGCGGTCCATGGCTAAATCGGGGGAAGGGGGAGAGCACAAAAACCGGCACACTAGATCGTGAGGTCTTCAGCCGGCGCCATTTTTCAAAATGGCCGCCGCAAAATGGCGGCAGCCATAGACGAAAACAATTCGACGCAAGAGGTCGTTCCGGACCCCCGCTGGACTTTTGGCAAGTCTTGTGGGGGTCAGGAGGCCCCCCCAAGCTGGCCAAAAGTTCCTGGGGGTCCAGCGGGGGTCAAGGAGCGATTTCCTGCCGCGAATCATTTTCCGTACGGAAAATGGCGCCGGCAGGAGATCGACTGCAGGAGGTCGTTCAGCGAGGTCCGGAAATCTCTGCGAGGGTTCCGGACCTCGCTGAATGACCTCCTGCAGTCGATCTCCTGCCGGCGCCATTTTCCGTACGGAAAACAATTCGCGGCAGGAAATCGCTCCTTGACCCCCGCTGGACCCCCAGGAACTTTTGGCCAGCTTGGGGGGGCCTCCTGACCCCCACAAGACTTGCCAAAAGTCCAGCGGGGGTCCGGAACGACCTCTTGCGTCGAATCGTTTTCGTCTATGGCCGCCGCCATTTTGCGGCGGCCATTTTGAAAAATGGCTGAAGACCTCACGATCTAGTGTGCCGGTTTTCGTGCTCTCCCCCTTCCCCCGATTTAGCCACGGACCGCCGCTACGGAGGACTCCCAGGTAATTTAATGCATTTGTGGGGGGGTACGGGAGGGTGGGGGATTTAATTTAAAGGGTCGGGGGTGGGTTTTAGGGGGTTTTAGTGTGCCGGTTTTCCTGCCCTCCCCCTTCCCCCGATTTACGATTTTTTGACGATAAATCGGGGGAATTGGTATTGTATCGTGGCCCTAACGATTTTTGACGATTTAAAATATATCGGACAATATTTTAAATCGTCAAAAAACGATTCACATCCCTAGTACCTACCCTTTGTCTCTGCCCAAGACAAAGGCGATGACGGAATATATCCAAGAAAATCTTGCGAAGGGAATCATCCTCCCATCTACTTCTCCCACTGGGGCAGGATTCTTTTTTGTGACCAAGAAAGATGGGTCACTTAGGCCGTGTATTGACTACCACTGTCTAAATGCCATCACCCATAAGGATAAATATCTCCTACCATTAATTTCCGAATTATTTGATTGCCTCCAGGGTGCCTCCATTTTTACAAAGCTGGATCTACGCAGAGCGTATAACCTGGTAAGAATCCATCCCGATGACATTTGGAAAACTGCCTTTAACACCCAGACGGGCACTATGAATACCTGGTGATGCCCTTAGGCCTCTGTAACGTGCCCACAGTATTCCAACGAATGGTGAACGAAATCTTCAGAGATCTACTGTACACCAAAGTCGTGGCTTACCTGGACGATATTCTCGTCTTTTCCAAAAACATTGATACCCATCACGCTGATGTCCAAACTGTTCTTCAGCGCCTTCGTGAGAACCATCTGTTTGCGAATTTGGACAAATGTTTGTTTGAGAAATCCAGCCTACCTTTCCTGGGGTATACAATAAAAGAGTCAAAAGAAAACTCACGTAGCAACCTTATACAGATAAAAAGGGCCAACAACTCAAATAAATCCACCATAAACAACATGGTAATGTTAGCATTCTTCCTAGTAAATGCACAATCAGTAGCAAAAAAATTCCCAATCATCACAGACCTGCTATATGACAATAAACCAAACTTCATTGCAATAACTGGATCATGGCTAAAAAAATCAGATGTAGTTCTAAAAAATCAAATAGCACATAGAAATTATGAAGTTTTCTCAGTACCCAGAATAAATAAGTGAGGAGGTGGGCTCTTATTAATTATTGAAAAAACCTTTAAATGTAAATTAATCCCAATAACTCCCCCTACAAATCATGAAGCGCCATCTTTGACACTACCAACATACAAATATGCCATATTTACTGTCCACCTACCCTCCTTGAATTAAATATCTCACCACTTATCGAGTTTCTTACAACACCCTTAAACATAGCTAAACCCTCCATAGTGCTAGGTGACTTTAATCTTCACATGGATGTCCACCCATTAACTGTTACATGCCAGACACTGTTAGACACTATGACAGCATTAGGCTTCTCATTAATAATAGACAACTCAACACACAAAGCGGGACACTCTCTCAATCTCACCTTCATCAACCACAAATGTTTAGAACATGTTAAAACTGACTACACTCAAATACCTTGATCAGACCATTTCCTGATTCATTCCAACGTTAAATTCCTTAAACCACAAACGAAACAAAATCATAAACCGACAGAATTCAAGTACCGTCCACCCTATAATATTGAAAAACTAAAAGACAAACTAGAGGAAAAACTCACAAATATTGACTTCAATAACTGCAGCTCCGCAACGGAAGCATGGTTCGACTCAACCAAAAGGATAGCAGATGAAATAAACCCCATCAAAGTAATGTGTAAAAAAGAAGCGAAACAAGTTAATCCCTGGCACAACGAAAAAGTAAAAGATGCAAAAAGAACTCTCAGGAAAATAGAGAAAAAATGGAGAAAGCTCAAAACAACCAAAACCTTAACCAAATTCAGAAAACATCTTGCCTTTTACAAAAATGTAATCCTGACCATTAAAAAAGAATACTACAGCAACAAAATTGAGAAGTTTGCTAACAACCCAAGAACCTTATTCTCCATAGTAGCAAATCTCACCAATGACAAACAAGAATCACCCCTAAGTCTACCAGAATCAAAATGCAATGAATTAGCTAAATTCTTCAGCGACAAAATTACAAACTTAAGATCCAAACTTCCAAAAAACACCAAACAAGAAATTAAATTGCAAAAAAGAGACGTTACTCAATGGTCCTCATTCACTGAAATATCAGAGCTGGAAATAGAATCCATACTAAAAAATCTAAACCCGGCTCTACACAAAATCGACACAATACCAACATTTGACATAAAAAAAGCAGCCAACACAGTCTCCCCAACCTTAGCTAAGATTATAAACCTATCCCTAAAAGAAGGAACAATTCCAGATATACTAAAAGGAGCAATTATAAAACCAATCATAAAGAAAAAAAGCAGTGACCCCCTGATCCTAAACAACTACCGTCCAGTCTCAAATCTACCCTTATTAGCCAAATTAATAGAAAAAACGGTACAGAAACAACTAGCGGAACACCTTGATAACAATAACTTACTATATCCGTCACAACATGGATTTCGCAAACACTACAGTACCGAAACACTGCTCCTTTCACTTGCAGACAAAATCCTAAGAGGTTTTGACAGTGGAAAACAATACATTCTAATAATGTTAGACTTATCAGCAGCCTTTGACACAGTAAACCATAAAATTCTACTAAAAAGACTAGAAGAGATTGGACTACACAACGAAACAAACTGGTTCAGCTCATATCTAAAAAATAGGTTCTTTCAAGTTCAGATCAACAACACACTATCAGACAAATTCAATCTTGAAACAGGTGTACCACAGGGATCAGCCTTGTCCGCAACTCTTTTTAACATATACATGCTTCCATTATACCATCTACTAGCAGGATTAGAAATCATACATTTCATCTATGCAGATGATATTCAATTAATTCTACCAATCGACGACACAATAGAAAAACCATTAAACCTAGATATCGTACCTAGACATCATAAAACAACTATTAAACCGAATGGAACTAGTGATCAATATTGAAAAACCGGAATTTCTACACTTCGAAAGAAAAAATATCGAAATCATTCAAACCCCAATAATACTCAAAAACAACCAGAAAATAGAACTAGCGGAAAAAGTAAGGAACCTTGGAATAATAATGGACCCCGAAATTAATCTAAAACAACACATATCGCTAAAAGTAAAAGAAGGATATGCCATACTTATGATCCTCAGAAAACTTAAACCGTTACTAACTCCTGCAGATTTCAGAACAGTGCTTCAGGCACTAGTTTTCGCCAGTACCGATTACTGTAATGCACTTTTTCTAGGACTCCCAAATACAACAATAAGACCACTTCAAATTCTACAACACAGCAGCGAGAATACTAACTGGAAAAAGAAGAAGAGACCATATAACTGAAACTCTGGCCGAACTACACTGGCTACCCATAGAACAAAGAATAAAATACAAAGCACTATGCACCATACATAAACTAATACATGATGAAAAAGCAGACTGGCTAAACACTGCACTACGGGTACACGTACCACACAGGAACCTTCGTTCAGCAAACAAAGCTCTCTTAACCATTCCCTCAGTCAAGACAGTGAGACTAACCCAGGTAAGAGAAAGGTCATTGTCTTTAGCAGGACCTACACTCTGGAACACAATGCCTTTGGAGATCAGATTACAGAGAGACCCCAAAACATTCAAGAGAAGTCTAAAGACATGGATTTTTAAACAAGCCTTTTATAAAGAGACTGGAGAATAGAAAATACACTGGAATAAACAGAAGAGCACCGGCACATAGCACTATTCTCATAAATGTGCATTACAATATTTTAACAAATTGAGTACACAATGAATGTAATAATATAACACAGTAAATGTGATTTTTTTTTACCTGTAAAAGTACCTTCTAGGTATACCTGGCCAGAACCTACATCACTAAACATTTGTACGTATTTTTATGATTTAATGTAACCGAAACTTAATGGCACCTGTTAGAATGTACTATAGTACGCTTACTCCAAACTTACTTATGTGCCTACATGTAAACCGTTGCGATGGTATATAACTTAGCAACGGTATAGAAAAGACTTTAAATAAAATAAATAAATAAAACATATCATCTCCTGGCAAGGGTTCTCCATGGATTCAGCTAAACTAAAGGGAATCCGGGATTGGCCACAGCCGGCGGGCCTCAGGGCACTCCAGCGCTTCTTGGGATTCCTCAACTACTATCATCATTTCATCCCCCATTATTCTACCCTGGCTCCTCTGTTAACGACCTTGACCCGTAAAAGTTAAGACACGCGAAATTGACCTCCCAAGGCCGTCGCAGCCTTCCATCGCCTGAAGGAAGCCTTCCAGAAAGGGTCCTGTCTGCACCATCCCGACCCAAATCGTCCTTTCCTAGTGGAAGTCTCACCTCTGCCATTGGGGCAGGGGCAGTCCTGAGTCAACGCACCACTTCTGGTACCATTGTTCCTTGCTACTTCTACTCCCATAAATTTTCATCTGCAGAACAAAATTACAGCATCGGGGATCATGAGCTGCTCGCCATAAAACTGACTCTCGAAGAATGGCACCCGTGTCTAGAGGGCGCACAACACAAATTCACTGTGTTCACTGATCATAAGAATCTGGAACATTTGAGCAAAGCACAACGTCTCAACGCCAGTCAAGCTCGATGGGCCTTGTTTTTCTCGAGATTTGATTTTGAACTACGCTATCGCTCAGCCGACAAAAATCTCCAGGCAGATGCCCTATCATGATCCTTCAAACCCAAAGACACTCAGGAAGAACCTACTCATATCATAGACCTGGCCTGCATTTGTTTATCAGCCACTCATCCAGTTCCTGCTGGAAAGACAGTCATGCCCCGATGACTATGAGAAAGAGTTATCTGCTGGACACATGATTCAAAATTCTCTGGTTACCCAAGACGAGCACGAACATTGGCACTGCTCCAGCGGTTCTTCTGGTGGCCCACCATGGTCTCCGACATGAAGGCGTACGTCAAATCCTGTAACATTTGTGTACAGCAAAACCCCCCGGTTGGTCGACCTTGGGGTCTTTTACAACCACTTCCAGTACCCAAAAAACCGTGGACTCACTTGTCTATGGATTTCTTCGTGGATTTGCCACCTTCAAAGGGTCACACCGTAATATGGGTAACCATAGACCGATTTTCAAAAATGGCCCATTTCATCCCTCTACCGGGCCTACCATCTGCTCCAGAGCTAGCACGTTTATTCTTCCACTATATTTTGAGACTGCATGGCCTACCCAAGGACATTGTTTCAAACAGAGGTCCTCAATTTGTTGCCAAGTACTGGTGTGCCCTCTGCCTAAAGTTCGGTATTAACATCAGCCAGCAACTGCCTATCATCCCCAAGCCAACGGGCAAACTGAGCGAATGAATCGCTCCTTGAAGGCCTTCCTCTGTGCTTACATCAATGACTGACAAGACAACTGGTCTGACCTCCTATCCTGGGCAAAGTTTTCTCACAACTCTCACATCGCCACTGCTACTGGAACATCACCATTCTCAATTGTCTATGGGAAACAACCACGACCACCATTGCCCATACCTCTATCAATGCCGTCCCCTGTGGCACAGGCTACTGCAGATGCCCTTAAGACGTTATGGGAGCAGACAAATCTCCGCCTGCGTCAGGCCGCTTCCCGGGCCAAAAGAACTGCTGACAGACGACGTCGCTCAGCTCCTGAATTCCCCCCTGGCCAGAAAGTCTGGTTAAGTACTCGATATATCCGACTTCGAATACCGTCCCAGAGATTCGCCCCTAGATATAGCGGTCCTTTCTCTGTTAACCAATGCATTGGACCTGTTACATGCCAGCTTCGGCTGCCTCCTCTCCTGGGAATACATAATACATTTCATGTATTGCTCTTAAAACCTGTGATTCTATCTTGGCCTACCTGGAAACCCCTGAGCCACCTTCATTGGTGGCAGAAACCGATACGATGTACAAGACACACGAAGTCCTAGTCGTCTGCCATAGGGGCCGCCGGTGGGAAAACCTCCTTTCCTGGGAGGGTTATAGACCTGAAGAGAATTTGTGGGAACCAGCTCAGAACATCCTGGACAAAACTCTCCTCTTGAATTACCATCATGCCCATCCAGGCAAATCCTGACCTCCAAGAGGGGGGCATAAAGGGGGACCGATAAAGCCAGGAGAATGCTGGGCTGCATAGAGAGAGGAATATCAAGTAAGAAAAGGGAAGTGATTATCCCCTTGTACAGGTCCTTGGTGAGGCCTCACCTGGAGTACTGTGTTCAGTTCTGGAGACCGTATCTCTAAAGAGACAGAGTCAAGATGGAGGCGGTCCAGAGAAGGGCAACCAAAAAGTTGGAAGGTCTTCATCGAATGACTTATGAGGAGAGATTGAAGAATCTAAATATGTACACCTGGAGGAAAGGAGGAGCAGAAGTGATATGATACAGACTTTCAGATACTTGAAAGGTTTTAATGATCCAAAGACAACGACAAACCTTTTCCGTCGGAAAAAAATCAGCAGAACCAGGGGTCACGATTTGAAGCTCCAGGAAGGAAGACTCAGAACTAATGTCAGGAAGTATTTCTTCATGGAGAGGGTGGTGGATGCCTGGAATGCCCTTCCGGAGGAAGTGGTGAAGACCAGAACTGTGAAGGACTTCAAAGGGGCGTGGGATAAACACTGTGGATCCATAAAGTCTAGAGGACGTGAATGAAGAGTGGGTGGCTCGCGGGAATGATGACTACTGCCTGGAGATAATACCCTTATTCAATAAACATACACATGGTTAATGCAACTCCAACATTGCTCCAAGCTTCAACGGCAAGAGGAAATGTGGAAAAAGATTTGCATTCACAAAAAACGGGGAGTAGCTTGCTTGTTATGACGGTTACTACCCCAAACCAAAATAAGCCTGATACTTCACTTTCAATGCATAACCAGCATAGCTCTCTGCTTCAATGGCAGGGGAGAAAGTCTGATACTCGTGCATATATCCAACATAGCTCTCTGCTTCAACGGCAGGGGAGAAAGTCTGATACTTTGTGCATATCCAGCATAGCTCTCTGCTTCAACGGCAGGGATGAAAATCTGATACTACGTGCATATCCAGCATAGCTCTCTGCTTCAACGGCAGGGGAGAAAGTCTGATACTACGTGCATATCCAGCATTGCTCTCTGCTTCAACGGCAGGGGAGAAAGTCTGATACTTTGTGCATATCCAGCATAGCTCTCTGCTTCAACGGCAGGGGAGAAAGTCTGATACTTCGTGCATATCCAGCATAGCTCTCTGCTTCAACAGCAGGGGAAATGAAGAAAAGTGGATCTATATACAGACACCAACCAACAAAGACTGAATCACATAGTCTGGGTAAACAAATAAGCATGGGTGTAGCTTCCTTATTGTGGCGGTTACTACCTCTAACTAAGCTAGATATTTCACTTAGATGCAGCTCCAACACTGCTCTTTGCATTAATGGTGGGGGTGGAAGGGAAATAGAACCAAAGGGTTACTAAGAGCAAAGAGTAACAGATAAGTATGAGAAAAAAAAAAGTGTGAAGCTTGCTGGGCAGACTGGATGGGCCGTTTGGTCTTCTTCTGCCATCATTTCTATGTTTCTATGTACTGTTAGGTGTGCCGTCCGCGGCAGACCCACGGCACAGCCCCCTCACCTCCTTACACAGACTCCAGCTCCTGGTTCCTCCTTGCTGGCAGCGGTGGGCCGCTGGCTCCAACCTCGGGCCGCTCCCAGTGCCTCCAGCTCTGCCATGGTCCCCAGTACGACAACTCAAGATGCAATTGCTCGTTGGGCCTCTCCACGTGGTCCACTGAGAGATGCCACTACCCGCGCCATGCCCCTCCCTAGGCGCACGTGCGCACATCTCTGATCCTTATGAAGAGCCCATGGCAGGAACCTGGCCACAGCCCCAGATGATGACGTCAAACTCTTCAGTGTATTTAAGCTCAGGCCTCGCTCCATAGCGTTGCCATTGCAATAGGTCTTCTTGCTACTCGAGTACTCGTTGTTGCTAGAGAATCCTCTCTACTCTTTGTTTCTGACCTCTGTTGTTCCCGGTTCCTATCTTCTTCATTCCTGCCCTGTCTATGTGTTGGACTGACTCTACGGATATTGACTTCACTTTCCGTGACTAAGCTACAGTCTATCTCCAGACCCAGACCTCCACTACGCCTGACTACGCTACTGCCTATCTCCAGACCCAGACCTCTGCTATGCCTGACTATGCTATTGACTTCTCCATGATCAAACCAATGCCTTGATTGACTAACGCTATTGACTTCTCCGTGATCAGACCATTGCCTTGATTGACTAACGCTATTTGACTTCTCCGTGATCAGAACTCTACACTGTTTGCCACGATCTCCGCTTTGCCGCCGGCCCTGATCCAAGCCTGTCATTGACGCTTCTTCCAGCCTACTACCTGGATGACTTATTAGGCTTTGGCCTACCTTTGCTCGAGCGCCCTCAGCTAATCTCTGTTCCATTGGTGCCCAAGTTCCAGTACCATACCCAATCCAGGTTAGAACTACGCCACCTATCGTCTGCTGTCTCTGGGCTGAATCAACCTCTCTTGTGTATCAACCTCGAGGCCCACCTAAGTCCTACCTGCCCCGGCACCCAAAGGCTCAACCCATGAGGAATGAGGGCTGGTATAGGTGAAGCTCCAGCGGCCTCTAACTTTAGCCCACTCCACCTGCCGACGGTGAGGACCCGTAGGTCCTCACCTACGGGTTGCATCAACCCCACCTCGGCCCAAGGGTCCACCTCCGATGTAACACAAATGAAGATACTAACACAAGGGATGGAGCAGGAGGAAATCCAATAGATACAGAACTGCAGGAGAAGGAGAAAGAACTGCAGGCTAGAGGATGAGTCCCTAAAGGTCTTTCAGAATCAACCATCATCAGATTTTCAATAGACTAGAATGTGAACATCTAGTGCTATACTCTATGGCAAAGATTTTTCATATATATTTCTGATTGGTACCATTTAGAAAATTGTGGTGAATGACCTGGGACATAGGGGGTGCTCTGGGACACCACTGGACAACCAGGGTACCTTTTTAAGGTAAGGGGGGTTCCAAGGGGTAGGGGTCCCTAGAACACCAGGGATTCCTTTAATGTGAAAGCGGGTGGGGGCCACTAAACTACCAGGTATTAAGTTGTATGGTGAAAGGGTTACGGGAGATGGGTGGGGATGTTACTTGGGGGGGGGGGGTGTTTGATTCAGGGGGATATTTGGTTAGTGGGGCTAATTTGAAAAAAATGGGAGGGTTTTGGCAAGGGGGTGAGGCTTTATTGGACAGCATTTATTTCATTTTTGTTACTTTTATAAGGTGGTGCTGCCTCAATAAGCAGTGGGGCTGGGGTCTAAATATACTTCAGGAGGGGTTTGGACACAGTATGAAGGGGATATTTTTGGTTCGCATGGCCCTTTAACATGATAGCAACCCCGGGTGAAGTGGTTGCCATTGCATTTTTTTTACTGTTTCCCTGCAATATTGTCCATGATAAAAAATATTGCTGGGAAACAGCTGCAATATCACGCCCCTCCCGTGATATTCTACCCCTCTAGCAGTAAAACATAGCACTATAGTAAATGACTCCCTATGTTTGTATCTGAAGCAATAGAGGGGAAAATGACTTACACAAAGTCACAAAGAATATCAACAAAATTTGAATACTGGCCTTCCTGTCTGCTATTCTAACTAAGCTACTCTGCAGTTTCTGTAGCTGGCTTTAGTCTCAGCAGGTGGCCTGATTTCTGTGTGTCTGCAATCAAAACTAAAGGAAATGAGCAATGTCATAAAATTCTGTCATGGTTTTCTGTTGATGCTGCTGATGCTGCCTGAGAGGGCTTGTTTTGTGGTGGCAGGGATTGGCCTGATTTTTAAAACAAAATGAAGGAAAAAAAATATTTTTTTTATTTTTTTTTTTAGTTTTGAAAACAAACTGATTGTTTCAAATAAATAATTGTTTAATTTAATATTTCTATTCTGTCTTTCACAGCCAGACAGCCACTTCATAGTGGATTACAATGTGGTAGATTTTGTCAAAAGTTAGGGGTAATATGAGAGTTCACTTTACAGTGTGGTAGGTAACATTACACTGAAATGTATTACAGAGAGGTCCATTAGGTCAAAATTAGGAATATTACATTAAAATGTTGCATTACAATGAAATGAGATATATACAGCAAGGTACACTACAATAAGGTAGTGTTTTACAACTTTCTCCTGGGGACATATCTAACCAGTCGGGTTTTCTGACTGCCATAAGGAATATGCATGAGATAATTTTTGCGTACATTTGAGAACCACTGTATGCAAATCTATCTCATGCAAACTCATTATGGAACCTACTGTTTTGGTGTGCCTCCAGGAGAGGATTGGGAAACACTGCATTAAAGGAGATAAATCAAGTTGTTTACAAAGATTAGGCTTCTTAAGGCTCTCTGCTCCCTAGCTTTTAAGAGTTACAGTTTCTTTGTGATTAGCCAATGCTGATTAGGGGGATAAGTTACAGAGTGTGTTATTCTGTTGGCTGAACTGCCATGTTTTTAGTTGATGCCATAAGTCTTAGTAGTCATTAATTCCTTGTTGGTAGGAGAGTAGAACATTCCATAGATTTGGTGCTGTACATCTGAAGGCTCTGGACATAGTTTTTTTTTCATTTAGATTGTTTTAACGGATGGGTGGTTTCTTGTTATTAGTGATTTGTAAGGTTGTTGTTGAGCAATATCCTTTTACCTTTTAGATACATGGGGCTAATATTTTTCAGTGTCTTGAATGTGATTCGAAATTACATGGGAAGCCTGTGTAGGCTGACTAGGATGGGGAGGCATGTGCCCATTTTTCTCTGGTGATTCTCTGGCAGCACATTTGGAGTATCTGTAGTCCAGTTGTTATACATCCCTATTGGAATCTGACATGGCAGAATCTGTTATTAAATTGATATGCATTCATTTGAAATGACATAGACAATGTTAACGATATTGTCTATGTCATTTCTTGTCATTTTTTAAATGAAATAATATAAAAAAACCATTAAAGTTAGTGTTCTTTCTTCTATTATTTTAGTTGCACTATTCGGAAATAGTGCATATTATTTGCAAAATAGTGTGCATTATGCAGAAACATAGAAATATGAAAGCAGAAAAGACCCTATGGCCCATCTAGTCTGCCCATCCGTTCAATTAATTTAGCATTATAATTCCAATCATTCTTCCTTAGAGATCTCTTGTATTTATCCCATGCTTTCTTGAATCAGATACTGTTTTTGTCTCCATCACCTCCACTGGGAGGCTGTTCCATGTATCCACCACCCTCTTAGTAAAGCAATATTTCCCGAGTCTACCTCCTTTCAACCTCATCTCATGTTGCCTTGTTCTAGAATCCCCATCCCATTGAAAGAGGCTCACCTCCTGTGCATGGTAAAATTGAGATATTTGAATGTCTCTATCATATCTCCTCTATCTCACCTTTCCTCTAGGGCAGCGGTTCTCAACCGGTTTGTCGCAACACACCAGTGTGTTGCCAAGAACTCGCAGGTGTGTCGTCACACTTCCCAGTCCTCCGTTGACCCAGCTGCTCCCCCTACCTAAGCGAAATAAGTCCTCCGCTCGGGCTTAAAATGCTGATAGCCCAGGCAGAACGCGGCAGGAGAGCTGGAGTCAGCTGTACTGGCATGCTCTCTTCTTCCCGCACCCCGGAAGAAGAAGTAGTAAGCAGCAGGTGCATAAGAGGGAAGAAGAGACCATGCTAGTGTGGGCAGCATAGGCCCAAAGAAAAGAAGAGAGGCGTGGCCTGAAGAATGAGCAGCGCAGCTCGGAGTAAAATGAGGAACAATGTCAACCCTCGTGGCCGATAGGACTCCTTTCTCCGTGAGGGCTGAAAATGAAGGAGGTTGCTGCTGCCTTTAGGGTTGGGAGGAGGCTGCTGCTGCCGCTAGTTCAGGGGAGGTGGGAGAGAGTGAGTGAATGAGCAAGCAAGCATATGTGTTTGAGATCCTGTGTGTGTGTGTGAGTGAGATAGCATGTATGTGAATGATTGAGAGCCTCTATATGTGAAAGAGAGTATGTGTATGTGACTGAGAGCTGGTTTAGGTGAGGGAGCATGTGAGTATGTGATTGAGAGCATGTGTGCAAGTGAAAGTAAGAGAGAGCATGTGTGTTTGTGTGTGATTGAGAGCTGGTTTAGGTGAGGGAGCATGTGAGTACGTGATTGAGAGCCTGTGCGCAAATGAGAGGAAGAGAGAGAGCATGTTTGTAAGCATGTGAATGAGAGTCTTTGTGTGAGAGAAAAAGACAGCATGTATGTGTGTGATTGAAAGCCTGTGTGTAAATGAGAGGAAGAGAGAGAGCATGTTTGTAAGCATGTGAATGAAAGTCTGTGTGCGAGAGAAAAGGACAGCATGTATGTGTGTGATTGAAAGCCTGTGTGTGTGTGTAAGCATGAAAAGATAGACATCATGTTGGTAAATGTGTAATTAAGAGCCTATATAAGTGAGAGAGATAAAGCATGTGTATATGTGAGCGATTGAGAGCCAGTGTGAGAGAGAGAGAGAGAGGAGAAAGTTGCAAGCAAACCGTCCCTCCTCCTGCTAATTCAAAACAATCTCAGGACACCTGGATATCAAACGTTCCCAGGTATGCAGAGCAAAAAATTGTTTGAATCCTTATTATTTTTTATTACTGGGTCTTTGTGTCTGCTATTTTGAAACATTTTATTGGTATCTAGAAATTTTTGATATGAGTTTTTAATTATTGGATAATCCATTCATCAGCTGTTTTGAAATAATCTGTTCTTTTTGTTAGTATGCTTTTACTGCTATTGATTTTATATTTCTTGATTTGTTTTATAAGGATGGGTGATGTTTCTTTTTTCCTTTGTTGCACTGCATACAGAGACTCTGGCTTGTTGCAGTTTCCAATTCAGTTTTTTCTGCATGCTTCTTGTTATGCGTATTGGTCTCTTTTTTCTTTGATAGGTGAGGATCAGCACGTGTGATTCGGGTGAGGTTTTCTGCTGGTGTGTAGTTTCTGTGTAGGGCTCTATAGCAGCCTGACTTGGTCCTCTTTCCTAATAGGAGATGTATTGGTGTCTTAAGACCTGGTGTAATATTTTCAGTGTTGCCTTTTCTTAGGTAAGGTAGTTACTGTCTAAGTGCTGGAAATGGGTGCTGTTTTGGTGTGGGATGTTTACTATTTATGCAATTTCTGTTCAGACAGAATACATATCTTTTACTTGTGTCATTCTTAACAATAAAAATAATTCTGGACCTTTATTTTTTATTTACGCCATGAATTGTAATGAGCAGTGTGTCTCACATGTGAGTGTGGTCTGTCAAGGGTGTCACGATGGAAAAAAGGTTGAGAACCACTGCTCTAGGGTATACAGTTAAGATCTTTAAGTCTATCCCCATATGCTTTAGAATGAAAACCACTGACCATTTTAATAGTCATCTTCTGCACTGTCTCCATCCTGTTTACATTCTTTTGAAGGTGTGGTCTCCAGAATTGTACACAGTATTCCAAATAAGGTCCCAGGTGCAATAGTGTGTACTCTTTATGAAATGTAAAAAATTTAAAAATGAAAAAAAAAAGAGTGAAAACATTAACAAAAACGAAAGTTGACTCCCAAACAACATGACACAAAACAACATTTTTTTGGCCTGCACACCTCTAAAGTTTAGAGGATTTAGGAAATGGATGACTGCAAATAAATAATTAATAAAACCCATTAAAATTAGAATTCTATACATGGATAACAGTGTACTACAAAATTTTAATCTCCCATAGAAACATAGAAATGACAGAAGAAAAAGATCAAATGGTCCATCCAGTCTACCCGGCAAGCTTATGGTAGTATCTGCTGCACTGTGTAAGTTACCCCCATGCTTAGTAGTTTGCCAGACCATAAAAGTCAGGGCTCTTGTTGGTTGCTGTTTGAATCCAATTTCCCCTTACTCCTTGCCGTTGAAGCAGAGAGCAATGTTGGAGTTGCATCAAAGTATCAGGCTTACTGGTTAAGGGTATTAACTGCCAGATCAGCAAGTACCTCCATACTTATTTGTTTCCTCAGATCGTAAAGGTCAGGGCTCTCATTAGTTGCTGTTCAAATCCAATTACCCTTATCCCCCTGACATTGAAGCAGAGATGGAGATGCATCAAGAGATGGAGATGCATCAAGAATATGAAAGCTTATTGGTTAAGAGTAGTAATTTCTGCACCAGCAAGTTACCCCCATACATTCTTTTCTTCATTTCCATCCTCTAGCCTTTAGGGATCCAAAGTGTTTATCCCATGTTTGACTTTTTCACATTTTTCATCTTTACCCCCTCCTCTGATGGGCATTCCAGGCACCACTCTCTCTGTTAAGAAATATTTCCTGACCTTGGATCTGAGTCATCCTCCCTGGAGTTTCATTTTGTGACCCTTAGTTTTACTGATTTATTTCCAATGGAAAATGTTGTAGAATATGCATCATTAAAACCTTTCAGGAATCTGAAGGTCTGTGTCATATCTCCGCTGCACCTCCTCTCTTTCAGGGTATACATATTCAGATCCTTCAGCTTCTCCTTATAAGTCTTCTCATGAAGACTCCACACTATTTTGGTCACTTTTCTTGGGACCGCCTCCATACTTTCTTTGTCCCTTTTGAGATATGGACTCCAGAATTGAACACAGTACTCCAAGTGAGGCCTCACCAAGGACCTCTATAAGGGCATTATCACCTCCTTTTTCTTACTGGTTATTCCTCTTTCTATGCATCCAAACATTCTTCTGGCTTTAGCTATCATCTTGACACATTGCTTTGCCATCTTCAGATCTCCAGACACTATTACCCCCAAATTCCTTTCTTGGTCAATGCACATCCATTTTTCACCCCCCCCCCCCCCCCCCCCCCCCAGCCACCCCTCCCCATCACATACAACTCTTGGATTATTGCTCACCAGATACATGACTCTACACTTCTTGGCATTGAATCCCAGCTGCCAAATCTTTGACAACTCTTCTAGCTTTCTTAAATCCCTTTTCATTCTCTCTACTCCTTCAGGCATTTTACTAAATTGCAGATCTTAGTATCATCCACAAATAGACAAATTTTACTTTCTATCCCTTCTGCAATATCGTTCACAAAGATATTGAACAGAACCGGTCCCAAAACCGAACTCTGTGGCACTCCACTCAACACGTTCCATTTACCATTACACTCTTTCTCCTATCAACCAGTTTGCATTCCCGCCACCACCTTAGTACTCACTTCCAAGCTTCTCATTTGAATCACAAGCCTCCTGTGTGGAACTGTTTCAAATGCTTTGCTGAAATCCAAGTAGATCACATTGAGCGCTATTCCTAGATCTAATTCTCTTGTCATCCACTCAAAAGAATCAATCAGATTTGTCTGACAGGACCTTCCCCTGGTGAATCCATGCTACTTTAGATCCAGCAACCACCAGATTCCTTCAGCAGCATCTCCATTAATTTTCCCACCACTGAGGTGAGACTAATCAGTCTGTAGTTTCCAGCCTACTCTCTACTACCACTCTTTTGAAGCGGACCACCTGTTATGCTCTCCTCCTCCAGAGGGGAGGAGTTTGCAATCTGTTATCGCTCACCGTGCCAGGAGGGCGGAGTTATCAATCTGTTCTGCTTTTCTCCTGAAAGGGGGAGGAGTCGCAATCTGTCATGATCTGCTCCTCCAGAGGGGAGGAGTTAGCTATCTGTAGTGCTTACCCTGCCAGGAGGGCAGAGTTAGTAATCTGTTAGCAAACTGCTGTTAAATGCTCCTGTAAGGAAGGAGGTAGCAATCTGTTATGGATCAACTTCTCAGGGAAGAGGAGTTGGTAGTCTTTTCAATGATACTCTTCTGAGGAGAGGAGCTAACAATAGGTATATTGTACTTCGCTACTGAGATAGCAATCTATCATGCCTCCGCTACGGAGTAACAATCTGTTATATATAGGCTGCTGGCAAGTCCCATAAAAAGAGAAGTTAGCTATCTATATAATACTTCCGTAAGCGGTGTTAGTGGTCGGTAGTGGTTGGCTCCCACAGAGTGATAGTAGTGTAAGGAATGACCACTTGGAGGAAATGGTGAATCCCTGGGCCGATGGAAGATGACAGCGTCCCCAGGAGGAGATCCTGAGAGGAACCACCGGCTAGGCTAGAATATGAAATAAACACAAATAGTTCTTTATTAGGCTAGAAGCTGGACCACCAGAGGTGGCAGTAGTGAGTCGATGTGTCCAGCAGGGCTGAAGTCCTTCTGATACTGGAATATAATCTCTGGGTTGCAGAGCTGTAGAGAGAGACTAGATGTAGTGAGTAGACAGGGTATACTGGATACAAGATGGTACACTCACAATAGTAGATGTCTGCAATGGTCTCTATGCCACAGAGACTCTTCAGTACATTCAGGAACAGGAGCCATAGGCGAGCACTGGTTCCTACAAACAGTCTGTAATAAGAACTCACAATAGCTGTATATGAAATGGCTTCTAGAGTAGAAGAGAGTCTGTAAAGGATTCTAGGAACATGGGCCCTCGTGGAGCGAGTACCAGTTCCTATCTGCAATCTTGCCAATATAACTCTCGATCTCTGTACCTGTGATAACGTCTTGGACGGAAGGGAATCTTCAGAGCTATAGGAATGTAGGCCCTCGTGGAGCGAGTACTGATTCCTATCTACAATAGAACTCACTTGTTCACGTCTGCGATTGCTTCCAGGCAATGAAGAGTCTTCTGAGTATTCTGGCAATCTGAAATCAAGAAGAGAGAGTGGAACCCCCGTGGAACGGGCACTCCTGGTAAGTTTGAAAAGGCCGAGCAGTGGAGAAGGATTCCCCTCGCTGACTCGGATCATTGTTGCAAGTACCGTGGACTGCTGAAGCAAGTCCAGTAGCAGTTCCTTGCTAACTCATTAGAGGTTAGCAAACAAAGACCTTTTAAAGTGAAAGTTGATGACGTCACTACGGGGGGATGCCCCCGAGGTTCACGCCCTTGCTGGTATAAAGTCTGGAGCATGTGCGCGCGCCCTTACTTCATCAGGAACATGGCGGATCCGTAGCATCGAGCCAGCCTGGGGACACCGGGACTAAGAGGCAGGGAGAAGCCGCGGCTGCATCTGTCTGTCAGAGCCGAAGGGAGTCGCTCCCAAGGTAGAGAGGGTGGAACGAGGGGCGAGAAGAGGCACGAACACAACACCACCACCGCTCTTCTCCAATCCTGCAGCACCACTCTTGTTTCCAGGGATCTATTGAACAGATCCTTCACCAGATCTGCCAGCACATCTCTGAGCTCTCTCAGTATCCTGGGGTATATCTCATCTGGTCCCATGGCCTTGTCCACTTTCAGTTTGCCTAGCTCTTCCCATACATTCTCTTCTGTAAATGGAGTCTTATTAACCAGCAATGGTCCTTCTTCAGGGTTTCTTTAATGACTACCGAACTGAAATATTTGTTTAATATTTCTGCCATTTCTTTGTCATTCTCTACACATTGGCCCTTGTCACTTTTCAATTTCACTAATCCCCTTCTGACCTTCACTGATATATCTTTACTGATATATCTGAAAAATGTTTTGTCTCCTCACTTTACCTCTTTGGCCAACCTTGCCTCCGCTTGACCTTTTGCTTTCCTTATTTCTTTCTTCGTGTCCCTCAATTTTGACAGATATTCTTCCACTTGTTCTTTTTTTGGGATCCTTTATACTTCCTGAACGCAATTTTTTTGCCTTTATTTTTTCAGTCACCTCCATAGAGAACCAGATTGGTTTCTTTTTCCTCTTACTCTTGTTTACTTTTCTAACATATAGATATATTGCCTTTGCAATAGCATCTTTTAACTTGGCCTACTGTTGTTCCACCTTATCCATTTTCTCCCAGTCTTCCAGTTCTTCCTCCAGATGCGTCTCCATTTTGACAAAATTAGTATTTTTGAAATTCAAAACTTGGGTCTTTGTATGGTTTCTCTGTGCCCTTTTTCCAAAATCGAACCACACCATTGATTGATCACTGGTGCTCAATTGAGCCCCTACCTGAACATTAGAGACAATACCACCATTAGTAAACATCAGATTGAGTATTACACCCTCTCTCATGAGGAAAAGTAAAAAGTCATGGGATAGGTGGCGATGTCCTTTCGTGGATTGCAAACTGGCTAAAAGACAGGAAACAGAGAGTAGGATTAAATGGGCAATTTTCTCAGTGGAAGGGAGTGGACAGTGGAGTGCCTCAGGGATCTGTATTGGGACCCTTACTGTTCAATATATTTATAAATGATTTGGAAAGAAATACGACGAGTGAGATAATCAAATTTGCAGATGACACAAAATTGTTCAGAGTAGTTGAATCACAGGCAGATTGTGATAAATTGCAGGAAGACCTTGTGAGACTGGAAAATTGGGCATCCAAATGGCAGATGAAATTTAATGTGGATAAGTGCAAGGTGATGCATATAGGGAAAAATAACCCGTGCTATAATTACACAATGTTGGGTTCCATATTAGGTGCTACAACCCAAGAAAGAGATCTAGGTGTCATAGTGGATAACACACTGAAATCGTCGGTGCAGTGTGCTGCGGCAGTCAAAAAAGCAAACAGAATGTTGGGAATTATTAGAAAAGGAATGGTGAATAAAACGGAAAATGTCATAATACCTCTGTATCGCTCCATGGTGAGACCGCACCTTGAATACTGTGTACAATTCTGGTCGCCGCATCTCAAAAAAGATATAATTGCGATGGAGAAGGTACAGAGAAGGGCTACCAAAATGATAAGGGGAATGGAACAACTCCCCTATGAAGAAAGACTAAAAGGTTAGGACTTTTCAGCTTGGAGAAGAGATGACTGAGGGGGGATATGATAGAGGTGTTTAAAATCATGAGAGGTCTAGAACGGGTAGATGTGAATCGGTTATTTACTCTTTCGGATAGTAGAAAGACTAGGGGGCACTCCATGAATTTAGCATGGGGCACATTTAAAACTAATCGGAGAAAGTTCTTTTTTACTCAACGCACAATTAAACTCTGGAATTTGTTGCCAGCGAATGTGGTTAGTGCAGTTAGTATAGCGGTGTTTAAAAAAGGATTGGATAAGTTCTTGGAGGAGAAGTCCATTACCTGCTATTAAGTTCACTTAGAGAATAGCCACTGCCATTAGCAATGGTTACATGGAATGGACTTAGTTTTTGGGTACTTGCCAGGTTCTTATGGCCTGGATTGGCCACTGTTGGAAACAGGATGCTGGGCTTGATGGACCCTTGGTCTGACCCAGTATGGCATTTTCTTATGTTCTTATGTTCTTACTTGTTTGAGCATATCCCCTTGAAGGGCATCGACTATCTCTCTACTTCTGGCAGATTCCACAGAAGGGATACTCCAATCCACATCCAGCAGAGTAAAATCTCCAACGAGCAACACTTTGCCCTTCTTTCCCATCTTTTGGATATCTTTAATTAGTTCATTGTCCAGTTCCTCTGTTTGAGTAGTAGACTGTAGATCACACCAGTAGAAATGGAAGCACCATTCTCTTTTTTTAGGACAGCCACAATGCTTCTTCTCTACCCCACTTCTCTTGTAATTCAGTTGCTTGTATATTGTTTTTGAATTAAATAGCTACACCTCCCACTTGTCTGTCCTCTCTGTCCTTTCTTAGCAAGTAATAGCCTGGAATGGCCATATCCCAATCATGAGAATCAGTCTACATAACAGCAACAATGTTCAAGTCCACCTCCACCATTAGGGCCTGCAGGTCTGGGATTTTGTTGTCCAGACTTTGAGCATTTGTAGTCATAGTTTCCAGCTGCTCTTCACATTCACCTTTTCTACTTTTTTGAACTGATTGATTTTACTTCCTTTTCCCTTTTCCTGTTTTGCTTGGGGGTGACAAGCCAAATTCACTGTCCACCTCCTGTCATTCCCACTCCCTAGTTTAAATACCTGGTAATGTATGATCTCAATTTTTCATTTAGCATCCGTTTTCCTGTCATTGACAAATGTAGGCCATCCTTACCATATAATCTTTTATTGCTCCTTACGTGATTCCAGCCTCTAATGTATCCAAACCCACATTCTTTACACCAGGTTTTGAGCCAGACATTGAAATTCTCTATACGGCATAACCTTTCCTTTCCCTTTCCATAAACTGGTAATACTTCTGAAAAGGCAATAGTCTTTACTACATGTCTAATCATTTTCCCTAGATTTTGGAAATATTTCTGTACTTTATGGATGCTGTTTCTAGCAAGGTTATTGGTTTCCAGATGGATGATAACATTGGTATCAGAGTTCTTACTTTCTTTTACAATTACGTTCACCAGCTGTTTGCTTTTCTGTTAGCTAAGGATCCTGGAAGGCATTTAACAGTTGTGTCCCAATCAAAATGAGTTCCCAAAATGTTTCCTCTTATGATTGAATCTACCAACAGAAGCAGCTTTCTTTTATGACATTTGATCACGTTGAAGGGTTTCTGGATGCATTGGGTGACTACGTCCCTTTCAGACCTCTTTTCATATTCTATTATTTGGACTTTTTCATTCTCCAATGCAGAAAATGCATTATGTAATAGAGATGTGAATCGGAACCGGAATCGGTTCAGTTCCGGTTCCGATTCAAATCGTGCATTTTTTTTCGTCTGGCCCGATCGTTTTTTTTTTTATCGGCTGCGCCCAATCCGATAAACAAAAAACCCACCCCGACCCTTTAAAACCACTCCCTTAGCCTCCACCACCCTCCCGACCCCCCCAAAAACGTTTTAAAATTACCTGGTGGTCCAGTGGGCCCCGGGAGCGATCTCCCGCTCTCGGGCCGTCGGCTGCCACTAATAAAAATGGCGCCAATGGCCCTTTGCCCTTACCATGTGACAGGGTAACCGTGCCATTGGCCGGCCCCTGTCACATGGTAGGAGCACTGGACGGCTGGCGCCATCTTTAAAATGGCGCCTGCTGTCCAGTGCTCCTACCATGTGACAGGGGCCGGCCAATGGCACGGTTACCCTGTCACATGGTAAGGGCAAAGGGCCATCGGCGCCATTTTTATTAGTGGCAGCCGACGGCCCGAGAGTGGGAGATTGCTCCCGAGGCCCAATGGACCACCAGGTAATTTTAAAACATTTTGGGGGGGTCGGGAGGGTGGTGGAGGCTAAGGGAGCGGTTTTAACGGGTCGGGGTGGGGTTTTTGTTTATCGGCCGACAGCCTGAGCGCGAGAGAATGCTCCCGGGACCCCCGCTGGACCACCAGGTAATTTTAAAACATTTTTGGGGGGGTCGGGAGGGCGGAGGAGGCTAAGGGAGCGGTTTTAAAGGGTCAGGGTGGGTTTTTAGGTTGTGTCCTAACTCCCGTTAGTGTGCACTAACCCGATTAATGATTATTTCATGATAAATCGGTGGAATTTCTATTGTATCGCACTCTTTAACGATTAATGACGATTTAAAAAATATCGGACGATATTTTAAATTGTCAAAAAATGATTCACATCCCTATTATGTAAGGGTATCAGTGGGTAGAGTCAGTGTCTCTTCATTACAGACCTTATTCTACCAGAACCCACTGTAATCCAATTATTCCTGGGATTATGAATCCTGGATATCAGACTTCTCTGTGGGAGTGGGGGTGGATACTCAGGATGCTTCAAAGTTGGGAAAACTGAATGTCTCATAGTGATAGGTCTTGTTCTACTAGACCCCACTATAAACCATTTATTCCTGGGTTTCTGAATCCTCTGTGAGAGTTGGGAGAGATATTCTGGATGTTGCAAGGAAGGAGAGGCTATTTGAATCTTGTATAATATCTCTTTCAGGTGCATTAGCTTTTTATTCATGGCAGACAGCTGAAGGCAAATTAAACAACCCTTAATTCTACAAATGATAGTCCTTGGGATATAAGTATCACAATTGTTGCACTGAATAAATGACATGTTGCTAATAGTAACTAATAAGCTAGTTAAGAGATTGGTACTTCAGGCCTATAGTAATAAATTATCCTAGTTCCATAGAAGAAACATTTTTAATTGATAGAGTAGTTCTCTGTTAAAGATCACATTGATAATTGTGGAGTTGTTTTAAAGTCATATGACTCATGTCTCTAAGAATGCTTCTTCCAATTTTGTCATATTCACCAATTATGGAAATATAATACCTTAGGTTTGGTAAGATTAACATATGCCCTGTTCATTTTAAGGCTCAGTCATTATAATATTCTTTATTTGGGCCTTCTACTTCATCTTCCACTTCCTCTTTGAAGTAGCTGCAACTTTGCGAGAGATGAGGCAGCGACAACCGAGACAACTGGCATAGGGGGAGCAGCATGAAGAGCTGAAGGTACCCTTCCCCCCTGATGGAATGAGCAAGGGCCTCATGTGGACACCAGCACCAAAGAGATGGTCCCTCCCTTGGCCATCCCACTGATCGAAGCCCACCCACCACCACCAGCACTGCCATCCTCTTTGAAGGGTCTGCAATTTCATGAGAGTTGAGGCCACGGTGACTGGAGCAACCGGCACTGGGGGTGGGGCAGCGTGAAGCACTGAAGGCGCCACTCCCTCCTGACAGAATGAGCAAGGGGCTCAGGTGGATGCTGGTGCCAATAAGGCAGTCCCTCCCCTGGCCCAACCACTGACTGAAGCCCACCCACCACCACCAGCACCGGCATCCTCTTTGAAGTGGCTGCAACACCACTTGAGGGAGGCCGTGGTGATAGGAACAACCAGCACTGGGCGTCAGCGTGAAGAGCTGAAGGCACCCCTCCCCCTCGATGGAATGAGCAAAGGGCTCAGATGGATGCTGGTACCAAGAAGACGGTCCATCACCCAGCCCAACCACTGACTGAAGCCCACCCACCATGACCAGTACCGACATCCTCTTCAAAGTGCCTGCAAAGCTGTGGGAGGTGAGGCTGTGGCGATTGGAGCAACCAGTACGGGGGGGGGGGGGAGGAGGGGCAGCGTGAAGATCTGAAGGCGTCCCTCCTGACAGAATGAGCAAGGGGTTCAGGTGGATTCCAGTGCCAAGAAGTCTTTGTCTCCCCCAGCCCGCCCACTGACCAAAGCCCGTCCACCGCCAGAATAACTGCACAATCAACTCCTCGCACAACATATTACTCTGGTCTGATCACCAACTAATAAAAGCTGAAATAGCCCTCCTCAACAAACAACAATCAATCACAAATATTAATCAACCTTTCACCTATAGAAAAAAGATAGAACCGAAATTACTTGAAGAAACAATTAAAAATAAAATAATGAAGCAGGAGGGGATTCTAAAATGGCCGCACGCTAACCTGCCACGCTCTGAGCCGACCTGCTTCCCCTAAATTTCTTTCTTATATTACACTTTTTCGGAGTACCTGCTACATGGGGAAAGGAAAGGAAGGGCCAGAGTGTTCCCCGAAGCCTTGGATGGTTCGCTGTTTTCAGGTCTGATGGATCAACCTGTTGTTTGGAGCCAGGAGCTCTCACAGGGCTCCGTGGAGTCGTCCTTGGGAAGACAGCGGAGTGGTGTTCCATCACTGTCAGTCCCGGACCTTGAATCCTCTTTCTCACCGGAGCTGCGTCTGGTTCCTCCTCAACCTGGCCCCCCCTCAGGAGAGGCTGATGTGAGCAACCTGCTCCCGTCTCATGGAGATGAACAAGATCAACCAGCAGAAACAGCGTCGGGAGGGGCCAGCACAGAGGAGCATGTAGAAGGAGCAGTCTGCCGGATTAAGATGGGAAATGAACCTCTGCTCAACATTTCACCGATAACCTTGATGGCTGGGCAAGCTACAGCGTCTGTTTCGGAGGTAATAACTGTTTCCTTAATAAAACCTCCCAATATAACTTTAGATATAATTTAGGAAGCAATTGCAAATCTCTCAAACCAAACCTCTCAATTTGTTTCTCAGCAACGTGACTTCTCAATACAGTTAATTTTTCTCAGACCCAAGTTTTCGATAACACAAGTGGAAGCTTTGGAGTCCAAGGGGACAATTATGCAGAAATCTGAAGATACTATTTCGGCTGGCCATTTGTTTTTGCAGAATAAAATAGAAAATATGGAGAATAATATATGTCAGTGTAATCTTAGGATATTAAATTTTCCTAAGAAAAAGTTTACAACACCTGTTGAGATGCTTCGTTGATACTTTTTAGAAGTACAATCTATTAAAGAAAATCTGCTTCCACCTATCTCCAAAGCATATTACCTGCTGAATAAATTATCATCACAATTGGATAACAGGTCTGCAGATATTGCTCCAATTGATACATCTCATTTGTCCTCCTTCCTAGAGAGTTCAAAGGAAGAAGAATAATATCTTCAACATTAATTGTCACTTTTGCCTTGGACTCAGACTGGGGCTTTGTATTAAAAATGTTTTTTCGAAGGAGAGATATAATGTTTCTAGGATACAAGATCCGAATGCTCCTGGATGTTGCTAAAGTAACATAGTTAAAAAGGAAGCGTTTTCTGATAATGTGCCCTGTTTGAGAGCTGATTTTTGGTTATATTTTCCATGTAAATGTGTTATTAAGCATGCTGGGGTCAAATATTTCTTTTTTGATCCGTCCCAGCTAAATTCTTTCTTGAATGATAGAATAATGCAGGATTCATTTCTCAAATAGCTCTTAAATATTCTGTCCTGACAATAGGATTTAGAGAGCTCAACATGTTAGCAGGAGGTGGCTTGTTGCTTATAATTACTTTTGTTTAAAATTTCTTCACTAATTTTCAATTGGAATACCTTCCTTTTATAGTGGTCTAAAAGGGTATTATTGAGATTATGTAATACTTGATTTGTTTTTCTTCTTCTTTTGTATGAGTCTCTTTATACCATTTCTTGTCAAGTGCTTTAACTTGTTAACTGTTTAAAAAATGATAAATAAGAATTAAAAAAAAAAAAATAAAATAGATTTTGATCATGATAATGTCTCCTTGTCTTTTGAGTCCTGGGATAAAATTATCAATGAAATAGTTAATACTCTAAGCCCAATCCAGAAAAAAAGTTCCAGAACGAATGCAATACAGCCAAAGAAAAGAAACTATGGTATAGCAAAGAACTAAGAACACTAAACTGACCCTGAGAAAATCTGAAAAGCAATGGCAGAAACACAAATATGTGGAATCCTTAGACAAGTACAAATCACTATTAACAAAATACCGTGAGCAAATAAATAAAGCAAAAAGAATACTACTACACAAAACAGATTCATGGTGTAATGTTTAATTTCAAATTACTCTTTGAAACTGATAAAAACCTAATCAAGGACCGTGTTCCTCAACATCAAATAACTATGAATTTTCAAAGAACTCCTGCAATGAATATGCCACTGCTTTGTTAAATAAAATCAATGCATTAAAAACACAATTCTCCACCTGCTTGAAAACAAAAGAGCCTAAGAAAAACCTGGACAAGCAAAATGGAATTCATTCAACCCCGTATCTAAACTCAATATAAATCAAATCATTACAAAACTCAAACCTGCAATCCACCCACTGGACCTAATACTGCAAGTATCCTGAAAGCAGTACACAGTGTAATCATTCCGACAATCACAACCTTAATAGACCACTCACTAACAGAAGGATGGGTCCCCGCCGGGGCTAAACAAGCTGTGCTTAAACCAATCCTAGCAAATAAAACAGGCAGAATCGATGATTGGGACAATTTCCAACCAATATCAACCTGCCTTTCATTTCTAAAATCCTAGAAAAAGGAGTGTTATCACAATTAGAGCGACACCTAGAAGAAAATAATATACTATATCCAAACCAATTTAGTTTCAGAAAAAATCGCTCAACATAAACCCTACTCATTTCCTTAACCGACTCTATAATACAAGGGTTTGAAAACAATGAATCCTATATCCTGGTACTAATTGATCTAACAGCAGCCTTTGCCACAGTTGACCATTCTCTGCTATGCCATCAACTGAGAAAAATAGGAATAGATTGAAAATGTTAACAAATGGTTCTCTTCCTTCCTAGAAAACAGGACTTTCCAAGTCAAACTGGGCAATCATATTTCTGACACTATCCCAATCGATACTGGTGTCTGTTGTGTCCATCGGTGCCCAACGCCATCTCTCCGCCCTTCTTACCTCTCTGGCGCCTCCCTCTCCATCCGCGGGAAGACTGGCTACCGCGGTGTTCTCCTGCCACTTGTCCTCGGGCATTCCCGGACTGGCTCGACGCTGCAACCACCATGTTTCCTGGAGGCCTAGGGGCGTGCGCATGGCGCAGCCCCGATTGAAGTACCGGCATTGGCGCCAACCTCGGGGGACGTCCCCCGAAGATGACGTCCCCCACAATGGATATTTAAGGTCTTGGAATTTGCTAACACATCGAGTTAGCAAGGGTTTCGCTACCTAAGCTACTCTGCCTTCTCGGACTTACCAGAGGTACCCGCTCCTCGGGGGCCTCGCTCTCTCCTTGTTTTTTTCAGGTGACAGTCTTTAACCGGTACTCGCTCCTCGAGGGCCCTCTTCCCAGACTTACTTCGTATTCTCTTCTGCCTGGAAGTCTTCACTACCAACTATCTCAGTTACATCAGTGAGTTACCATCGTTCTCTCTGAGCTTTCCCTGGAACCAGTTACTCGCTCCTCGAGGCCCTATACTTTCCAGCTCCTGGGCTTCATTGGGACATTGTATGAGTGTTACATCTGCATACCCTGCCTACTCACTATATCTCAGTCTCTCTTCAGCTCAGCCTCCAGGGATCGCTGCTCCAGTATCTGAGGGACTACAGCCTAGCCGGACTTGCCAGCTCACCTCTGCCATCTCTGGTGGTTCAGTATACTGTCTAATAAAGAACTAGTGTGTGTTTGTCTTCTAACTTTGAGCCTGACCAGTGGTCCCTCTCGGGGTCATTCCCCGGGGGCTTGGTCATCTGCCACTGGTCCAAGGATCCACCCTCAACTATCTGATTGCTCCTCCCATCAGGCATCAGATCAATAATAGATTGCTAACTCCAAGCAGACTGTTAATTCTGAAAATAACAGTTTGCTAACTCCATGGATCCGGCACAACTCAGTGCTTTGCAGGCCATACCGGGCCTGGCCCAACGAATTGTGGAGCAGCAAGATGCTTTGGAGAATCTTACTTCAGCATTTCATCAACTACTCACACAGAAGGTTCAAGGAACAACCTCCAACCAGGAAGGTCAGTCACTGGAGGTAACTTTGAAGACTGCTGTACCACTGGCGGCTCCAATCCGCTTTTCCAGAGAAATCCAGAAGACCCGGGGCTTTTTGAACCAGTGCTGCATGCACTTTGTCTTACAGCCTCTCTATTTCCTACCGCTCTCTCCAAGACTACCTACATCCTTTCATACCTGGATGGTAGGGTTTGTCGTGGGCATCTACCTTGTGGGAACACAAGGACTCTATTTTGCAGGACATAGAAGGATTTATGGACTTGTTTAAATCCATTTTCGATGATGACCCTGCTCAAATGTCTATAGCCGGTTCTGCTTTAGTGGATTTGAAGCAAGGCAGCAGATCATTGGCTGAATTTGCCATAGAGTTCAAAATTCTTGCGGCAGAACTTTGCTGGGACTCCAAATGTCTCAAGACTCTCTTCTGCAGAGGCCTGGATAACCGTTTGAAGGACGAGCTGGCTGCTCGCCAAACACCTGACTCACTGGATGAATTAATAGCCTTAGCTACTCGGATTGATTTACGACTCCAGGACAAGGTGAAGGAACTCCGGCCTACAGCGGTACCCGGGTTGAAACAGGCCAGTGCTGTCTCTACACCTCAGATGGTTCCAGTAATCCCTGCTGCTGATACAGATGAACCTATGCAACTGGGTCACAGTCGGTTGACCTCCAAAGAGGTACTGTGGTCAGCCCAGCCACAATGTCTCCACATGCTTCATTCGTCCAGAAAATGGACGGGCCTGAGTCCTGCAGGAGAACTGTTCTTAGGCCATACCACGACATCTCCTCCACTCTCTCTCCCAGTCTAGTTGACTTATGGACCAATCACGGTTCAGACTCCTAACCTAGTGGACTCAGGGGCAGGAGGCAACCTCATTCTCCGATGTCTAGTGGAAGACGTGAGAAGTCCTCTCAACAAGCTGAAAGATCCACTACAGTGTCATCTTTTGAAGTGGGCTTTGGACGTTCCCCAACTTCACTACTTCCTCTGAAGATCTCAGTGACGTTCCCAGCTCATCCATTGCTGCTGATAACTCATATTCAGTGAATTCTTCCGAGACTCAAGATCTACCTGTCATCAATGCAGAAGACGACTTGGAATACAAGGTCAAAGAAGTCCTGGATGTTCGTAAGAGAGGCAAGAATTTTGAATACCTTCTAAAATGGGAAGGCTTTGGCCCCGACGAAAACTCTTGGGAGCCTCAGACCAATATCCTGGACAAAGAGATGCTTCGTCAGTTCCATCTCGCGCATCCTTCAAAACGTAAGCCTGGTACCCGAAGAGGAAGTCGCCCTTTGAAGGGGGGTACTGTTGTGTCCGTCGGTGCCCGATGCCCTCTGTCCGCCCTCCTTACCTCTCTGGCGCCTCCCTCTCCTTCCATGGGAAGGCTGGCTACCGCAGTGTTCTCCTGCCACTTGTCCTCAGGCGTTCCCGGACCGGCTCGATGCTGCAACCACCATGTTTCCTGGAGGCCTAGGGGCACGTGCGCGGCATGGCCCCGAATGAAGTACCGGTATTGGCACGAACCTCGGGGGCGTCCCCCAAAGATGACATCACCCGCGACGGATATTTAAGGTCTTGGAATTTGCTAGCACATCGAGTTAGCAAGGGTTTCGCTACCTAAGCTACTCTGCCTCCTCAGACTTACCAGAGGTACCCACTCCTCGGGGGCCTCTTCCACTGGTCCAAGGACCCACCCTCAACTATCTGATTGCTCCTCCCATCAGGCATCAGATCAATAACAGATTGCTAACTCCAAGCAGACTGTTAGCTCTGAAAATAACAGTGTCCCACAGGGCTCACCACTCTCAGCTACACTATTCAATATTTATCTGCTACCTCTATGTTCAATACTAGCAAATCTAGGAATCCACTGTTACGACCATGGCTGCTATGCAGCCGCCTCACCACCAGAGGTCCCCCACGAGCATGTTCTTCTGGCTGGCCCACTCCTTCCTTCCTGTCTACTCTATACCCCAGAATTTCCTTTATAACCCTGCCTAGCAGTTCCATCGGTGCTTCAGCATCGAGCTTGCCTGGGCTCCCTGCTCTAGCCTCTTTCGCCTTCTGTCTGTGGCCTACGGGCCTCTGCCTTCTGTCTGTGGCCTACGGGCCTCTGCCTGCTGTCTGTGGCCTACGGGCTTCTGCTTATGGTGTGTGTGTGTGGCCTACGGGCCTTCTGTCCGCTGTCTGTGGCCTACGGGCCCTCTGTCTGCTGTCTGTGGCCTACGGGCTTCTGCCTACTGTATGTGTGTGGCCTACGGGCTTCTGCCTACTGTGTATGTGTGTGTGGCCTACGGGCTTCTGCCTATTGTACATGTGTGGCCTACGGGCCTCTGCCTACTGTGCGTGTGTGTGGCCTACAGGCTTCTGCCTCCTGTGTGTGTGGCCTACGGGCCTTCTGTCTGCTGTGTGTGGCCTACGGGCCTTCTGTCCACTGTGTGTGGCCTATGGGCCTCTGCCTGCCGTCGGTAACCTATGAGCTTGCTGCCTGCTGTGTGTGTGTGGCCTACGGGCCTTCTGTCTGCTGTGTGTGGCCTACGGGCCTCTGCCTGCTGTCGGTAACCTACGAGCTTGCTGCCTGCTGTGTGTGTGTGGCCTACGGGCCCTCTGTCTGCTGTCTGTAGCCTTCGGGCCCTGTGCCTCGCTCTGCTGCCTTCGGGCTTATGTGTTTCATGTTCAATGTTAGTGCTGTCCTGGTTTGTCTGTCCAGTTCTCTGTCAGTCTTGTTTCTTCAATTCAGTCACTTATACCTCCAGTCATTATCACTCATACCTGCACGCTTCCTGAGTTCATCCTTACCAGCACCCAGTTCCAGTTTCCTGTACATCTTTACCTACATTCACGTTCACACATACTTCCATGCTGTTCCAGTCTTCAAGTTCACTCTTACCTTCATGCATCTGGTATCAGGTATCTCCAGCCAGTATTAGACTCGGTCTGCCTATTCCACCTTCCCACTTGCCCATAGGGTTTACTCATTCCTGCCTGCATCAGCCAGCATCTAGATTCTTCTGCAATCCTGCCTTTCTCCACCCTGAGACACCCCTGTTAGTGGTGTTCACGACTCCGGGCCTGAGCCCATTCGAAACATCCACATCTTCCTATAAGCAGACAACATTCAATTCTACATCCCCTTTGACCTAACACTTGAAAAAACTGCATTGACTCTGACAACATACATGAAGACATCACAAAATAAGCTTTCTCAATTAAAATTAACACTAAACACAAAAAAAACTGAAATTGTGTGGTTACGGAGAAATTTCGCAATAATCAAACTGCCATCCCTAGACCTGGGAAGCTTTAACATTACTCCCTCAGATCAAGTACAGGACCAAGGAATACAGCTCAATGAGAACCTCACAATGAAAAAGCATATAAGCAAATTAATTAAAACAGGATACTCCAAGCTAAGAATACTACATTGGCTGAAACCATTTCTAACAACCCAATACTTCCGCACTGTTCTACAAACATTAATATTCTCAAACTTAGATTACTGCAACTCACTATTATTAGGCCTACCCTCAGGATTATTAAAACCACTACAGCTATTACAAAATGCCTCCACCAGACTCTTACTAGGGACAAGGAAATTTGACCATATCACCCCCTTGCTCATAGCACTGCACTGACTTCCTGTACAATACAGTATTCATTATAAAGTAATAACACTAATTTTTAACATTATCAACAACATCAACCCATGTTTAATTGGAGTGACACTTCAACCATACACACCACAGAGACCCCTAAGATCATAAAACAAAGGACTTCTAAAGGTGCTTACAACATGGAACACACGGCTAAATCAAATAAGAGACCAAATGTTTTCCATAGCAGGCCCCAAGCTATGGAACTCTCTTCCAGAATTATTATGTCTGATAACAGAAAGAAAGAATTTCAAATGTAAACTGAAAACTTGGCTCTTTAGAAATGCATATAATTTAGCATAAATTACCAATATGCAGATAACCAAACTGCCACTAACAGAAATCATGATAGCATAATGAACAATATACACTGACGGGCGGATTTTAAAAGCCCTGCTCGCGTAAATCCACCCGGATTTTCGCGAGCAGGGCCTTGCGCGCTGGCGCGCCTATTTTGCATAGGCCGCCGGCGCGCGCAGAGCCCCGGGACGCGCGTAGGTCCCGGGGTTTTTTGAAGGGGCATGGCGGGGGCGTGTCGGGGGTGGGACCGGATGACGTGGCGTTTCGGGGGCGGGGCCGGGGGCGTGGCGCTGGCCTGGGGGCGTGGTCCAGGCCTCCGGACCAGCCTCCGGGTCGGAAGACGGTTGCTGGCGCGCGTCGATTTACGTCTGCTTCTCGCAGGCGTAAATCTAGGGACAAAGGTAAGGGGGGGTTTAGATAGGGCCGGGGGGTGGGTTAGGTAGGGGAAGGGAGGGGAAGGTTAGGGGAGGGCGAAAGGAAGTTCCCTCCGAGGCCGCTCTGATTTCGGAGCGGCCTCGGAGGGAACGGAGGCAGGCTGCGCGGCTCGGAGCGCGCAGGCTGCCCAAAATCGGCAGCCTTGCACGCACCGATCCAAGATTTTAGAGAATACGCGCGGCTATGCGCGTATCTTATAAAATCCAGCGTACTTTTGTTTGCGCCTGCTGCGCAAACAAAAGTACGCGAATCTGCTTTTTTTAAAAATCTACCCCTGAATGTCGTAAAGTGAAATGATAGTAGAATTAGATTTTGAATTTACTGTTCTGTTGACCCAGAAGATGTATGAATATGCACTAGAATATATATTTGCTACAATGCTGAATGAATGTTAAACCACCACCATCAGCACTGGCATCCTCTTTGAAGCGGCTGCAACACCGCAAGAGGGAGGCCGTGGTGACCGAAGCAACCAGCACCAGGGGGGCAGCATGAAGAGCTGAAGGCACCCCTCCCCCTCAAAGGAATGAGCAAAGGGCTCAGGTGGATGCCGGCACCAAGAAGAAGGTCCCTCCCCAGCTCACCCACTGACCGAAGTCTACCCACCACTACTAGAACCGGCGTCCTCTTCGAAGCGGCTGCAATGCTGGAGTTGCGCCGGTAGGCACGAGCACAAAGGAGTGCGACAAAGGAGCTTGTCCCTTTATGTCCCCCTTCATGTGTGCCTGAAGTGATGCTGAAATAAATACAGCCCTCACCTAACTAATCATATAATGGAGCCAGCTCATATCATTGAAACCATCTCAGGTCAAGAAAGCCTTGGAAATCTTCAGAGAGCCTCAAAACTCAAACAAAGAAAGAGCAAAAACCTGATCTATCCCAAGATAAGTAACAACTCTCCTGTTATCTCCTCCTGCCTAATGTTCTCTCTCCTTTTACTAAATCTTCAATCACTGTCAAAGAAAATCCCACTGATTAATGATCTGCTAGAGGAACTAAATACCACTATATTCTGCATAACTGACACATGGCTAAAAGACAATGTAATGTTCTCTTAAATCAAATTGATAACCCCAACTGTGATATCTTTCACGTTCCCATACACAAACATAAAGGTGGGGGTCTATTAATAATTTGTAAAAAAGATCTTAAACTTAAACCCTATAAAGTTGAAATTAACCCTCCCCACGAAGTGGCAATACTAAAATCAACTCAAATAAATATTTGTCTATTCTATTGTCCATCTGGAACACTCCTAAATGACTGCTCACCACTAATCGAAATTTTCACTAAAGTGTTTCCTGCTCCTGTATCAATATGTTGTGCGAGGAGTTGATTGTGCAGTTATTCTGATTGGTGAAAATTAAGTCAAGGATGCGTCCTGCTTTATGAGTTGGGTGTTTTACAGAATTTGAATGCTGACCAAGAATATAAATACTGATTTTGTAAACCATTGTGATCTTCTTTTGGAACGACAGTAGCAGCATAAGCTTTATCCAGATCTAGGACCAGAGATAAATTATGCCTGGACCTGAAGAATTTATCCACAGTTTCTCATTTGCTTTTGAAACATTTAAAGCACTAACTCTGATTTTGAAGCGTTGAATGGACTTGGCCCACATTATCTTACCAACCGCTTTTCTACTAATATTCCACCCCACACATTACAATCAGTTCTTGAGGTCCTAAGGGGAAGAAACTACTGAAGACCTAGAAACAGACCTTTTCCTGATTTGATCTGGAATGCTGTGCCCAGGAGAGAGTGCCTATGCACCATTCATACACCAGATGAAAACTTGCCTTGTCAAGCTTTTAATGCTGTAGCTTAGTTCAGATTATTTTATCTGGTAAAATCAATCTATGGGTATTTTATTTTGTTTTAGTTGATTTTATTTTTTACCAGACAAAAAGGCCCATCAAAATTAATGGGCATAAAGGGCATTGGAACAAAGTATGTCTCCCTCTTACGCTCACTCTCTCTCTCTCTCTCTCTGAAAGACAGTCATCACCCACATTTCCTCATTCTCTGTCGCTCACTCATTCTGACACATCATCTCCCTCTCATATGTTTCTCACATATATTCACTGTCTCCTTTACACACTCGATTTGACCCACACTGAGTCTCTGCCTTTGTGTCACATCCCTTTTGTATCTAGCTCATACCAACAGACCTGGTTTAACTGCAGGATGCACCCTTTTCTGTCAGTCATCTCTCAGTTACATTTTGCCCCTTACTATACTTTTCTAGATACTCTGTGAAGTGTTAGTTCTTAATTTGCTTACATGTACAGTAGAGTGCATGAGCATGCCGTATGGACAATGCACAGCAAACCAGCATGTGGTTTGCTCCAGAAGCACACTTTTTGGATTTTTAGCCATAAATAGAACATGCAATCTGACTAAGATCCCCACACGCTGCTGAGTTTCAAGGTGCACTTTTTGCATCCTGGTTCTGTGGGAAATATTTATTTATTATTTATTTTTGGTTTTTTATATACCGATCTTCTTACATTGGATGCAAATCAAACCGGTTTACAGTGAAACATTAGAATTTGCCTAAGAGCATTACATAGAACAAAGAACATAGAACATAGAGCAACTTAAAATGCTTATGGTAATCTCTCAGGGTTAAAAATCCACCACGAATGCTAATATTGTGTAATACAGTCACGATACTTCAGACTGGTATATAAGTTGAAAGTCTTATTTATTCACAAATCGGCAACTCCAATGTTATACAGCGCAATTTTTCATGCACACGGGGTCCCCCGACACGGTCCCGTGTTTCGCCAGCGGCTGCGTCGGGAGGGATGCCCACAATTTCAAAGAGGAAAATCTAAAAATTAACAAAAGGACTGTATAAGAAATAGTAATGGTACAGAGTCAATACAGGTAGATGCACACATACATTTTACCTTTAGACGGATTTCTTAAGTTCCAGGCATGGAGTGCGTTCGAGCGAGGTTCAAGGACAGCTTAAAAGCTGTCAAAACTCGCGCCAACCAGATTTCAAAGACCAATCAGAAAAGAGAAAGAGCCAACCTATCGCAGCTGAGGTGGTATCAGCTGCAGCCTATCAAGATTATGTAAAATGAAACCATTCGATTTCTTTATTAAGGCCCTTGGGAATCACACAGTCTAACCGGTGTATCCACCTTTGTTCACAACGCGTCAGTAAAAGATCAAAATCACCACCACGTAATGGAGGTGTCACAATTTCTAAAACAAAAAAGAATAAATCAGAAATTGTGTGAGAGCGTGATAACCAATGATCCACTAGGGGGGCCAAGTTACGGGAATGTTTAATATTTGATCTATGTTCGATCACTCGGGTACGTATCTGTCTTGTGGTTTTTCCTACGTATAGCATATCACAAGGGCAGCGGATAATGTAAACCACGCCTATGGAGGCACAGTCCGAATCTTGACGTAGAGTATAACGTCTTGAGGAAAGGGGTTCGATGAAATCAGAAAGAGTAGTTGTGTGTTTGCAAACTGAGCAGTTTCCACAGG
The DNA here is from genome assembly GCF_901001135.1 of Rhinatrema bivittatum. NCBI lineage: Eukaryota > Metazoa > Chordata > Amphibia > Gymnophiona > Rhinatrematidae > Rhinatrema > Rhinatrema bivittatum. The sequence continues at coordinate 259,314,333 of NC_042618.1, forward strand.
GTCTGTGAGTACCAATCTGTGTGGCAATAGAACGATTAGATAGGAAGTCTGAGTTAGTCAGAATATCACGAAAATTTTTTCCTCTACGATACGTAAACCTTAAAGAGCTATGAAACAGAGTAGAGAGTGCTAAGGAAGACCAGTGTTTTCTAAGAATGCAGGATATCGCGTGGCTCGATGGTGAGAACGGCAAAATGCAATTTAAAGAGGAACTATCATCCTTACGAGACGGTAAAAATAACCAATCCCTGTTGACATATAAGGCTCTTTTATAGGCAGCTCTAAGAACTTTGTAAGGGTACCCTCTCAGCCTAAACCGGGAGAGCATCTCCTTAGCTTTTTGAACGTAGTCAGACGTAGAGGAACACAATCTACGTAACCTCAGGAACTGTCCGGTCGGGATGTTGGTTTTTAAGTGTTTGGGGTGACAGCTGTCAAACTTAAGGATTGTATTACGGTCGGTATCCTTGCGAAAAATAGTGGTGGAAAAACTGGAACCGGTATTTAGTATTAGCACATCCAAAAAGGGTATTTGCGAATAATGTAAACAAAAACTAAACTGCATATGGTGATTACATTGGTTTAACCAATCAAAAAATAAATAAAACTGTATTTCAGTTCCCATCCAAATCAATAAAATGTCGTCAATATAACGATACCAGGAGTGCACAAAATGCCACCAATGTGAAGGGTATATGTATGTGTCCTCAAATTGAGCGACAAATAAACATGCTAAACTGGGTGCCATGGTGGCACCCATTGCTGTCCCTTTGATCTGCTGAAAAAAAGAAGACTCAAAACGAAAATAGTTTTTTGTAAGTGCCATAGTAGTCAATTGCATTAGAAATGAAGTGGGGACCCTAGATGGTTCTGTACGGGAATCCAAAGTATTTTCAATTATTGTGAGAGCTTCAGATTGAGGGATATTCGAATAAAGAGAAACGATATCTAAAGTGATAAGTAAAAAAGGTTCAGAGGGAAAATCTGTATTTTCTAATAAGGTAATGAGATGGGAGGAGTCACGTACATATGATTTAATCCGTGGGACAAAAGGTCTTAAAAAAATGTCCACGAATTGTGAAAGGGGCTCCAAAACCGAGCCTATCCCTGATACTATCGGACGCCCCGGTGGGTTCTCGAGGGATTTGTGGATTTTCGGAAGTATATAGAACACTGGTACAACAGGGTTTGGGGTGGTGAGGTAATTAGCTTCCCGGCTGGTGATATAACGATGAGCGACAGCGTCCTGTATAATCGAAGCTATTTCTAACTTTAATACTTCTGTCGGATCTGAGGGTAAGGGGAGATAGAAAGTCGTGTCCTGCAGCTGGCGGAGAACCTCAGTTTTATAATCTGCTCTATTCAAAACCACCGTCCCCCCACCCTTATCTGCCGATTTTATAATGATAGACGGGTCCTCAGACAGAGAGCGTAACAAAGTCCTTTCATGTTTGGATAAGTTAAAGTGTACATATTGACGATCTTGAATCAATAGTTTAATGTCATTCTGAACCAAATCTGAACCAATCTCTCAGGGTTGCCAGCTTCCTAGAAATATTGAATTATCACAGATACTCTGCTACTCCTCTGGGAACTCTGTCCCCTACTTTCCTCCTACCGCAGCATTTCAAATCACCAAAAGGACCAGACGATAAAGAGACCCTACCTCCTTTGCCCCTCTTGGGGGCTGATGGAATTGAAATGCACTGAAAGCGGGCACTGAACACTCGCCCCCAAGCACCCCTCCTGTGAAGGGTTAGTTCCTAATTTGCTTACATGTGCAGTAGAATGCATGGGCATGCTGTATGGACAATGCACAGCAACCAGCATGTGGCTTGTGGTTTGCTCCAGAAGCCCACTTTTTGGATTTTTAGCATATAATCTGAACATGCAATCTAAGATCCCCATATGCTGCTGAGTTTCAAGGTGCACCTTATGCATCCTGGTGCTGTGGGAAACATGGCAATCTCTCAAAAATTCAAGCATCCATATGTCCTTCAATATATATTGCAAAGGTCTGGGATTTATCACAAAATTGTAAGGTCAGACAAAGGACACAGAGGATTTACGCGCGCAGGGCACTCGTGCGCCGGCGCACCTATTTTGCATAGGCCGCCGGCGCGCGCAAAGCCCCGGGACGCGCGTAAGTCCCGGGGCTTCGTAAAAGGGGCGGGAGGGGGCGTGTCCAGGGCAGGGGGCGGTCCAGGGCGTGTCCGGGGGCGTGGCGACGGTTCGGGGGCGGGCCGGGAGGGCGGTCCTGAGTCCCCCAGCACTGCGACCTGTGCCGGGGGATGCCGGGGCGGCGCGCACAAGTTACACCTGCTTCAAGCAGGCGTAACTTGCCCAACAAAGGTAGGGGGGTATTTAGGTAGGGCTGGGGGGTGGGGTAGATAGGGGAAGGGAGGGGAAGGTGGCGGGACGCGGAAGGAAAGTTCCCTCCGAGGCCGCTTCAATTTCGGAGCGGCCTCGGAGGGAACGGAGGCAGGCTGCGCAGCCGATTTTGCGCAGCCTTGCGCGCGCCGACCCCGGATTTTATAAGATACACACGGCTACGCGTGTATCTTATAAAATCTGGTGTACTTTTGTTCGCGCCAGTGGCGCGAACAAAAGTAAGCGCACGCATATGTTTTGAAGATCTACCTCAGAGTGTCTTTTTCCTGAATCTGTCTGCCGGCACTTTTTTTAAACTTACTTTTTAAAATTTATTTTAAGATTTTGTTCCTCCTACTTAATATCGCAACAATATTAAGTAGGAGGATGTACAGAAAAGCAGTATTTTCTGCTTTTCTGTACAACTTTTGAGAATGCTCAGCAATTAATGCCTGCTCTAGGCAGGCGTTAATTTTTGAGTGTAAAAATGTGCGTCTTAGATGCACATTTTATTTTGCATTGCGGGTGATTATTAATAGCCTTATCGACATGCATTTGAATGTGATGAGGGCTATTAATTTCGCCGCACATTGGATGCACGTTGTGTAGGCACTAATCCCCTTATGCATAAGGGGATTAGGTAGCGCCAACCCGCGTCCAACTGTGGGTTAAACAGTGCGCTTTGCTGAACACACTATATTAAATCGGCCCCTATATGATTTGACTTGGAATGGGGGGGAGGGTGGCACTATCTCATCCTTTGTTTCAGGCAGTAGATTCCCTTGAGCTGCCCCTGCCTGTGGTTCAGGCAGTGAGACATTTCCTTTGTCTGTGTGTGTGTGTTTGTTTAAACTGGTATTGTAGTGGTGCTTGTCTGGCACAAAAATGGAGCAGGACACACAGCCTAGTGTTCAAAATAAAGTAGTTTACTGATTGTTTCCAAAATGTAATCAATGTCCAATTTGTAGAAATAACTGAAAGCATTGATGGATTTGTTCTGTCTGTGTCTACATGCTGATGACTCAGGTTCCTGGGTGATTCCTAACACTCCTTCACTGTGTTTGAGAGGCCCAGTCTCTTGGGAAATCCTGCCCTGTGTGGGATCCCCTTAAAGCAGGGGTCGGGAACCCATGGCTCGCGAGCCAGATATGGCTCTTTTGAGGGCTGCATCTGGCTCGCAGACAAGTGTCGCCATACTTCGCGGTTCCCCGCTGACCCAGCTGCTCCCCGGTCCTCCGCCGCCCGGGCTTAAAATGCTGTCAGCCCGGGCGGAACGCGGCAGGACAGCTGGAGTCAGCGGCACCGGCGTGCCCTCTTCTCCCCCCCCCCCCCCCCCCCCGCGGCCCGGAAGAGGAAGTGGAGAGCATCGGGTGCCTGCGCGGGAAGAAGAGACCACACTAGCGTGGTCTCTTCTTCCGCGCAGGCACCCGATGCTCACCACTTCCTCTTCCGGGCCGCGGGGGGGAGGAGAAGAGAGCACGCCGACTGGAGTCATCCGGGTGCCTGCGCGGGAGTCATCGGGTGTCAGCCGGGTGCCAGCGCTGGAGTCATTGGGTGCCTGCACGGGTCTTCCCGCGCAGGCACCCGATGCTCTCCACTTCCTCTTCCAGGCCGCGGGAAGAAGAGAGCACGCCGGTGCTCTCTTCTTCCCGCGGCCCGGAAGAGGAAGTGGAGAGCATCGGGTGCCTGCGCGGGAAGACCCACGCAGGCACGCTAGTGTCCGACGGGAAGAAGACTGCAGCGCGGCTCGGAGGAAAATGAAAATCTTCAACCGCGGCCGATGGGACTCCGCCTTCGCCTCCGCGAGGGCTGAAAATGAAGGAGGTTAGCGTTGGGAGGTGGCTGCTGCTGCCGCGAGTTCCCGGGGGGGGGGGGAAGGGGGAGAGAGAGAGTGAATGAATGAGCGAGCAAGCATGTGTGTTTGAGATCCTGTGTGTGTGAGTGAGAGATTGCATGTATGTGAATGATTGAGAGCCTGTATATGTGAAAGAGAGTATGTCTGTGATTGAGATCCTGCCTGTGAGAGAGAGAGCATGAATGTAAGTTTACCATTGGGAACCTGTATGTGTAAGTTTGTAATTGAAAACCTGTTTGTTTGAAAGAGTATGTGTGTATGATTGAGATCCTTTGTGTGTGAGAGAGATCATGTGTATGTATGATTAAGAGCCTGTGTGTATAAGTAAGAGAGAGATCATGTGTGTCTGTGTCTGATTGACAGCTGGTTTAGGTGATGGAGCATGTGAGTATGTGATTGAGAGCCTGTGTTTAAATGAGAGAGAGAGACCATGTGTGTCTGTGTGATTGAGAGCTGATTTAGGTGAGGGAGCATGTGAGTATGTGATTGAGAGCCTGTGTTTAAATGAGAGAGAGAGACCATGTGTGTATGTGTGTGATTGAGAGCTGATTTAGGTGAGGGAGCATGTGAGTATGTGATTGAGAGCCTGTGTGTAAATGAGAGAAAGAGAGGACATGTTTGTAAGCATGTGAATGAGAGTCTGTGTGTGAGAGAAAAAGACAGCATGTATTTATGTGATTGAAAGCCTGTGTGTGTGTAAGCGTGAAAAGATAGACAGCATGTGTGTAAATGTGTAATTAAGAGCCTATATAAGTGAGAGAGAAAAAACATTTGTATATGTGAGTGACTGAGAGCATGTGTGTATAGGTGTGTCATTGAGAGCCAGTGTGAGAGAGAGCGCTGGTATGTGACTGAGAGAGGAGAAAGTTCCAAGCAAACCACCCCACCTCCTGCTAATTCAGAACAATCTCAGGACACCTGGATATCAAACGTTCCCAGGTATGCAGAGCAAAAAAATTTTTGTATCCTTATTATTTTTCATTACTGGATCTTTGTGTCTGCTATTTTGAAATATTTTGTTGGTATCTGGAAATGTTTTATATGAGTTTTTAATTATTGGATATTCCACTCATCAGCTGTTTCGAAATATGTTCTTTTTGTTAGTACAGTTTTACTGCTGATGATTTTATATTTCTTGATTTGTTTTATAAGGATGTGTGATGTTTCTTTTTTCCTTTGTTACACTGCATACAGAGACTCTGGCTTGTTGCAGTTTCCAATTCAGTTTTTGTCTGCATGCTTCTTGTTATGCGTTTTGGTCTCTTTATTCTATGTTAGGTGAGGGACAGCACGTGATTCAGGTGAGGTTTTCTGCTGGCGTGTAGTTTCTGTGTAGGACTCTATAGCAGCCTGACTTGGTCCGTTTTCCTAATAGGAGATGTATTGGTGTCTTAAGGCCTGGTGTAATATTTTCAGAGACTTATTGTACTTTAAAAGTGTGATCTTACATAAAATGCACACATTTACTTGTATTTAGTTTTAAACATATTGTATGGCTCTCATGGAATTACATTTTAAAATATGTGGCGTTTATGGCTCTCTCAGCCAAAAAGGTTCCTGACCCCTGCCTTAAAGCATAAAATAGTCCTACCTGAGTTTCAAGTTGTTTTCTTCTATCCAGCCTGTGCCTGTGTTTTGGGAGGGAGATCCAGTGGTAGGTCCCCAAATGTGGTCCGCTTCCTTCTTCCTGAAATCTTAGGGGTAGATTTTAAAAAGCCTACGTGCATAAAACCATTGGATTTACGTGTGTAGGTGGGGTTACACACGCCGGGCCTATTTTAAAAAGGCTCAGCGATGAGCGTGAAGCCCCGGGACGCTCGTATGTCCCAGGGCTTCGAAAAAGGGGAGGAGGGGGGCGGTCTGGGGGGGGGGGCGAGGTGGGGCAGGGCCAGAGGCCTCTGGCACAGTGGCCATTTGCTGCTGTGTTGGAGGATCGCGTGCTGGCAGGCTGCCGGCGTGAGCAACAGGTAAAATAAAGGTTGGGAGGGGGTTTAGGATAGGGCAAGGGGGGCGGGAGGGTTAGGGGAAGGGGAATGGAGGTTAGGTTAGGAGGTTGGGAACGGGGGAAGGCCACAGGCATCAGCACACACAAGTTGCACAATTGTGCACCCCCTTGCACGCGCCAACCCCCAATTTTATAACATGCATGCACCGGCACATGCATGTTATAAAATCGGGAGTGCACAACTTTATAAAATCTACCACTTAGTTCTTTGTGACCCTTCAAAAGAACAGGTCTATAGTTGACAGAGATCAAGCTATTAGCTTAAACTCCAATGGAGAGAAGGGGGTGACAAAAACCTCCTTTCAACAAAAGAGTAAAGAATATTTTACTCCACTGTCCTGAAAATACTTCTGGCAATGCTAGTGTCACTGCAGCCCTTCTCTGACCTAGAAGGAAACTGGCAGGTCTTCAGTGTCCTGGCCTCTGGATATGGGGGATGGCCCTCTTAAGAGAAACCCAGGCTGCACTTCAGAAAAATAACTCATAATTAGGAAATCTTCTTAAATTCTCTGCTTTAATTCTGAGGTATATTCTTAACAAGTGGGTAGTGCCTAGAAAAGGCTTTCCTCCAAAAAATATCTTCATTGAGTGAGTAGGCCTCACTATAAAGGAAAACACTCAAAGAGCTCCTCTTTCTGCAAAACCTAAAGTCAAATGCCACAGACCTTCTTCTATTTATTTATCTATCTATTTATTTATTATTTATTTATTTATTTATTTATTTATTTATTTGAGCATTTTTATTTACCAAGTTACGTTGTGAACATCACCTCGTTTTACAGGTAACATAAAGCAGCAACAGGCTTTACAATAATCAGGTAACATAAAGTAGTAACATGTTTTAAACAAGCACAGAAAAAACACCGCAAACTAATTAACTATGTAAAAAACGGGAGGATGAAGAAAAGTATTCTACATTTATCCTAGCCTCTACTTATAGCATAAGGCCTACCCACTCAGGCAGCCTCTGGAGGAGGTGGCAGAACTGTGGTATTCCTTCTAGCTGGTATGTGGAATATTAGGGACATCTAGTGGCTAAACAGAGAGGTGCCACATCTATATCATTTTTACCACCCCAGGCTTTATTATCCTGAAACTGCCCCCTTTCCCACATCTCTCCCCCCCCCCCCCCCCACCATCATTGCATATGTAGGACAGCCTAAACTAAGGTATTCCCAAAGTATCATACAATATTCAAGTTATGTCTGTAAGGAATGAGTCCATTTATGAGCACATGTATTTGCTTAAATTAAAAACAAACTATCTGTCACATCTGATTGATTACCTCACTCTTTACTCTGTGAGAAAGTGACTGGATGCAATCCTCCCATACTGCTAGAAATTTTTTTTTTGAGCCAAAAATACTCTCAAGCTGCCAGTAAGTCCATTTCCATTAAGCCATGCAATGTATTTCTCCAATACCAAAATGAAAGTGGGTTATTCTCTTGCCAAACAAAATAAAGCCTTTTTTCCCTTACCAGACATGCCTTCCATAAAAAGAGTCCAGCACTTTTTCCCTCTCACTCCAAAGGCAATGAGGTCCCCCCCAAAAAAATTCTACTGTTCAAAGAGTTAAAGATTGACCACTAAATCCATAAATTCTTTTATTCTTTCCCAGTAGCGATAAACCTTTGGACAGGACCAAAATATATTACCTAAGTTTCTTCTAGACATGCCACATTTCAGAAATGTTTGTGCAATAGGGATGTGAATCGTTTTCCATATCGTCTTAACGACAGAAATCGTGTGGCAGGGCAAGAAAATCGTCTTAGGCACGATTTTTTAGTTAAAAAATCGTTAAAAATCGTTTTTTCCGATTAGTGCGCACTAACTGGGAGTTAGTGCGCACTAACTGAAAATGATACAATTTGACACTTTTCAGGTCAGTTAAGGTCAGTTTAGGAATGAATATGTATTCCTATTGGCTGCCCTCTTATTTATTCATGTTACCAAGTTTCCTACTGACAGTATATGGGGGATGGGAAACGGAAACAGTTGGTAGCTTGACAAAACAAGTAATGTGATCAGTCAATGTGACTAGAACTTGTGCCCTAACCCTGATACCAGGGGTATTGTGATCTTCCTGCACACAGTGCCCTATCCCTATTAATACCAGGAGTGTTGTGATCTTCCTGCACACAGTGCCCTATCCCTAATACCAGGGGTGTTGTGATCTTCCTGCACACAGTGCCCTATTCCTGATACTGGGGGTGTTGTGATCTTCCTGCACACAGTGCCCTATTCCTGATACCGGGGGTGTTGTGATCTTCTTGCACACATCCCGATATCAGGGATAGGGCACTGCATGCAGGAAGATCACAACACTCCTGGTATTAATAGGGATAGGGCACTGCATGCAGGAAGATCACAACACTCCTGGTATTAATAGGGATAAGGCACTGCATGCAGGAAGATCACAACACCCCTGGTATCAGGGATAGGGCACTGTGTGCAGGAAGATCACAATACCCCGGAGGAGTGAGGGTCAGGCAGCTCCCCCCTGTCTGTGAAGCCAGCCTCTCACTAGTAATGCAGGGAGGGAGCTGTCTCAGACTTCACCATCCTCCCCCCCCCCCCCTTACCCACACACCATTCACTAGCTGGGACATAGGGGAAGTCAGGAGTGAGGGTCAGGCAGCTCCCCCCTGTCTGTGAAGCCAGCCTCTCACTAGTAATGCAGGGAGGGAGCTGTCTCAGACTTCACCATCCACCCCCCCCCCTCACCCACACACCATTCACTAGCTGGGACATGGGGGAAGTCAGGAGTGAGGGACAGGCAGCTCCCCCCTGTCTGTGAAGCCAGCCTCTCACTAGTAATGCAGGGAGGGAGCTGTCTCAGACTTCACCATCCTCCCCCCCCCCCCCCTCACCCACACACCATTCACTAGCTGGGACATGGGGGAAGTCAGGAGTGAGGGTCAGGCAGCTCCCCCCTGTCTGTGAAGCCAGCCTCTCACTAGTAATGCAGGGAGGGAGCTGTCTCAGACTTTACCATCCACCCCCCCCCCTCACCCACACACCATTCACTAGCTGGGACATGGGGGAAGTCAGGAGTGAGGGTCAGGCAGCTCCCCCCTGTCTGTGAAGCCAGCCTCTCACTAGTAATGCAGGGAGGGAGCTGTCTCAGACTTCACCATCCTCCCCCCCCCCCCTCACCCACACACCATTCACTAGCTGGGACATGGGGGAAGTCAGGAGTGAGGGTCAGGCAGCTCCCCCCTGTCTGTGAAGCCAGCCTCTCACTAGTAATGCAGGGAGGGAGCTGTCTCAGACTTCACCATCCTCCCCCCCCCCCCTCCCCCACACACCATTCACTAGCTGGGACATGGGGGAAGTCAGGAGTGAGGGTCAGGCAGCTCCCCCCTGTCTGTGAAGCCAGCCTCTCACTAGTAATGCAGGGAGGGAGCTGTCTCAGACTTCACCATCCACCCCCCCCCCCCCCCTCACCCACACACCATTCACTAGCTGGGACATGGGGGGAAGTCAGGAGTGAGGGACAGGCAGCTCCCCCCTGTCTGTGAAGCCAGCTTCTCACTAGTAATGCAGGGAGGGAGCTGTCTCAGACTTCACCATCCTCCCCCCCCCCCTCACCCACACACCATTCACTAGCTGGGACATGGGGGAAGTCAGGAGTGAGGGTCAGGCAGCTCCCCCCTGTCTGTGAAGCCAGCCTCTCACTAGTAATGCAGGGAGGGAGCTGTCTCAGACTTCACCATCCTCCCCCCCCCCTCACCCACACACCATTCACTAGCTGGGACATGGGGGAAGTCAGGAGTGAGGGTCAGGCAGCTCCCCCCTGTCTGTGAAGCCAGCCTCTCACTAGTAATGCAGGGAGGGAGCTGTCTCAGACTTTACCATCCACCCCCCCCCCCCCTCACCCACACACCATTCACTAGCTGGGACATGGGGGAAGTCAGGAGTGAGGGTCAGGCAGCTCCCCCCTGTCTGTGAAGCCAGCCTCTCACTAGTAATGCAGGGAGGGAGCTGTCTCAGACTTCACCATCCTCCCCCCCCCCTCACCCACACACCATTCACTAGCTGGGACATGGGGGAAGTCAGGAGTGAGGGTCAGGCAGCTCCCCCCTGTCTGTGAAGCCAGCCTCTCACTAGTAATGCAGGGAGGGAGCTGTCTCAGACTTCACCATCCTCCCCCCCCCCCCTTACCCACACACCATTCACTAGCTGGGACATAGGGGAAGTCAGGAGTGAGGGTCAGGCAGCTCCCCCCTGTCTGTGAAGCCAGCCTCTCACTAGTAATGCAGGGAGGGAGCTGTCTCAGACTTCACCATCCACCCCCCCCCCCCCTCACCCACACACCATTCACTAGCTGGGACATGGGGGAAGTCAGGAGTGAGGGACAGGCAGCTCCCCCCTGTCTGTGAAGCCAGCCTCTCACTAGTAATGCAGGGAGGGAGCTGTCTCAGACTTCACCATCCTCCCCCCCCCCCTCACCCACACACCATTCACTAGCTGGGACATGGGGGAAGTCAGGAGTGAGGGTCAGGCAGCTCCCCCCTGTCTGTGAAGCCAGCCTCTCACTAGTAATGCAGGGAGGGAGCTGTCTCAGACTTTACCATCCACCCCCCCCCCTCACCCCACACACCATTCACTAGCTGGGACATGGGGGAAGTCAGGAGTGAGGGTCAGGCAGCTCCCCCCTGTCTGTGAAGCCAGCCTCTCACTAGTAATGCAGGGAGGGAGCTGTCTCAGACTTCACCATCCTCCCCCCCCCCCCTCACCCACACACCATTCACTAGCTGGGACATGGGGGAAGTCAGGAGTGAGGGTCAGGCAGCTCCCCCCTGTCTGTGAAGCCAGCCTCTCACTAGTAATGCAGGGAGGGAGCTGTCTCAGACTTCACCATCCTCCCCCCCCCCCTCACCCACACACCATTCACTAGCTGGGACATGGGGGAAGTCAGGAGTGAGGGTCAGGCAGCTCCCCCCTGTCTGTGAAGCCAGCCTCTCACTAGTAATGCAGGGAGGGAGCTGTCTCAGACTTCACCATCCACCCCCCCCCCCTCACCCACACACCATTCACTAGCTGGGACATGGGGGAAGTCAGGAGTGAGGGACAGGCAGCTCCCCCCTGTCTGTGAAGCCAGCTTCTCACTAGTAATGCAGGGAGGGAGCTGTCTCAGACTTCACCATCCTCCCCCCCCCCTCACCCACACACCATTCACTAGCTGGGACATGGGGGAAGTCAGGAGTGAGGGTCAGGCAGCTCCCCCCTGTCTGTGAAGCCAGCCTCTCACTAGTAATGCAGGGAGGGAGCTGTCTCAGACTTCACCATCCTCCCCCCCCCCCTCACCCACACACCATTCACTAGCTGGGACATGGGGGAAGTCAGGAGTGAGGGTCAGGCAGCTCCCCCCTGTCTGTGAAGCCAGCCTCTCACTAGTAATGCAGGGAGGGAGCTGTCTCAGACTTTACCATCCACCCCCCCCCCTCACCCACACACCATTCACTAGCTGGGACATGGGGGAAGTCAGGAGTGAGGGTCAGGCAGCTCCCCCCTGTCTGTGAAGCCAGCCTCTCACTAGTAATGCAGGGAGGGAGCTGTCTCAGACTTCACCATCCTCCCCCCCCCCTCACCCACACACCATTCACTAGCTGGGACATGGGGGAAGTCAGGAGTGAGGGTCAGGCAGCTCCCCCCTGTCTGTGAAGCCAGCCTCTCACTAGTAATGCAGGGAGGGAGCTGTCTCAGACTTCACCATCCTCCCCCCCCCCCCTCACCCACACACCATTCACTAGCTGGGGACATGGGGGAAGTCAGGAGTGAGGGTCAGGCAGCTCCCCCCTGTCTGTGAAGCCAGCCTCTCACTAGTAATGCAGGGAGGGAGCTGTCTCAGACTTCACCATCCACCCCCCCCCCCCTCACCCACACACCATTCACTAGCTGGGACATGGGGGAAGTCAGGAGTGAGGGACAGGCAGCTCCCCCCTGTCTGTGAAGCCAGCCTCTCACTAGTAATGCAGGGAGGGAGCTGTCTCAGACTTCACCATCCTCCCCCCCCCCCCCACCCACACACCATTCACTAGCTGGGACATGGGGGAAGTCAGGAGTGAGGGTCAGGCAGCTCCCCCCTGTCTGTGAAGCCAGCCTCTCACTAGTAAGGCAGGGAGGGAGCTGTCTCAGACTTTACCATCCACCCCCCCCCCTCACCCACACACCATTCACTAGCTGGGACATGGGGGAAGTCAGGAGTGAGGGTCAGGCAGCTCCCCCCTGTCTGTGAAGCCAGCCTCTCACTAGTAATGCAGGGAGGGAGCTGTCTCAGACTTCACCATCCTCCCCCCCCCCTCACCCACACACCATTCACTAGCTGGGACATGGGGGAAGTCAGGAGTGAGGGTCAGGCAGCTCCCCCTGTCTGTGAAGCCAGCCTCTCACTAGTAATGCAGGGAGGGAGCTGTCTCAGACTTCACCATCCTCCCCCCCCCTCACCCACACACCATTCACTAGCTGGGACATGGGGGAAGTCAGGAGTGAGGGTCAGGCAGCTCCCCCCTGTCTGTGAAGCCAGCCTCTCACTAGTAATGCAGGGAGGGAGCTGTCTCAGACTTCACCATCCACCCCCCCCCCCCTCACCCACACACCATTCACTAGCTGGGACATGGGGGAAGTCAGGAGTGAGGGACAGGCAGCTCCCCCCTGTCTGTGAAGCCAGCTTCTCACTAGTAATGCAGGGAGGGAGCTGTCTCAGACTTCACCATCCTCCCCCCCCCCCCCTCACCCACACACCATTCACTAGCTGGGACATGGGGGAAGTCAGGAGTGAGGGTCAGGCAGCTCCCCCCTGTCTGTGAAGCCAGCCTCTCACTAGTAATGCAGGGAGGGAGCTGTCTCAGACTTCACCATCCTCCCCCCCCCCTCACCCACACACCATTCACTAGCTGGGACATGGGGGAAGTCAGGAGTGAGGGTCAGGCAGCTCCCCCCTGTCTGTGAAGCCAGCCTCTCACTAGTAATGCAGGGAGGGAGCTGTCTCAGACTTTACCATCCACCCCCCCCCCTCACCCACACACCATTCACTAGCTGGGACATGGGGGAAGTCAGGAGTGAGGGTCAGGCAGCTCCCCCCTGTCTGTGAAGCCAGCCTCTCACTAGTAATGCAGGGAGGGAGCTGTCTCAGACTTCACCATCCTCCCCCCCCCTCACCCACACACCATTCACTAGCTGGTACATGGGGGAAGTCAGGAGTGAGGGTCAGGCAGCTCCCCCCTGTCTGTGAAGCCAGCCTCTCACTAGTAATGCAGGGAGGGAGCTGTCTCAGACTTCACCATCCTCCCCCCCCCCCCCCTCACCCACACACCATTCATAGCTGGGACATGGGGGAAGTCAGGAGTGAGGGTCAGGCAGCTCCCCCCTGTCTGTGAAGCCAGCCCCTCACTAGTAATGCAGGGAGGGAGCTGTCTCAGACTTCACCATCCTCCCCCCCCCCCCCTCACCCACACACCATTCACTAGCTGGGACATGGGGGAAGTCAGGAGTGAGGGTCAGGCAGCTCCCCCCTGTCTGTGAAGCCAGCCTCTCACTAGTAATGCAGGGAGGGAGCTGTCTCAGACTTCACCATCCTCCCCCCCCCCCTCACCCACACACCATTCACTAGCTGGGACATGGGGGGAAGTCAGGAGTGAGGGTCAGGCAGCTCCCCCCTGTCTGTGAAGCCAGCCTCTCACTAGTAATGCAGGGAGGAGCTTGTCTCAGACTTCACCATCCTCCCCCCCCCTCACCCACACACCATTCACTAGCTGGGACATGGGGGAAGTCAGGAGTGAGGGTCAGGCAGCTCCCCCCTGTCTGTGAAGCCAGCCTCTCACTAGTAATGCAGGGAGGGAGCTGTCTCAGACTGGTATCAGGGTTAGGGCACTGTGTGCAGGAAGATCACAACACTCCTGGTATTAATAGGGATAGGGCACTGTAAGAGATGACTGTAGTAGATTGAATAAAGATCTGATGTTTCTGCTCTCCTCACACCAAACAAAAACAACACACAAGCAGAGAAGCCCTTCTTACAAAGCTGAGCTAGTGAGTTAAGTAGGAGGAAAAGTAAACATACTGGTGCCAGTGTGGCTACTTAAAAAATACACTTACCAACAATCAATTACATATATTTGAACTGTGTACAGTTCCAGCCAGGACCACCTTTCTAAAATGCACAGTGATTGGCAAATTCAACATGCACTAGCATTTCAGGTGCCTGCTAACAAAAATAATAAACAAACAAGTTCTAGTCAGGTGAGTGCTGATCATTACATTACTTTTTTTGTCAAGCTTCCAACTGTTTCCATTTCACATCCCCCCAACCATATTGGTAACATCAATAGATAAGAGCACAGCCAGCCAATAGGAATACATACATACATATTCATTCCTAAGTGACCTTTACTGACCTGGGAAGTGTGAACACTTTGTTTCATTTTCTGTTGGTGTTCGTTAGTTTTCCAGTTCCATTTCCCATCCCCCCAACCATCACCTCAGTGGTAACCTTGGTAACATCAATAGATAAGAGGGCAGCCAGCCAATAGGAACACATATTCATTCCTAACTGACCTTCAGTGACCTGGAAAGTGTTTATTTGTATCATTTTCAGTTAGTGCGCACTAAATCGAGTTAGTGCGCACTAACGGGGAGTTAGTGCGCACTAACTCGAGTTAGTGCGCACTAACACGATTTAACGATTTTTAACGATAAATCGTTAGAATTTCTATTGTATCGTGTTCTATAACGATTTAAGACGATATAAACATTATCGGACGATAATTTTAATCGTTGAAAAACGATTCACATCCCTATTGTGCAATATTTGCTTTAAATGCTTGGGATTAGGAAATAAACACCCTAAGATCTATCAATTCTACATTCACATTTCTATCTGGTAACAATTCTTGTGTAACCCCTTCCCTTACACTATCTTGTGACCTCCCCCTTTCCACAGCAACACTGTTACTGGGTTGTTCAGTTTAGAAAAACGTTAGCTAATTCATGTGAACAATTTAAGCAAGATGTATTATAGATTAACAGTAAGCTTGAAAAACACGAGAGTAGATTAAATCAAATCGATGAAAACAATAAGGTAATAAATAATCAAGTAGCAACATTTCAAGCAGTAAACAATTCTTTTGTTAAAGATAGTGTAATAATACACCATCATTTGAAATGTTAGAAAATGAAAATTGTGTTAAAAATTTAAGATTTATTAACTTCCCAGTAACTAGATTGTTATCTTCCCTAGAACTATTGAAGAAATACTTGGTTGAAATACTTTGTATATCTTCAATAGATGAAAAGAGTATTTCAAAGATATACTATATACCTAAGTCTAGGATACAACCTCAGGGAGGGATGGAAGAAATGGATATAGTACAACAGGACTCACCAAATTTGACCTCATTTTTAGAGGCATCAATTGATGAGATACCCACAAGAGCAACATTATTAGTTTCTTTTTGTAGAGAACAAGATAAAAATATTATATTACAAAAAATTTTTAAGAATAAGGATGTGTTATATTGTGGTTATAAGGTCCAAATATTTCCAGACGTAGCTCGTAGTACTCAGCTACGTCGGAAACAATTTTTGGAACTAAAATCAAGGGTTCTTGCTTTGGGGGCAACTTTTTATTTGCATTTTCCTTGTAAGTGTTTAGTTATTTTGCAAAAGAATAAATTTGTGTTCCAAGATCTCTCACACCTTGAGATATTCCTGACTGATAAAGAACAGAGTTAGAGGTAAGATAACTGCTATAGAATAAATAAATGTCTCTTTTTAGTAGGGTACTACTAAGTTTGTTAAATAATAATAAATTATTTGTTTGAAATTTCCTCCCAGTATTGGGGACTAATACTCAGATACACAGAATGTATTATGATTTCTTATTCTTTATTGTTTCTAGTGTAAAAGATTATTTCTTGATTTTTTGCAAATGTAAAAAATTTGTTGAAAATCCTAATAAAATATAAATTACAGGGAAATAAACACCCTTTTAAAGAACTTATATTGCGATTCCAGGGCAGCACTATTAACTATCTCCAAATTCTTACAAAACGACTTTTGAGTTGTGTCTCTGTTGACTGTTACTCAAGCTCTCTATTCCATTTGTTCAACATTAGTTGACGCTGGTTTTCTAATAGGTTTATGCAAGATAGCTATGGAGCGCCTTTCCAATTCCTCTATCCTAAAAAAGCTCTTTAGTTTATCTCCTATTTCAGGTATGAGATTATTTTCTCTCAAAGTATGCCTCAGTTATAAATAAGAATAAACATCTTTAGGAAAGAGATCAAGGAAATGCTTCAGCTCTTGAAATTGCACCATATAGCCATCAATATTAACCTAGAGGATACCTTTCAGAACCATTCATGGTAGAGCATTTATGCATGTAAGTGGAACCATGGAGATATAGGCTAGTATGTTTGCTCTATGTGAGGAAAGAAAATACTTTCTCTACCTATTTTATAAGCATATACATGTATATTTTACAGACAAAAAATAAAAATAACATGTATGTAGGGATGTGAATCGTTTAAGAACATAAGAACATAAGAAAATGCCATACTGGGTCAGACCAAGGGTCCATCAAGCCAGCATCCTGTTTCCAACATTGGCCAATCCAGGCCATAAGAACCTGACAAGTACCCAAAAACTAAGTCTATTCCATGTAACCATTGCTAATGGCAGTGGCTATTCTCTAAGGGGCGGATTTTCAGAGCCCTGCTCGCGTACATCCGCCCAAAACCCGGGCGGATTTACGCGAGCAGGGCCCTGCGCGCCGGGAAGCCTATTTTACATAGGCCTCCCGGCGCGCGCAGAGCCCCGGGACTCGCGTAAGTCCCGGGGTTCTCGGAGGGGGGCGTGTCGGGGGGCGGGCCCGGTCGTCGCGGCGTTCCGGGGGCGTGTCGGCAGCGTTTTGGGGGCGGGTACGGGGGCGTGGCTACGGCCCGGGGCGTGGCCGCGCCCCCCGTACCCGCCCCCAGGTCGCGGCCCGGCGCGCAGCAGGCCCGCTGGCGCGCGGGGGATTTACGTCTCCCTCCGGGAGGCGTAAATCCCCCGACAAAGGTAAGGGGGGGGGTGTAGACAGGGCCGGGCGGGGTGGGTTAGGTAGGGGAAGGAGGGTAAGGTGAGGGGAGGGCAAAGGAAAGTTCCCTCCGAGGCCGCTCCGATTTCGGAGCGGCCTTGGAGGGAACGGGGGGAGGCAGCGCGGCTCGGCGCACGCAGGCTATACAAAATCGATAGCCTTGCGCGCGCCGATCCAGGATTTTAGTGGATACGCGTGGCTCCGCGCGTATCTACTAAAATCCAGCGTACTTTTGTTTGCGCCTGGAGCGCAAACAAAAGTAGGCTATTCGCGCTCGTCTGAAAATCTACCCCTAAGTGAACTTAATAGCAGGTAATGGACTTCTCCTCCAAGAACTTATCCAATCCTTTTTTAAACACAGCTATACTAACTGCACGAACCACATTCTCTGGCAACAAATTCCAGAGTTTAATTGTGCGTTGAGTAAAAAGAACTTTCTCCGATTAGTTTTAAATGTGCCCCATGCTAACTTCATGGAGTGTCCCCTAGTCTTTCTACTATCCGAAAGAGTAAATAACCGATTCACATCTACCCGTTCTAGACCTCTCATGATTTTAAACACTTCTATCATATCCCCCCCTCAGTCGTCTCTTCTCCAAGCTGAAAAGTCCTAACCTCTTTAGTCTTTCCTCATAGGGGAGTTGTTCCATTCCCCTTATCATTTTGGTAGCCCTTCTCTGTACCTTCTCCATCGCAATTATATCTTTTTTGAGATGCGGCGACCAGAATTGTACACAGTATTCAAGGTGCGGTCTCACCATGGAGCGATACAGAGGCATTATGACATTTTCCGTTTTATTCATCATTCCTTTTCTAATAATTCCCAACATTCTGTTTGCTTTTTTGACTGCCGCAGCACACTGAACCGACGATTTCAATGTGTTATCCACTATGACACCTAGATCTCTTTCTTGGGTTGTAGCACCTAATATGGAACCCAACATCGTGTAATTATAGCATGGGTTATTTTTCCCTATATGCATCACCTTGCACTTATCCACATTAAATTTCATCTGCCATTTGGATGCCCAATTTTCCAGTCTCACAAGGTCTTCCTGCAATTTATCACAATCTGCTTGTGATTTAACTACTCTGAACAATTTTGTGTCACATGCAAATTTGATTATCTCACTCATCGTATTTCTTTCCAGATCACTTATAAATATATTGGACAGTAAGGGTCCCAATACAGATCCCTGAGGCACTCCACTGTCCACTCCCTTCCACTGAGAAAATTGCCCATTTAATCCTACTCTCTGTTTCCTGTCTTTTAGCCAGTTTGCAATCCACGAAAGGACATCGCCACCTATCCCATGACTTTTTACTTTTCCTAGAAGCCTCTCATGAGGAACTTTGTCAAACGCCTTCTGAAAATCCAAGTATACTATATCTACCGGTTCACCTTTATCCACATGTTTATTAACTCCTTCAAAAAAGTGAAGCAGATTTGTGAGGCAAGACTTGCCCTGGGTAAAGCCATGCTGACTTTGTTCCATTAAACCATGTCTTTCTATATGTTCTGTGATTTTGATGTTTAGAACATTTTCCACTATTTTTCCTGGCACTGAAGTCAGGCTAACCGGTCTGTAGTTTCCCGGATCGCCCCTGGAGCCCTTTTTAAATATTGGGGTTACATTTGCTATCCTCCAGTCTTCAGGTACAATGGATGATTTTAATGATAAGTTACAAATTTTTACTAATAGGTCTGAAATTTCATTTTTTAGTTCCTTCAGAACTCTGGGGTGTTTACCATCCGGTCCAGGTGATTTACTACTCTTCAGTTTGTCAATCAGGCCTACCACATCTTCTAGGTTCACCGTGATTTGATTCAGTCCATCTGAATCATTACCCATGAAAACCTTCTCCATTACGGGTACCTCCCCAACATCCTCTTCAGTAAACACCGAAGCAAAGAAATCATTTAATCTTTCCGCGATGGCCTTATCTTCTTTAAGTGCCCCTTTAACCCCTCGATCATCTAACAGTCCAACTGACTCCCTCACAGGCTTTCTGCTTCGGATATATTTAAAAATGTTTTTACTGTGAGTTTATGCCTCTACAGCCAACTTCTTTTCAAATTCTCTCTTAGCCTGTCTTATCAATGTCTTACATTTAACTTGCCAATGTTTATGCTTTATCCTATTTTCTTCTGTTGGATCCTTCTTCCAATTTTTGAATGAAGATCTTTTGGCTAAAATAGCTTCTTTCACCTCCCCTTTTAACCATGCCGGTAATCGTTTTGCCTTCTTTCCACCTTTCTTAATGTGTGGAATACATCTGGACTGTGCTTCTAGAATGGTATTTTTTAACAATGACCACGCCTCTTGGACATTTTTTACTTTTGTAGCTGCTCCTTTCAGTTTTTTTCTAACAATTTTTCTCATTTTATCAAAGTTTCCCTTTGAAAGTTTAGCACGAGAGCCTTGGATTTGCACACTGTTCCTTTTCCAGTCATTAAATCAAATTTGATCATATTATGATCACTATTGCCAAGCGGCCCCACCAACGTTACCTCTCTCACCAAGTCCTGTGCTCCACTGAGAATTAGATCTAAAATTGCTCCCTCTCTCGTCGGTTCCTGAACCGATTGAAAATATCGTCCGATATTTTCAATATCGTCAGATATCGGGGGGGTCCCCGATAGCGATAGGAAACCCCACAATTAATTTAGTGGGTTTTCTTATCGTTATGGGGGGGGGGGGACGGGAAGAAAGGACACAACCTAAAAACATAACCTGACCCTTTAAAATGAGTTTGTTAGTATCCTCCCACCCTCCGTACCCCCCCCCCAAAATTTTTAAATACCTGGTGGTCCAGCAGGGGTCTCGGGAGCATTCTCCTGCGCTCGGGCTGTCAGCTGCCACTAATCAAAATGGCGCCGATGGCCCTTTGCTCTTACCATGTGACAGGGGCTATCGGTGCCATTGGTCGGCCCCTGTCACATGGTAGGTACACTGGATGGCCTGCGCCATTTTTAAAGATGGCGCCGGCTGTCTTCCAGCCCTCCCACTACGGGCGTGGTTCCGGCCCCTGAAATGCCCACGGGCCAGAACCACACCCGCAGCCCCACCCCAGGATGACGCACCGCAGCAACACGCTCCCGACACCCCCCCCCCAGGAAAGCCCCGGGACTTACGCACGTCCCGGGGCTTGCGCACACCGCCGAGGGGGAGATTGGGGCAGGTTTTCAGGGGGTACGTGCGTATCTTACGCGCGTAGCCCTTTGAAAATCTTCCCCATTGAGAACAGCCAATGATGACTCAATGATATTAATGGCATCTGGCTGGGGGATATTGGTATAAAGGGCAGTGATATCTGCTGTGACTAAAATAAACCCATCAGGGATATTCCCTAACTCTTCAATCAAGTTTATAAATTGTGTGGAATCCCTCACATACGACTTTATGTTTTTCACTAAAGGTTGTAGTATACTGTCAATAAATTAAGCCGCTGCCTCAAAAACAGATCCTATTCCCTACACTGTAGGCTGCCCAGTAAGTTTAAACTTACTAAATTTTACAGTGATGAGAAAGACTACAATACGGGGTATGTATACCCCTGGTTGCAGCCTAATAAGTACTACCGTTATAAGGGAAAGGGGGACTTTTCCTCCTCATCCGATGATTTGTCGGATGAGTATAAGAATTCTAAAATGGGTAGAGAGTGTGGAAGACAGGTTCATTTCAATACCTCAGACATGGGACATAAACAGGATGATTACTTTGGTGGAATAGAAGCTCGCGGTAGTACATATTTGAATCGAGGGCGTGGACCCAGAGGAGATTTTAATCAAAGATCTAAAAAGGCCCAGATATCCAGGGAACCATATAATTTTCGAAGAACATAATGTAGTAAATTTGTCGTCTAAATCTTTTTCTCCTGTTACGATGGACATCCTTAGTAAGGGATTGTCCTTCATTCCTTCATCAAAATATAACAGTTTCCAAACTCGTATAGATTTGAAAACCTTTTTTAGGAAATTGAGGATGAAAGATTTTTTTGGTTCCCAGGAAGTAATTCCTATTAATAATACACTTACTAAATCCACAGGTTGGATGCCCCCGGAATCACCAAACCCACTTATTTTGGCATTTGAAGTGGTAGTAATGAATGAGGTAGAAGCATTGGAAGGCAAGAAAGAATGGGTTAATTATAATATTTCAAAAGAAGAAAAAATGGCTATTTAGCAGCTTCAAGTTGATCGGGATATTGTAATTAGGGGGCTGACAAAGGTGGTGTGTTAGTAATACTGGACTCAATAGATTATTTAAAGTTTTTATATTGAGGCCTGGGACCAACTTCATAATTCATTATTTTATGAAGGAATAAATGATAATCCAGGGGAGGAAATTCTCACGTATATGAATGACATCTTAAATCTTAAATTCAATCGTTTATCTAATCGCCCTACTTAAGGTCTATGGACTCTTTCTGTTCCTCTATTCTCCCATCTTGTTCCTTCACCTCCCTGTTACATGTACCTTTAATTTCCACTTTCTAAATTATGTTTATTAACCCCGCTATCTGTAAACCGATGTGATATGCAAATGAATGTCAGTATATAAAAGGTTTTAAATAAGTAAATAAATAAATAAACAAACAAATAAATAAATAAATAATATTAATGTAGCCTTACAGGAGAAGTGTTTGACTAAAAAAGAACATAAATATCTCTATATAGAATCATTCAGTACACCTTATATTTATTTTGCACCCAAGATACGTAAATCTCTTTCAAAACCCCCTGGGTGACCTATAGAGTTGGGAATAGGATCTGTTTTCGAGGCAGCGGCTAAATTTATTGACAGTGTACTACAACCTTTAGTGAAAAACATAAAGTCATATGTGAGGGTTTCCACACAATTTATAAACTTGATTGAAGAGTTAGGGAATATCCCTGATGGGTGTATTTTAGTCACAGTGGACATCACTATCCTTTATACCAATATCCTCCAGCCAGATGCCATTAATATCATTGAGTCATCATTGGCTGTTCTCAATATTTGT
Organism: Rhinatrema bivittatum; assembly: GCF_901001135.1. Classification (NCBI taxonomy): domain Eukaryota; kingdom Metazoa; phylum Chordata; class Amphibia; order Gymnophiona; family Rhinatrematidae; genus Rhinatrema; species Rhinatrema bivittatum. The sequence continues at coordinate 259,336,650 of NC_042618.1, forward strand.
GGACGTAGCATTGATTTTACAACTTGCTGAGCTTGTTATTAAACAATTCTATTTTCAATCTCAGGGAAAGTTGTTTAGGCAAATCAAAGGAATCCCTATGGGATCACCTTTGGCACCATCTGTAGCATGCCTATATGTGGCATGCCATGAAGATAAATATTTGTATTTGTCTAAATTTTTTCCAGAAAGTGATATTCTACGAAAGATATATTGATGATCTGTTTTGGGATTGGCATGGGGATGAGGTGGAACTTAGAGAATTTGAAAGTTATCTCAATTCATGTGACTCCAATTTGACGTTTACTGTACAATTTAGTAGAATACAAGTGCCATATTTGGATAATCAGTTATATACCACAATATATGTCAAGCCCACAGACAGAAACACT